>NC_142151.1:30702000-31030000 GCF_024610735.1 Ursus americanus | reverse complement strand
AGTAAATGAAAGATTAAGTGAGTTTTCCAATGTGTTCTGAGAAAAAAATCATAATATTGAGAAAGAAAGAATGGTAAACTGTAAGACAGAGGATCGAAGAATAAGTTTAACCAAAAAAAGAACCCCTTGTTTATTCTTTTCCTTTAGAATATAAAGCAGTCATATTTAGGTAACACCTATTTTCTCCTTCGGAGCTGTAACTCATTTCAAGGAATGTTGCCATTCAATGGAGTCTGCTACAGCTGTTCAATCTTTTGTTGTAGTGTGTTAAAGAATTGTGTAGGCAGTGACAGTGCAGCTTTTGTAGCAGAGCAAAAGAAAGACAAAGTGTTCAAGCTCTTCTTTTTGTAATGCGTCAGGGAAAGAATGTAGGGCCTAGATAGAACTAAGAGGGGTGAGGATCATCATATGACGCAGAGAAGTAGCATACAAAGCAACAACAAAGGACTAGTCCCCAGATAAGACCCCCCTTTCTCAAAACTACTAAACGAAGATGAACAATATGGGAGTGGTTAAATCTGGTTATCACGAGTTGAAGTCTTCAATAATTTCTGCTGAAAATGCGTACCTTTCTTTTTCTCATTCTCAGCTAATCATCTTTCCCTTTAGCTTACTCAGAAAACAGAAACACAATTTCGTGGCTTTTGAGATGCGTGAAGCCTTTAATGACTGAGGTCAGTGGGTAACACAGGAAATTATAGGTGAGGTGGATTTGAAATGTGTTAGAAATAAAGGCTAAGCAGTCCTGCAATTATATAGAGAGAGTTGTCTGAGCACCCCTGCTGCTGTCATGTTGCCATTATTGTACGATGTAAATCTACAACTGTTTATTTACTGTTTTCAAAGTATGCAATAAGCCCTTTTAGCAGCATGGTATTTTTTTAAAAAACAGGTAAATTCTTAATGATAAATTAAACACTGAATTTTTGTGCATCAAGAAGGTTAATGATAAATGTGTACTTGCACTAAATGGTTATCTTTACCACTCACCCAGAAGGCCACAGTTATATCATTGACCATATTAAGAGCAGAACACAAAATTCAGCTGATATAGCAAGCCCATCTACTTCAAACACTATTTTTATATTAAGCAGATATTTAATACAATAATTTAAACACATGCAATGTCAAAAGTTGTGTTTATATATTGCTCTATGAAGCAAGATGTTTTGTTCCAGACAAATGAACATGACTATTTTCTATTCTAAGTGTTTTTTTTGTGCATGAATGAGAAATGAAGTGACTGTGTTGTGCCATCCACTGATTTTTCTCATATAGTTAAATGGTATGAGCTTTATATCAACAAGAAATGTTTCAAACAATAAATTCATTAAACTCTAACAAAACAGTTGGATTTACCTCATCCAATTTGGAAGTCCATTCTGTCAAAGATGGAATATCTAACATTAACATTATTATAAATGTATACATCCAGTTAGAAAAAAATGACCCTGAAAATATTTTAGTTTTTGAAGGAACTAAATAAAATAGCAGACCAAACCGTCAAAAATGCATGCAAACACACATGCATACGTGCATATACACACACAATAACACTCTACCAAAATAAAATAAGAGTAAGGAGTTTACAAGCAAGTATTGATTGTTGTGCTCCTTTCACAAATGACTTAAAAACTAGTCTAGAAATAAAATAGTGAGTAATTAAGGAACAATGTACAAAAGCCACAATATGTGGTAGAAAAACAGCAGGAATCTATTAAAAAGAATAGACCAGGAAATTGAACTAAGAATGGGATTTACAGATATTGAAAACTCTATTGATTTATTTTCTACTTTCCCTACACAATTCTTGACAGAGCGTGGCTGTATATAACCAAAAAGGTACAATCTATTTAGTTGAATGTCTATACATAACAATTTATCTTCTGCCTATCCTTATTTAACCAACTGACATGACTGTGTCAGTGGTCAAAAGAGCCCACAGGTTAAAATACTTTTTTGGTACAATTCCTAACTCTTGGAATGACTTGACTATAATAACTAAAATAATATTTATTTTAAAACACAGCCTTAATGCCCTGGGCCTTTCCTAAATTACAACTAAATTAGCACTGAAAGACTGTATTATGTGATATAAAACAGATCATACTGTAAACATAATTAAATTTGGGGAAGACTAATAAAAATATAGTAAAGACTTTCTAATGAGTTACTTTGAATGGAATGTCTTTTTAATTGTTCAAAATCATATATACACATATCCCTTTAAAAGCTAAATCAGAAATGAAGTATGATTTGCAGTGGAAACCTGCCTTGGTTCAAACGGGCGAGGTTATTTTATGTGAACACAAATCCTCACATCTCAGAGGCCTAACAAAACAGTTCATGTTCTGCTCCTGTTACAGGTCCAAATCAGGGGAGTGGTGGGGCTGTGTACATCACACTCTTTCAATTACTCAGGCTGATAAAGACCCTCCTTGACTCGTATCCTATAAGGGGGAAGAACTGGCAAATTATCCACTGACTCTTAAAGATCCCAGAGCTAAAACTTTCACCATTTTCAGTCACATTTTTTTTTCACCAAAACACATCAAATAGGCCTATCCAAATTCAAAGGAGTAGAGGGGTGCCTGGCTGGCTCAATCAGTCAGTACAGTATGCAACTCTTGATCTCCCCAGGGTCGTGAGTTTGAGTCTCATGTTGGCCATAGAGATGACTTAAAAAAATAAAAAAATAAGTATAAAATTTCTAAAAAAAAAAAAAAAAAAAGGAGTAGAAAGCACAATCCTATCACATGTTCAGAAACGAGAACTGATAAACAGTGATGATAATTCAACTTTCTAATGACTAAGTATTTTCACTTCTCTTTACCTGGGAAATACATTCACTGACTTCCCAGGAGAAAAAATCAAAATTCCATTTAGTTATAGCATCAAGCTCAAAGTTCAGGATCTCTGGGTAAGAGATGCGTGGTAGTCTTTACGTTTGGTCCCACGATGGCTCCTATTGTTCATTTATGAACTGTAAGGGCAAGTTATATATGTAGCCCACACTCAGTACACACTAGCATAACAGGGGTGAGATAATGCAACACGCGCTTGTACTCAGAAAAGGAAAGATGAGCACTAGGGAAGACCGGGTGAAGTCAGCTGGGCAAACGTGAGCATGTTCTCTAGTTAAGCTCCTCTTCTGTGAGTGGGTCGTCTAGTCCAGACTCTGCCCTTTGGGAGGTTCTTTCTTTCCTTTATGGTGCTTGCCTACATCTCCATTGGGCCTTGGAGAATGTGCCCTCTTTAAGTTCCTAGAGAATGACAGGCCTGAAAGTAGTGGAAAAACTTTCAGTGAAAGATCTCATTCCTAAATCTGAGAATCTTCCTTAAATCTTCCTTAAGATATTCCTTAAAAACTCAACGACCTCCATATCTATTTGCCTTTAGTGAGTTCTACGTACCAATTATTCTCCTTAGAGTTCTCGCCTCCCATTTTCCCTTTCTATTTTAACATAAATGTAAGTATTTTAATAAAATTTATACTTTAAATCTTTTTTTTTACTGAGCCATTTTGTCCAGTTAAGATACTTTAACAGGTGTCATACCCTTAGACGGCTCTTTACCGTGAGACATTTTAATACTCTCAGAGATTTCAACAGTGATTGTGACAGCCATACTACTCCAACTGTCTTTGCTGTGTAACAAATCACCCCTAAATTGGTGGTATAAAACAATAACCATTTGACTATGTTCATGGATTCTGTGGGTCAGGAAGTCACAAAAGGCACAGCAGGGATGCCCATTTTCTAAGGTATCTGGGGCCTCAGCTGGAACAACTGGAACTACAGGATGCATTTACAAGATAACCTCTCCACTTAGATGGCTGGTGATAGAAAGTAGAATGGTGGTTGCCAAGGGCTGATGGGCGGGAAAAAATGGAAATTTACTGTTTTATGGGTACAGTTTCCATTTGAGAGGATGACAACGTTCTGGGGATGGATGGCAGGTTGGTTGCACACAGTGTGAATATACATAATGCCATAGACCTGCATGCTTAAAAATGGTTGAAGTGAACTTTATGTTATGTATATTTTACCACATTAAAACAAAAAAAAAGGCTAGTGCTTGGGCTAAGATGACTGAAAAGCTGGCCAAGGTGGAACTGTTTACTGGAGCATCTAATATCTGGCCTAAGTAGCTTGGGCTTCTCACACTATACTGCCTGAGATCTGCAGGGGCCGTTCCAAAAGGAAGCCTCCAGACAATGGGCCTTCTGACCTACTCTTGCAAGTCATAGAGCGTACCTTCTGCCACACCGCATTGGTTGAAATGATCACAAACCCGTCCAAATTGAAGAGGAGGGGTAGTAGCCCCTACCTTTCAATGGGAGCAGTGTCAAGGAATTTGAGACTATGTTTTAAGAGTGCCACATGTACCCCTGACTTAACCCTTGTGACAAAGGTCAGTTTAAATTAGCCTTTGTTATTAAAGGTCTTCCCTATCTCATTTTCTACTTACATTTGTGAAGGAGTTCTGTATTCCAGAACTGCAATTCACCAAATTTCTGAAAGTCTCTTTTCTTCTTTGCTTGCCTACCAGTCATTCTTTTTATCCTTTTTTTCTTTTTTAAGATTTTATTTATTTATTAGAGAGAGAGATGGCAAGGGAGAGCATGAGCAGGGGTGCAGGGTGAGCGGGGGAGGTACAGGGAGACGGAGAAGTGGGCTCCCCCCTGAGCAGGGAGTCAGATGGATGTGGGTCTCCATTCCAGGACCCCAGGATCATGAAGGGTGCTGAAGGCAGATGCTTAACCAACTGAGCCACCCAGGTGCCCCCATTCCTTTTACTCTAAGCTACTATCTCTCATAGTCCCTTGCCCAAATGCTACCACAATACCAACATTTATTTTTCCTACATCTCAGAGGAGTTATCCTTTCCAAATAAATAATTGTGAGACTTTTGCTAACTATGTTGCCACTAGGTAATGGATTGTAATATTTTTTCTAGACTACCAGTATCAGTTTCCTCAATGCTCTTTCAAGCCACTTATTAAGGCAACTCCCCTATTTTAAGCCACTTTGTTTATTAGTCAGGATAGGTATTATGTGTTATAGGAAATAACTTTAAAAAAATAGCTACAAGAAATTTTATTTCCTACACATATCTCCTGTCCAACTCAGATCATCAGGGAAGCTCTGCTAATGTTAGTCACTCAGGAGCTAGGCTGGTGGAGGCCTCATTTCAATACACGTGGTGAATCAAGAACTGACTTTTAAAGCTTCTGCCTAAAAGAGGTATCTCCCTCGCTTCTGCTCACATTTAATTGGCTAAAGTTACTTAGACACACCTAACTTCATAGAGCAAAGATATTCAATGTGTCCCATGAAGAGGAGAACTGGAAACATTTATTGAAAAGCACTAATGACTACTAAAGGGTTCTAAATGATAAGGTCTATAATATTTAATTTGGTAATTTATATTTTGATGCACTGTTAGAGTCAATGGCACTATAGTACTGGGAATAATTACAGTTCTAATTTTATTCAAATGTAATACGCTTACAGAGATTTTCTTAACTGTGGATATATAATTTAAAAAAGAAAGATAGGAAATAAAAATTAGAATTCCTCTAAACAAATAAAAAAGCATTTCCTGATAAATAGGATTCTTAAATGCCAGAAATTTTTTCTAAGGAAAATTATGTTTTTCTCTGAAGTTATCTGCTATCAGAGAATGGGACAATCACTGCACACTGAAATAGTTTGCATGTAACATTAAGACTAAACTGGTACAGATGACTGTTTAACCCTCTCAGATACTGCTGGTTGGATTGGTAAATTGGTACAATCTTTCTTGAAACAAATTTGGCAATATGTATCCGTAGATTTAAAATATTCATTTTACTTGACTTAGTTATTTCACTTGAATCTATATGAAAGAAATAATCAGAGGTAAAATCATAGTTTTGAAGATCTTTTGTATTTTTATGCTTGTGTGCATATATATATCATATATGTACATGATATAATTTTGTATATATACGCATATTCTACAGATACTCATATGAAGATAAAATACATAAAAATATCATCAGTACTTACACATATGTTTTAGATTCATGCTAACTTTTGAGTATTTTTTTATGCTTATGATGCTGTAAATGTTCTATAAAGTGCAATTGTTTCTTTTATAATTTAGAAAATCGATCCCTAGGGGCGCCTAGGTGGCTCAGTTGGTTAAGCATTTGCCTTCGGCTCAGGTCATGATTCCAGGGTCCTGGGAATCAAACCATGTCAGGCCCCCTGCTCAGTGGGGACCCTGCTTCTCCTCTCCTCCAGGCTTATGCTCTCTCTAGCTATCTCTGTCACTATCTCTGTCTCTCACAAATAAATAAATAGAATCTTAAAAAAAAAATCCACGGGCGCCTGGGTGGCTCAGTCGTTAAGCGTCTGCCTTCAGCTCAGGGCGTGATCCTGGCGGTATGGGATCGAGCCCCACATCAGGCTCCTCCACTATGAGTCTGCTTCTTCCTCTCCCACTCCCCCTGCTTGTGTTCCCTCTCTCGCTGTCTGGCTGTCTCTCTGTCAAATAAATAAATAAAATCTTTAAAAAAAAAATAGATCCCTAGTTAATTAGTATCATTCTATTGAACTACCTATCCCTTTGAACCCATTATTTTTAATGGGCCTTTCCTTATTATTTAAGCACTAAGTATGCAAATCAACTATTTGCCATGGTTTTAACTGCCCAGGATGCAGGAAAAATAAAAATATTTATTATTATATAATATCTTTTATCAGGATTATGTGTCATCGTATCTATTAGAAACAATAAAAAGATAAATTAACCAACATTATTGTTGTTTGTTTTTTGAATGAAAAACCCTAGATAAAAACAACCGAGTCTTGTGCAACTTGATTTAAGAGCTTCCCCTCCCCCATTAATGAAAATTCCAGGTTTTTAGGTTTTATCTTCAGTCTGTTTAAAGTCCCACTTTAACACTTGCCATGATTTTTCACTTTTATTTCCCAAAAAAAGCTATCTTCTAATAGAATTGGTTACGAAACACTCATTTTCTTTTGTCGGATTTTAGTCACCTGGTATTAGAAGTTGCTGTTATATAATTAGAGAAAAAAATGGTGGTTCTGTTTTAACCAGTGAGTAACAAAACAAAAGAGAAAAATCAGCATTCAGCCCTCTTTTAATTTCAACAAAGTACCACAAGGATATTATTTTCCCATTAATAAATAATTCTATTTATTTAGGTCTGTAAAAGCTGAGATTGCCATATATATTTTTCCATAAGAACACTAAGTTATAAAACTTAGAAATTAGTAAAAATTACATTAATTTTGATTAGACTTGTTCTCTGCATAACGTGTTGCTTTTTACACAAAGAACCTTTAAATCAGTTACAATGATTCACGTTAAGTGAACAAAGGACAGCCCTTTTACCATTTTGTCTTCTTTGAAAAACATGTTACAGCAAATAATACAGTTTGGCGCGCACACAATACAGAAAAACAGGAAAAGTTTGGAGTATCTATCCCTTTGTACGGCAGATAGCCATTACCCACAAAATAATTCTATTTCGTCCGGCATCAAATACAATTTCAGAGTAATAACATAATTGTATAATCATGATATAAAACTATTAGTATGCTACTTCTCTGAAAGCATCATTGCTTATTTAATTTCTTCCTCCTGCTTTTACTTTAAAAAAATTTTATGTCCCTAATTGAAATGTGAATCTAGAAGCAGCTGTCAGCAATTTCTTTAATAGATAAGATTATTTTTGGCATCTGCCCCCTGAACTCTTAGCTCTATCACACCACCTCCTTCAGCCTGCCTTCACCTCCATTTCTGACTCCCACTCACTGTTGATACCTTTGCCTTTACAGTAAATTAGTAGCGATCTCATTTTTTCCTTTTTATACTTTCACAGAACCTGTTCTTTAAACATGAGCCTCTGCAATATAGATTTTTAACTGTAGCCAGTGGTAAGAATTACTGGAGTGACAAAATCAAATGCTTATAGAGGCCAAAGCAGGTGTCTTTCAAAAGAGTGAAGTGGCCTGGTGAGATCAATAGTCATGGCCAAAGAGGTAAATAAATGGAAAGTGGGGGGGGGGGGAGGCATGTGGAATCAGTAAAGAATGAAGTAGAAAATTAGCTGCTTCACAAACAAGGAACGTTTAAGATCATCTTTTCCAAATCAGGAAATACAAAGTTGGAAAAAGGATAAAAATTGGGTAATGGTGAAATTCTTAAAAATGCCCAAGGGGAAGACGATGAGCTGGTGTTATGATGTAGGAAAATTTTTTTTAATAATATTTTTTATTATATTATGTTAGTCACCATACAGTACATCCCTGGTTTCTGATGTAAAGTTCCATGATTCATTAGTTGCGTATTAACACCCAGTGCACCATGCAAAACGTGCCCTCCTTACTACCCATCACCAGCCTATCCCATTCCCCCACCCCCGCCCCTCTGAAGCCCTCAGTTTGTTTCCCAGAGTCCACAGTCTCTCATGGTTCATTCCCCCTTCTCTTTACCCCCCCTTCTTCTTCCATTTCTTCTCCTACCGATCTTCCTACTTCTTATGTTCCATAAATGAGTGAAACCATATGATAATTGTCTTTCTCTGCTTGACTTATTTCTCTTAGCATTATCTCCTCCAGTCCCGGAAATTTACTTTACAATCCCACGTGGCCTAGAGGCAGCAGTTGCCCTAACCAAGAGTTCACCCTCTGGCAGTGATCTGCTCTCCTGTAATCTAAAAGGCCGCCTCTGGAGGCAGCTCTTACAGGTGTTTCAGCTATCTTGATCTTCCATTAACACCTGAAGCTTACACTAATTCACATAATAAAAGTTAGAATGCTTATCCATTGGTAAGACTTAGCGGTTTATCCACCAGTATACAGGCCTTTAGAAAGGAATGTTCTTTGGCAAAATTGCTGTGCTTTTATTTAACTACACTTGTGTACCCATTGCTAATTAGGAGGATCTGACTCCAAAAACTGGCTACCAGAATCTTACTACCACACCATTATCATATTTGCCTCAGATAAACTTTTCATGCAAGGCTTTCCAATAATTCAGAAATGATGGAGAACTTGGTCCTCAGTTAATTGCAAGATAGGTTGTACAACTCTTTGTTTCTGGCTACCTAGCAAATACTTACTGTATGTCAGAGTTTATTCTGAGGCTTGTTCATGACAGGGTCAATACTAGAGGCTAGTAGTGACAGTGTAAGGGAGAATAAAAAGGAAGAGGAGAGAGGAGGGAGAAAAGGAGAAGAGGTGGGAGAAGGGGAAGAAGAGACCTTAGCAGTCATGTATTTCCTAACTGAATTAGGCTGGTTCACAAAAACTGGTTTGCAAAAGTAATAGCAAAATAGGCATAAACATAAGGATCCCCCATGGACATAGCAGAATGTTCAATACAAACAAAAGACTCAATAAACTTATCACATTTTTTATGACAAGTGATACTTTCGGAGCAAGGCTCCTAAAGTTAGGCGCTTACTCTCCTCCCAGAAACTGGGAGATAGGATGCTATCTTCCTTGATTACATTTCAAAGAAATAGTTCAAGGAAAGACATTCCTGATCTTAAAGTTAGCAAGAAGTTTATTCAGCTTTTTAAAAAGATTGTATATGTATTTTAAAGAGACAGAGAAAAAACTTACAAGTTTTCTAAAGCAAGTGCTCTTAGAGAAAGGTGGGGGAGAGAAGTCTCTTCCCTTACTTTGAACAAGGAGAATTAAGCCCCTTATTTTTATTTGTATATGCCCTTAGACATCTCAATAATTCTCAAGCACACTAACGTTTGAGAACACCAATTTAAGCCTCTGTTTAAATATTTTGTTTTATTTCTGAGAATAAATTTTGGATTCATGGGGATAATATCTGTGATTTTGAGGTTGAAGCACACAATAGCTAGTTAAAAGACAATTTTCAGAACACAGATAAAACCAGGACTCTCATACAAATAGAAAAAAATGTACACGTTTAAGATTTTATTCCAATTCTTAATCATGAGGGAGCCAAACAGATGTTATAATTAGTTTATAGATAAGAAATACATAAAACCTGTTTTGTTTTGTTTTTCCCCAGGGAAGGAGGGAAGACAATTGAACCTCTCCAGGGCAGAACAGAATTTGCATGTCTATAGACAATTATCATCATTGCTATCAGTTACCGTCTTAGTCTCTGTGGGCTTCTTTAACAAATATACCGTAAACTGGGCAGCTTATAAACAACAGAAATTTATTTTTCACAGTCCTAGAGTCCAGGAAATCCAATATCAAGCCACCAGCTTCCTAGAGCACCATTTTTTCTTTGTAACTTCACATTGTGGAAAAAGTAGACACTTTGTCAGGCTGCTTTTATAAGGGCACTAATTCCGTTCAGGAGGACTAGACTCATGAGCTGATCATCTCTTAAAGTCCCCAGCTCATAATACCATCACTTTGACGGTTAAGTTTCAACACATGAATTTGGTCCGGGGCATGGGGGGACACAAACATTCAGAGTATAGTGGTTACCTGCAATGTACAGCCTTACAAAACAGCTCAAAGACACGGAAAGAGTTGATTCAGATAATCTGGAGGGGTGTCCTCCAGAGGCGCATAATTGAAGTATGATTTTTTTTTCCCTACAAGATACGTGATTTCAATTTGAAATCTATAATTGATTCAAGACATGATATTTTAATTTGTAAGGTATTAGATAATTTGATTATTGGTATGCAGTAGTTGAGTACTTTAAAACAAAGTACTTTATTCCATGTATATATTTGACTTATTAGATTCGTAAGAATTGCTCTGACAGCTTTAATGATCCTTCAGTTCTACACACATCTTACAACTCTCAGAGCTGGAATTATCACTGAATTCCCCTTTTACGTTACCATTCAGGCCCTCCAAATAATGCATAAGAATTAGAATGGCACTGTCTTTTGTCAGTTTCTACAGGGGTAACCTGGAGGATGACCACAAATTAGATAGAGAGCTTCCAGCAGTCCAGACATGTAGAATTATGCTTCTCAGTCTTAATTCTCCCACAATTTATATGATTTTCCTGCCATAAATAAATATCACTTGTACTATTATTTAAGTAGAATTGTGTCATATATGAAGTTTAATTCAATATTAAGTTACTAATTTTAAAATTTTGTTTATCTTAAGCTGTGATGTCTTTGAAATCATGGATTCAATATACTTATTTTTCCTAAAATTATTTTTTCAATATATAATCATTATAAGTAGAAGTGGTTATCAGTGGACTGCCTGCCACTACCTTATATAGCACTGCATGTGTTCGTAACATATTCTAAGAGACACTGAGAGGAAGAGGAAAGGTCTTCTATGGTGGCTAAAAATACATTAAAAAAAGCACAGAGGTTTCACATGATTGTCAAGTTGAGGGTCATTACTTTTCAGTTCCATTTTCAACTGCAGATGGAATGCAAGAAGGTTATAGCTCTAATGACCCCTGAAATTGAACAACCAACATGTAAAAACATTATCAAAATGAATTAACTTATTTGAATGAACTTTATAAATTACAAAATATAAACAAAATAATTTAGAACACTGAAAAGTTTCAGAACTTCAGAGCAGGTCCTGCCATAGCTATGGGATAAGCAAAGATTTCTACAAATTTATAAATTATTAAAGAAGAATACACATTTTTAAAGTTTAGATGAAGTGGAGAGATTTAATGCATGCTTTGAATTAATGTCTTATGTCTTTCCTTTTTGAATATAAAGCTGATCTTCACAAACATAATCCATTAAAAATTATAGCTCTTTTCAAAAATTCATGAGTGTTGAGTCATCTCTCAGTTCCTCACTTGCGATGAAGGTGCCAATCACCAGATCTCTGTGTTAATGATGTCCCATTACCTTATTGTAGTCATAGGCCCAGAATTACTCCTCTACATCTATGGAGTGAGTCTGGAAAGTTCATTCATAATTCAGGGCTGGCATTTTTCTCAAGAATGAATTTGAGGAAGATAAGTAATGTAGTCTCATACAGTCTCTTAACAGTTGAGATTCTTCGCCTCAGTGGTCTGCTTTGTATAAGATCCTACAAGTTTAGGGTTTTGTTGTTTTAAGTTTCAAAAATCAAATGTTGTGCCCACTACCGAAGATTGAAAATATTAGTGTATCTAGATATTCTCTCAATTATAATCTCGAGACAATGGTGAGTGTTAAAATTATGCCTTCACTCATCCATTTTATGCGACATGGTGGGACCTTGAATTGATAAGGACAAAATATACTGACAACAGCGAGACAGAACATTTTCTAAAGTAGGTGGTACTAAAGTAAGTAGTATTATGACTCCATGAAATTTATGATAAATGAAACAACTATAAACGTTTGAAAAATTGAGCACCTATTTTCAAATTCAGTTTTGTATTGCTGCCAAAAAATTTAGATTCCTTTACCTTCTGGATTTGGACTCCTGGCTCTTTCTTAGTTTGCTTCCATCTTCCTCTCCTGGGAAAACTTACTTTGCTTTATAGACTTTTCTCCTGTGATAGTTCCCATTATTGATTCCTCATTCTATTACTTACCTAGAATTCAATTTCCAGAAAATGCTCAGTCTCCAGAGATAGAACAAGTTGACAGTTTGTTGTTTCCTACTGAAGTGCACTTTGTGTCATTTCAGTTAGGTATGACTTGCCACCTAACTCCATAAATATTATATAATTAAGTATATCATTCAAAATCAAAAGTGAAACTCCTGCTAAAATTCCTTTAATTTCTACTCTGAGCTATTTCCATGTTTGGAAAATCACTTTACTTGCATATTGAAAAACAGGAAGAGGCGCCTCGGTGGTGCAGTCCTTAAGTGCCTGCCTTCGGCTCAGGGCATGATCCCAGCGTTCTGGGAACGAGCCCCACATCAGGCTCCTCTGCTAGGAGCCTGCTTCTTCCTCTCCCACTCCCCCTGCTTGTGTTCCCTCTCTCGCTGGCTGTCTCTGTCAAATAAATAAATAAAATCTAAAAATAAATAAATAAATAAATATTAAAAAAATAATAAAACTTAAAAAAAAAAAAAGGAAAAGACAAAAAGGAAACCTTTTAACTAGCCAAAGCAATTTTTTCACTTTATAGACAGTCATTATATATAACTATATGTTTATGAGCTGTTCCATTATACAGCATATCATTTTATTATTTCTTGTTACATAATTACTTTTTGGGGGTTATAAATGAGGCACATTTTAAAGTATAATTAGTACTTACAATAACCCAAAGAAATTCAAACAATTTATTTGATTCATCTATTTGTGTTATTATTTTCATGCTATTCCATATTAAGTTCAAATACAGTGAATTCAACAAACTGCTCAGAAGTGTATATCTATGACATTAATGGGATGTCATATCACTTTGTATCAGAAAAGTGTTTATTCATTATTCTGATGCTTAAGGCTAGAATTAAATCCTTTCCATACAAATAATATCAATGTTAAACTTCAGAAAAAAATTTAAAATTTGATAGTATAAGTTGTTTAAACAACAGTCAACGAGGGGTGCCTAGGTGGCTTAGTTGGTTAATCGTCTGCCTTCAGCTCAGCATTTGTTTTATGGTTGGTAGGCTGAAATCTTAGTGCATTCATAGTTTATTTAAAGAAAGTGATGATATTTTATTCCTGGCATGAATTGGTACCATATGCAGTCTATAATAACTCACGTTATTAGGACCAAAATGCTGCCTCTTCTCTAGGGAAAAATATTTACTGAGTGACTGGTTAAAACACTTTTAAAAAAGTAAAAACATGCTGTTCCAATATCGGAAGAATTTGGGAAATAAGGAACGTTTAGAAAAGTACTGTTTGTGAGTTGGAATATTTTAAAATTAAAATCTTTACTCAAAATATCCTAAATGTTTTACCCACACTCAAAAATCATAAGTTACTTGAGAAACCATGTAATTTATCATTAAAAGGATTTCTAAAATATCGTTCTTTCTACTCATGACTGAGGCTGAATTCACAAGGACATTTGAATTGAGATGCATAGAACAGTAGCTATAAATATTTTTGGCCAATGAGTCACATTGCAGAGGCAGAAAAGTGTCCTGCTTATACTTTCCCTTTGCTTATTGTTGTAGAGGGAAAACTATCTCCCCTAGACTGGTTCATTTTCAATGACTGAGTCTCAGCTTTGGAGCCGGGCAGTGTAAGCCTTCTTCTTTAATCATAAATAAAAAATAGAAAGATAATGAAAATCTAAATAGATAATACAGTTAAGAGAGCCAATAAGAAGAAATAACAATAATAATTAAACTATAGTGAGGTAAGTTACCTCTACGCCTACTTTGTTGAGGGTTTTTATCATGAATGGATATTGTACTTTGTCAAATGCTTTTTCCACATCTATTGAAACAATCATGTGGTTCTTATCCTTTCTTTTATTAATGTTGTGTACCACATTCATTGATTTGCAAATATTGAACCACCCATGCAACCCAGGAATAAATAACACTTGATCGTGATGAATGCTTTTTTTTTAATGTATTGTTGAATTCAATTTGCTAGGATTTTATTGAGAATTTTTGCAACCACTTTCATCAGGGAAATTGGCCAATAGTTCTCCTTTTAGTAGAGTCTTTGTCTGCTTTTGGTATCAGGGTAATGCTGGCCTCATAGAACGAATTTGGAAGTTTTTCTTCTTTTTTCTACTTTTTGGAGTAGTTTGAGAAGAATAGGTATTAACTCTTCTTTAAATGCTTGGTAGAATTCACCTGTGAGGGGCGCCTGGGTAGCACAGCGGTTAAGCGTCTGCCTTCGGCTCAGGGCGTGATCCCGGCATTATGGGATCGAGCCCCACATCAGGCTCCTCCACTATGAGCCTGCTTCTTCCTCTCCCACTTCCCCTGCTTGTGTTCCCTCTCTCGCTGGCTGTCTCTGTCGAATAAAGAATTCACCTGTGAAACATCTGGCCCTGGACATTCGTTTGTTGGGAGCTTTTTGATTACCAATTCAATTTTTTTTGCTGGTTGTCAGTCTGTTCAAGTTTTCTATTTCTTCCTGTTTCAGTTTGGTAATTTATATGTTTGTAGGAATTTATCCATTTCTTCCAGGTTATCCCATTTGTTGGTATAGTTTTTCATAATATTTTCTTATAATTGTTTGTATTGTTTGTTATTTCTCCTCTTTCATTTGTGATTTTATTTATTTGGGTCCTTTCTCTTTTCTTTTGGAAAGCCTGGCTAGAGGTTTATAAATTTTATTAACTTTTTCAAAGATCTAGCTCCTGGTTTAATTGATCTGTTCTATTGTTTTTTCCATTTCTATATCATTTATTTCTGCTCTAATCATTATTATTTCCTTCCATCTGCTAGATCTGGGCATTGTTTGTTGTTCTTTTTCTAGCTCCATTAGGTGTAAGTTTAGGTTGTTTATTAGAGATTTTTCTTGACTCTTAAGGTAGGCCTGTATTACTATATACTTCCCTCTTAAGACCACTTTTGTTGCATCCAAAGTTTTGGACCATTGTGTTTTCATTTTCCTTTGTTCCTGTGTATTTTTTAAAAATTTCTTCTTTGATTTCCTGGTTGACCCATTCATTGTTTAGTAGCATGTTGTTTAAACCCCACGTCTTTTGTGTCTTTCCAAATTTTTTTTCTCATGGTTGGCTTCTAGTTTCATAGCATGGTCAGAAAAGGTACATGGTATGATTTCAATCTTTTTGTATTTGTTGAGGTCTGTTTTATGACTTAATATGTGATCACTTCTGGCAAATGTCCCATGTACACTTGAAAAGTATGTGTATTCTCCTTTTTTAGGATGGAATGTTCTGAAAATGTCTGTTAAATCTATCTGGTCTAGTGTGTCACTCAAAGCCATCATTTCCTTGTGTATTTTCTGTTTAGATGATTTGTTCATTGATGTAAATGGGTGTTAAAGTCCCCTACTATTATTGTCTTATGAATTAATTCCTTTATGTCTGCTATTGTTTTATATATTCGGGTGCTCCCATGTTGGGTGCATGTATATTTACCATTGTTATATCTTCTTGTTGGATTGTCCCCTTTATGTTTATAAAAGGCCATATATGAAAAACCTGTAGGTAATATCCTGGTCAGGATATGGTCAGGAACAAGACGTGGATATTCTCTCTGCTATTATTTAATATAATACTGGAAGTCCTAGCCACAGCAAACAGACCACACATAGAAATAAAGCCTTCCAAATCAGCAAGGAAGAAGTAGAACTTTCACTATTTGCAGATGACATAGTACTCCATATAGAAAACCCAAACACTTCACCAAGAAACTGTTGGAACTGATAAATAAATTCAGTAAAGTTGCAGGATACAAAATCAACATACAGAAATCTGTTACATTTCTATACACTAATAATGAAGCAGCAGAAAGAGAAATTAAGAAATCAACCCCATTTATAATTGCAGCAAAAACAAGAAAATACCTCGAAATAAACCTAATCAAAGAGATGAGGGACCTGTACTCTAAACAGATGAAACAAATTGAAGATGACACAAAGAAATGGAAAGACATTCCATGCTCATGGATAGGAAGAACAAGTATTGTTAAAATGTCTATACTACCCAAAGCATTTATACATTCAAAGCAATCCCTATCAAAATACCAACAGCATTTTTCACAGAGTTAGAACAATCAATCCTAAAATTTGTATGGAAATACGAAAGACCCTGAATAGCGAAAGCAACCTTGAAAAAGAAAAGCAAAGCTGGAAGCATCAAAATTCCAGATCTCAAATTATATTACAAAGCTGTAGTGATCAAGGCAGTCTGGTATTGGCACAAAAATAGACACATAGTCCAAAAGAACAGAATAAAAAAAACAGACATGAACCCCCAACTGTGTGGTCAATTTATCTTTGACAAAGCAGGAAAGAATATCCAAGAGAAAAAAAGACAGTCTCTTCAACAAATGATGTTGGGAAAATTGGACAACCACATGCAAAAGAATGAAACGGGAAGACTTTCTTACACCATACACAAAAATAAATTCGAAATGGATTAAAGACCTAAATGTGAGACCTGAAACCATAAAAATTCTAGAGAAAACAGATAGTAATCTCTTTGACATTGGCCATGGCACCATTTTTTCTAGATATGTCCCCCGAGGCAAGGGAAACAAAGGCAAAATTAAACTACTGGGACTTTATCCAAAAAGAAAGCTTCTGCACAGCAAAGGAAACAATCAACACAACTAAAAGATGACCTTCGGAATGGGAGAAGATATTTTCAAATGAAATATCTGATAAAGGGTTAGTATTCAAAATATATAAAGAACTTGTAAGACTCAACATTCAAAAAAACAAATAATCCAATTAAAAAATGGGCAGAAGACATGAACAGACATTTTTCCAAAGAAGACATTCAGATGGTCAACAGACACGTGAAAAGATGCTCAACAGCACTTATTATTAGGGAAATATAAATCAAAACCACAACGAGATATCACCTCACACCTGTCAGAATGTCTAAAATCAACAACTCAAGAAAAAACAGGTGTGGTGAGAATGTGAAGAAAGGAGAACCCTCTTGCACTATTGACAGGAAAGCAAACTGGTGTAGCTTCTCTGGAAAACAGTATGGAGTTTCCTCAAAAAGTTAAAAATAGAACTAGCCTAAAATTCAGCAATTGTACTACTAGATATTCACCCAAGGAATACAAAAATACTAATTCAAAGAAATACACGCACCCCACATGGATTATCTACAGCATTCTCTATAGTAGCATTATCTACAATAGCCAAATTATAGAAACAGCCCAAGTGTCCACTAGCTGATGAATGAATAAAGACGACATGAAATTAGATAGATAGATAGATAGATAGGCAGATAGCTGGATAGCTAGCTAGCTAGCTAGACAGATGATAGATAGTTATAATGGCATATTACTCAGCCATAAAAAAGAATGAAATCTTGCCACTTGCAATGACTTGCCATTTGCAATGACTTGGATGAAACTAGAGAGTATTATCGAAGCTAAATAAGTGAGTCAGAGAAAGACAAATACCATATGATTTCACTCATATATGGAATTTAAGAAACAAAACAAATAAGCAAAGAGAAAAAAAGAGAGAGAGTGAGAGAGAGGCAAACCAAGAAACAGACTCTTAACTATAGAGAACAAACTGGTGGGGGGATGGGTTAAATAGATGATGGAGATTTAGGAGTGCATTTGTTGTGATGGGCACAGGGTGATATATAGAAGTTTTGAATCACTATATTGTACACCTGAAACTAATATCACACCATTATGGTAGCTAATTGGATTTTAAATAAAGACTTCAAAAAAAAAAAAAAAAACCTATAGTTTATCATTCACTCCTTCAAAAGAAGTGAAAACAAAAGGGAAATAAGAAGGGAAAAGGAGACAAGTTTAAATAATACTTAATTCATATACTTAAAATCCAAGAAAACATTGCATTAACAAATCAAGTGTAGGTAATAATGAAGAGGGGAAAGGAAAAAGCAAAATTCAAAAGAAAACCATATAGATGAAATTTTGATTTTAGTAATAATTACCACAGTGAAATATATAAGAAATAGATTTATATAGCAGGAAACTGATTAAAGGAGAACACAAGCTTTTGTAATTTTATAAAATTTATAAAGCACTGTGTAATTTACAGAGAAGAAATAAAGAAAGTAAATGAACCATGAAACGTAGTCTTGAGAGAATCTATTTACAATTGGAGTTGAAAAAGAGTGTGCGTGCAAACGAAGAATAAAAATAAATTCGTTGAAACAGTTATTCAAGAATACATATATTTCACTCAAATACATGTTAGACACAGGAAATAAAATAGTGATAAAAAAATTCCATGGCCACTGTCTTCATTTAGCTTAATGACTACTGACAGAAAAAGACACTGATTTAATAATTATTCAAAATAGGGTACAAGCTCACTAGGAGTCAGTGCCACGGAAGATTCCTACATGCTAACACTAGCAAGACTGGAGGCAGGGAGGAAGCTGCCCTGCTATTTGAATGGTCTTCATGAGCAGAATTTTCTAGATGAGGAGTAGTGCAGGATGGTGTGGGCAGAGAGTAAGCGTCACAAGCAGAGGAAAAGGCAGAAGCAATACCTGAGCTAAAGAAAGGTTTGAGCTGCAAATAGGAAAGGTTCAATGAGAACCAGAGAAAATTCGTGAAAACAAACTAATACCCGGACAAATGTTTGAATATCATAGCAGATGAAGACGGGGGTACCAACATCTAGGCTTCCAAAGCAGTTCATATTTTTAAAAAATGCCAGTATTTTGCTGGTCTCAGACATCTCGACACCTCCATATTGTTAGATGATAGTGTAATATTTATAGAGACTTGTGGGAGAACACAGTATAACCCAGGCTCTCATTTACGTCACCCCTTATCCTATCCTGTGTTTCTTCATCAAAAGTAACCACACTCCTGGATCACATATTCTAAACTTTCTCTTGGGTTTCTTTGTGTTTTACTTACTATGTAAGTATGAACTTCTAATGAATACATTTTTAGTTTTTTTCTTGCTTTTGGACTTTAAAAAAAAAGTACTATGCAATATAGGTTTTTTGCAACTTTTATTCAAATTTCATTTCTAATATTCACCTGAGTTCACATGTGTAGCTGTGATTTATACATTTCTAATGATATCGAGTATTCTATTATGTAATAGTTCACAAGGTATTTATATCTTTTCCTGACAATATGTATCTGGGCTGTTTCCAGCTTGGAGTTACAAGCAAAGCTGCTATAAGTGTTCTTGTACATGTATCCCAGGGCACAGTGTAAGAACTTCATAATATCACAGTTGATGCTGAGCAAATGTTACTTATTCCATCCAGTGTTTTCAACTAAAGGATGAAGATGCTTTTGCTTAAATTGAAATAACATCCATTACCTGAGTTCCCTGGGTGTTTGCCTGTGTTAGAGCTTTTAGAACACGTTGTCTTGCATTATGGTTCTTAACATTTGTGTCATTTCTCCTACAATATTGCAAGAGACTTGTTAGAATGCTGTTTCATTCTTCTTTGTTTCCCACAATGCAGCATCTTGCATATTACAGCATAATGCTCAAAATTTTTTGAAATACAATGAACATTTAAAACTGCATTTAATATATCAAGATTAACCATTTTTAGCTGAAAAATGTTTGCTTTCCTACCAGAGACAGAAGAGATGGTTATGTTGCTTTTTAATTTTTTTCTCTGACTTTTTAATGTAGCTTTAAACTCGAAGTCCTTTTGCCTGAGAAATCCATTTCAGAGGACTCTTTTGCTACCCTCAGCATCACTGTTAGTACAATCTGTCTAATTGGACACACTTTGCTTTAGAGTTGAGGGGAAAATATAGCTTAAGACTGTGTTTTTAACACCCATATTTAATGTAGTGAATAATTTTTAACACATTTCTTATTGTTAGTCTGATTGTCTATTTTGTCCTTTTCTTGAGCATCAAGAAGCTTTCTTCTTCTAATTTCTCTTTAAAATGTAACCCTGGGGGCGCCTGGGTGGCACAGCAGTTAAGCGTCTGCCTTCGGCTCAGGGCGTGATCCCGGCGTTCCGGGATCGAGCCCCACATCAGGCTCCTCCACTATGAGTCTGCTTCTTCCTCTCCCACTCCCCCTGCTTGTGTTCCCTCTCTCGCTGGCTGTCTCTATCTCTGTTGAATAAATAAATAAAATCTTTAAAAAAATAAAAAAATAAAATAAAATAAAATGTAACCCTGCACTCTGGCCTAAGAGGAAATATGTCCAGTCCCTGACTTTCTACATAAATTTAAGAGGTTTTAATGTGTATTTGCATGGTTATGAGAGCCAAGAAAAAATCCAATAGACTGCTGCTATTTTCAGGGACAATTCTTGGATAGATTTATGATCCTTGTCTTAAAAGATTATGGAACATCAGGGATATCTGAGGACAGACCATCTAAATAATTCCATGGTAACTTTTCCAATATAATGTGTTACATCTCCTCATTCTTTGAAATACAAGTTGAACCATCACAAGATTTTTTAATATCAGTTTTCTTAACACGTAAAGTGAAACTTACTTGAGAACTGACTATGTAGTCTTTAAATTATATCACTTTGCCTAAAAGTTGTCTACCTGAGCCCATGCTCTAGTTAAATTAACAAAATATTTTGTCAATTTGTCATTATTTTGCCTAAAATAGAAAATACAGAATATTAAAACAGGAATGACTTGAACTTTTTTCCAATTGCTTCAATTTACAAATAAAAGTCAAAGATACAAAGAAGTAAAGTTACATAGCTAGTGGCAGAGTTTAAGCTAGAAGATCACCCTCTATTCAGTGATTTTTATACTGGTAAATAATTTCATTTTTGCTTCCCAGTCAGCCATTCCCCACCCCCATACACATACCACACACACACACATTAATATCACTACCAGCTTCAGACTTAATTCCAAACAATGTATTCAGTTAAATTATGGCCTAAATTACCTGGGTACCTAATATTCAACTTTCTAGTAAGAAATAGAGAAGACTTTCAGGTGACTTGTAATTCATTTTGTCTTAATACAAATTGCACAGAAAGTTGGTGACTACACAGAGTTTGAAAGCCATTTGTAGGCTGGTAAGATAAATGTTATATGCATCTAAAATATGAATAAAAGATAGGACTTTCAGAATTGTGTTGTATTTTGCTTTCTTTGTGTTGAACATATTTAAAAATACTTTTTTTTCTTATCCAAATACCCAGCGTTATTTTGAGTGCCTTGTTATCAGCGCTCAAAGGGCTCCCCTAATGGACCACAGAAGTAGTTAGCAGTATTTGATGACCTTCTCAGACTATACCAATCTGTTACACTATTGGGTGATCACGTTATTAAAAATCAGTTTTACTGGTTAGGTTGCAGCTCATTGATACAGCTCAGCATTTGCAATTCAGCTCTAATATGTGAACACTTTACCCTGACATTTCCAAAAAGGAGATTGTGGAGTACTGATAGTCATGAACACAGAGCTCATGAATAAAAGTAATTGTGGGTTTCAAAGGATCCAGTTTTTCTGACAATATAGATAATATGACTTCAATTCTCAATTTCTTATGGCACCATTTGAAAAAGTCTGTTTCTTTCTAAGCAAATAAAAGATAATGTGTTGATCTTCAAAAATTGTTTTGAAGTTTTGTTGTTTTATTTTATTGTTATTGTTATTTTACTTTAGGGAAGAAGAATCAAAATTAGGGTGGTCATCATTGAGATGGATGCCAGTGATCCAGTTTCAATTGCTTTTACCTGTTTTGAATAATGTCTTCACAAGGGATGATCAAGAAAAGCAGCCCTATTATCTTGCTGCTCTAGGTAGAGCAAGGGTTAACACTCATCTCTCCTAGAAGTAGCTTTACTGCCTTTTTCCCCCAGATCTTATATTCGTGCTGAAGGATCAGCAAGGACGGAATCCCAAGGGGAGTATAGAACTCCAAGAAAAGAGGAGATGCAACTCATGACAGTATTTTCCTTAGATTTAGTCCCATTTATGAGGGACCCTTTGGGAAGCTCTGGGAAGCCAGAAACTGTGAAAGTGCCTTGGTTCTCACTAAGCTCAAACTCCCCACCATGATTTGAATCATCAGAAAAACTGCCATTCAGGTGCAATTTTTGAGAGGGTGCAGCTATAGGCTGTCGGCAATGAACACTGAGTAGCTGGGGACACGTGCTTAAGATCTGATGTGGGAGTCTGGGTGGTGGGCCATGGCACTGACCACACACACTGGTTCTGACTTCTTTAAAAACAGCTTCCTTCTGCCCCAAAACAGATCCATCAAACAAACAAAAACTCATGTTATAGTTTAGACACTGTCTTTAGTTATCTCTTGCTGTATAACAACTTGCCCAAAACTTAGACATTTCAAAGAGGGATGATTTATTAATCTCACAGTTTTTGTAGGTCATTCATCTCTCTAGTTCTGACATGCCTCTGATTCAAGTTTACTTATGAGACTATAGTCAAGCAGTTGGCCAAGACTATGATTTCATATGAAGGCTCTCCTTGAAGGGGATCCACGTCCAAGTTCACTCATGTGACTGTTGGCAGGATTCAGTTCTTCACAGATTGTTGGACTGAGATCTCCTTGCCAAGTGGGTCTTGTTATATAGGCGGAATTGTGTCCTCTTCAAATTCATATGCTGAAACCCTGACCCACACCACCTCAGAATGTGACTGTATTTAGAGACAGGGCCTTTAAAGAGGTGATTAAGTTAAACTTAAGCTGTCTGGGTAAGAGTAGGCCCTGAATCAATCTGACTGGTGTCCCTATAAGAAAAGGAACTTTGGACACAAAAAGAGACACCAGGAGACAACGATGTGGAGACATAGCAAGGAGATACCTATCTTCAAGCCAAGGAGAAAGGCCCCAGGGGAATCCAACCCTGCTGACACCCTGACCTTGAACTTGTGAGAATACAAATTTCTGTTATTTAAACCACCCAATCTACAGTATTTGGTTATGGCAGCCCTAGCAAATTAATATATGGCAGCTCACAAGATGGCAGCTGGCTTCCTTCTTTCAGAATTAGGAAACAAGTGAGTACACCCAAAATGAAAGTCACAGTCTTTTTGTAACTCAATCTCAAAAGTAACATCTAAATACTTCTGTCATATCCTATTCACTGGCAGTCAATAAGTAGAGCTCAAAAACAAAGGGACAGGATGGTATGAGGGAATGAAAACCATGAGGTTGGAACCATTATTAGGGACCATCCGAGAGGCTGCCTGCCACAGACACATAACATCTATAACTTAAAGACTCTAATTTAGGTGAAGAAGAAAAAGCCATAGAGAATATTATAGGATGAGTGGATTACACAGGAGCTATGATAAATAACCTTCATGAGTGTTTGAACAGGGTTTAAACTGGAGGAGACATTTCCAACCCAGGACAGTTTTAACTGTTTTCATCCCATGGTGTTACACAAAAAGAAACTTAGGAGATCCCTAGCAATCATCACAGTTGATATGAGCACTAAATTCAATTTTGTTTTCTTTATCATCACCTATATTTATTCTCTTGTCTGACAAGGAAGAGTAAGAAGTAGAAGAAATTTTAATTAGGTGAGTATTATCAACTGCCCTTGTTCTGCTGCTTTGCACTTAATTTTTCCTCCACCCCTTGCCAGTTTTCATGCTTGGCTTAGAAACACTTCTTCATGTGAGTAAAGTTTGCAGTCAATTATTATGTGACAGTACCAACTATTGCCCTAAATATATAGTCAAATTAAGGGTTACATAGCGGGCATTTCTAAAGCAGAACATTCCTGTAAAACAAACAAAAACCAAGCCAGCTGGAATGTTATTTTGGATGCACCATCCTACCTCAGGACCATTATTAGTTTCTCAGGACTTATCTCCAAAAATTCACTCAGGAAAAAAAAAAAGGTAGACTTGGTTATAAGCAAACACTAGTTAAATATATGATATTAAAGGTGCGAAAGAAGTGCTAAGAATCCCAATCTTTCTCTTCAGAAAAAAGAGGAAGCTCCATATATTTTAAGAGGTAAAAAGACCACTAGAGGCATATTTATGATTATTTCTTTCCATGGCCATTGTAACAAGATAAAGAGGAAGAAGGTCGGTTTGGAAAATTTAGGAGAAGACTATAATTTTTGGTCCAGGCACCCCATTGATTAAGTCAGTAGAACAAATCCATAAGTTTCAGTTCTGAATCACCTGGCCATTAAAAAATACGCTCATATAAAAAGTGTTTGTACTCTTGGCATAGGGTATACTTGGAATTATGACCTCTGGTGTTTAAAATTGGCCTCGGGGAGTTTAAAACTCTATTAGCAAAGACTCCCAAGTGCTTCCACTCTCCATCTCCATCTTTTCCTGTGCCATCTAAGTGGCACATGACAATGAAGACTATGGAGCTTGGACTTAGGTTGGCTGAGTCTGACTCCCAGCTCTATCCTTTGCTAGCTGTAAGAGAGTTTTGAGGCTCAATTTCTTAATCTGTAGTGTGGAAATAATAATGGTAATTATAGGGTTTCCATGAGGAAAAAAGATCCCTTTTTATCCAGCCTGACTGGTGGTAAGCATTCAAACCACATCATCTATCCATTACTAAGTTGATTATTCTGTCATAAATGCCCTTCTTTAAATATTGACTTGCCAAATGTATTTTCCTCTTTCAAGATACAACTCAAATATCTCCTGTTCTAGGATATGTCTGATAAGTCCTCCAAACTCCTTCTTCTGGGCTTTCATTCTGTTTTATTTTATCTCTGTTTGTGCACTTGTCACTTTCATCATGACTCCCCCCCCCCCTTTTTACGCAACTCTCCATTTGACCAGAGCTCCTTGAGAGTATTGGTCATAACTTATTCTTTTGTCCCCACATGGCGGATGCTCAACAAATGTTTATGAAATAAATGGATGGTCACTCAGACATTGATATGCTATCCTGCTGAATAAGTGGATGTCAGTGGAGTAGTTATGTTAACTAGCATCTTTGAAAGGAGGATTAAGAAAAAGATTTCATTCTAAAAATGTCTTGAATCAATATATTCTATACAAAACAAAAACTACTCATTAACATTTTGGCATGATGGACTTTTTTTTTTTAAAGATTTTATTTTTTTTATTTTTTGAAGAGTTAGAGACAGCCAGCGAGAGAGGGAACACAAGCAGGGGGAGTGGGAGAGGAAGAAGCAGGCTCCTAGCGGAGGAGCCTGATGTGGGGCTCAATCCCATAACACCGGGATCACGCCCTGAGCCGAAGGCAGACGCTTAACGACTGCGCCACCCAGGCGCCCCTGGCATGATGGACATTTTAAACTGAAAACGTGCTTAAAATACATGATGCTCATGCCACTGAGATCGCTTACAAAAAAAAGTGTGTGCATAAGGGTTCATTGTAACTTGTTAGGTGGCATTTGCATTTGGCATTTCAAGCCATTTTCTGGAATAGTATATCATGGATTCAGATAAAAATGGTATATGTTAAGAACGTTAGTCAGTGATTAAAAGATTTTGAAAACTGATATTTGAGGGACTAGTCAAAGCAACTACTCAGCTTCTACATTTAACAACACCCAGTATTTAACACTACAGTTATTGATATCCATCCTGATGTTTGATGATAGGGCCATTTCCATTCATTCATATCTTAGTTCAAATAAATCATTACTCTGTGCTTCCATATCTTTCATCTAAATATCAAAATGTTAAAGCTTTACTTTCTAACTTGACCTTTAATGATATGTTTTCTTATTAACTTTGTGTATCATTATCAATTCTTCAGTACTTGGTTTGAAATCCTAAGTAATTAAGTGCATTTTCAAATCAACATTATTTCACAATGTAAACAAGATCCTCATTTGAATGAAAGATTTTAAATTTTAAAACTAATGTAACTTAAATCTCTGGAAGTGTTTTTGTTAGCGTTGCAACTATCAGTGTATATCACAGTATAAATATTCAACTTGCATTTATTAGTGCACCTAAAAACTTTTTAGTGGCTAATATTATCAAAAAATAGTCCTATTACATATCATTCACATAATTGGATATTAAAAGACTTGGGTATAATTATGTTGAATACATTGAAATAATACATTTTGAATGAAGTCTCCAAACTTACTGCAGATGCCCTTAAGATTGTAGTTCCTTTAGTGGGTCTTATAAGAGAAAATCAGAGGACACTTAAAAAGAAACTAAATTCTTAAAGCTCATGCCTCAAATAAGGATTCATTTCATATTTCTCAACTTCCTCACCCACTTGGCCTTTACTTTTAATGCATTATAGAATGCTGTCCCTGCCATACCCACATTATACCAAAACTATTTCTTTCTTTACTGCCACCATCACAGACTAAGTAGTATCATTTTTGACTGACTACTGGCAATCATCTGCTAACAGATAACACTAATGCATGCCCCCTTCTAAAGTTTCTTCAAAGGTGAATGTATTTTGACATTCAGTCAAATGTCTCATCAGACATTTTTTAAATATTCTAGAAACGGTACTAACATTCCCCAGTTTAGAGGAATGGTGCTGGTATAAGTGGGCTAGTATCTGAGCACACTGCAAAGTAAAGACTCCCTCACCTGATGCCTCTCTTCCTATCTTAGATCAATAGGACACTAAAGCCAAAGCAATGAAGCTATAGAGGCTTAAACTCAGTCTGACACCTACATCATTATGCATTTATTATTTCATCTGATGGAGAAAAAATATTTATAGACAGAAAGAGACATAGGCAAAGCTGCAATTATAATTGGAGAGTCTAATAATATAGCTCTCTCCAACAAAATAAACAAGCAGATATAAAAGTCAGTAAACATAAAGATTTGTGTAGCACAATTTAATCAACTTAATCTAATTTATACCAACAACTGCAGAATACATAATTTTTCAAGTTTGTGTGGAGCATTTACTAAGGTCGTCTACTATCACCACATTTATTCCGTAATGTATTGGAAGTCTTACCAGGTACAATAAAGCAAAAAAGGAGAAATAAAAACTAGAAAGATTGGAAAGGAAGAGTAATGATTTTGCATCTTAAGAATCAAAATGAATCTTTAAACAGGCTACTAGGAGTAATGAGCATAGCAAGATCATAGACTAGAATATTGATGTACAAAATCAAATTATATTTATATATAAAAGAAAAAATAGAAAAGCAAAGCAAAAATATAAAGGTTTAGAATAGTATGAAAAAGCAATAATCCTATAGAATAATTCTGTAGTTAAGAATAAATCTTAAAAAAATATGCAATACTTCTGCATTTAAAGCTACAAAAAATGAAATACTTTCTAAAAGAACCTAAATAGGGATGCCTGGGTGGCTCAGTTGGTTAAGTGTCTACCTTTGGCTCAGATCATGGTCCCAGGGTCCTGGAACTGAGTCCCGCATCAGGCTCCTTGCGCTCAATGGGGGTCTGCTTCTTCCTCTGCTCCTCTCCCTGCTTGTGCTCTCTCTCTCTCACAAATAAATAAAATCTTTAAAAATAAATAAATAAAATAAAAGAACCTAAATAAATTGAGAAGTATAACATTCTAATGGATTGGAAGACTCAGTAATGTTAAGATATCAGTTTTCCCCAAGCTGATCTATAGATATAGATCATGCAATTCCACTCAAAATCCAAGTTGGATTTTTTAAAATTATCATGTTAATTTATTTTGTTTTTAAATTTAATATTTGTCTATTTGTTTATGAAATTGCCAAGCTGATACTAAAATAATTATGGAAATAGTCAAGAATAGTAAAGAAAATCTTGAGGAGTAAGTTTGAGAATCATGCTACCAAATACCAAACTTACTGTGAAATTGCAGTTGTTAAGCCAGTGTGATATTGCTGTAAGATTATTACAATACACTAATGGAACAGAATAGTGTCAAAAAGACCAAAACAAATCCATTTTCCTTTTTTTTAAAAGATTTTATTTACTTATTTGAGAGAGAGAGCACGCGTGAGTGCGTGAGCAGGGAGGAGGGGTAAAAGGAGAGGGAGAAGCAGACTCCCCTGGTGAGCAGGAAGCCTGATACGGGACTCGATCCCAAGACCCTGGGATCATGACCTGAGCCGAAGGCAGATTTTTAACCCATTGAGCCACCCAGGCACCCCAAATACATTTTCCTAATTTACAAGAAGATACCACTACAGTTCAGTGAGGAAAAAGTTATTTTGGGGGTTTTTTGTTTGCTTTTTACAAATGGTGCAGGAACAACTGGGTAACTGTATGAAAAAATGATACTAGACCTCTTCCTTATACTACACATTAAAAATCAACTCAAGAGCCATAATATACTTAAACACAAATTATAAAATATTAAAAGTTCTAAAAGAAAACATAGGAACATATCTTCACAAACATTAAGTTTTCTTAAATAGGATATGAAAAGAACTAACCATAAAAGAAAAGACTGGTAAACTACATTTCATAAAAATCAAGATAACAAAAAGATAAGCAACAAAATGAGAGAAGAGATTCACAACACAAAGCAACCCAGTTTAAAATTTGGCAGAAAACGTGAACAGGCATTTTATGAAAACCTCTACCAAAATGGCCAGTCAATATATACAGAGATAGTATACAGCATTAGCCATGAGAAGAAAATGAAAGTCAAACTACAGTGTACCACCATGTACCCATCAGAATTACTAAAATTGAAAAAGACATAATATCAAGTGTTGGCAAAGAGTTGGAAAAATTGGAAATCTTTGTCAATGGTAGTGCAAACTGAGTTAACCCATATTGAAAACTCTTTCTTATTATCTACCACAACTAAACATACATATGCCCTCTACTCAGCAATTGCACCGCTGAGTTTATAAACCCCAAAGTAAGTAATGATGTTGAACAGAAGTCATGGTCAATATACTCAACAGCAATTTTGTTTGCAATGGCCTCATAGTTCCCCTAGACATGGAATAGGTAAATAAGCTACAGAATAACATCCATTCAGTGAAATACTACACAGCATAAAAAAGAATGAACTACTATGTACACTCTAAGAGAATGAGCTCAGCAACATTGTTGAATTTCACAGACGTAAGGTTTAGTGAAAGGCTTCAGGCACAGAAGAGTACATACTGTAGGATTCCATTTATATAAAGCTCAAAAATGGGCAAAATCAATCTTTATTGATAGAAATCAGAATAATTGTTATGCTTACTGGGTAGACTTGGTATTGACTGGTTGGGAACAGGTGGTGACATTTTCTCAATCTTGATAGAGAAAATACATCTTAAATGTAAAAAACATATATTTAATATAAGTCCATGTAAGTTGAATTTCAATAAAATATCACCAAAAATGAAACAAAAACAAAGTAAATTCTGGGTGCATAACAGTAACTACCCCATGAGACTGTTTTGGGGGATCAGTAGAAATTCATTAATAAAAGTGCATTTACTATAATACCTGCTACATAGTAAACACCAATGAATATTGCGTGAACAATACCAAGTTTTGTTGATAATATGTAGCAACTAGAAATCTGATATACTGCTGCTGGGACCATATATTGGTACAGCTGTTGGTATAGTTTGTCAGTATCTACTAGGTGAAACATACTTCTCGCTTACCATACCGAACTAAGAGATATGAGTACATGTGCTCCCCGCAAAAAATATGCATAGTAATATTATTTTCAGCTTTATTCATGATAACCAAACACTGAAAACAATTCAAATGCCTATCAACTCTAGAGTAGACTAATAAATTGTATATTGTATAAATGAAATACCATTTGGTAATATATCAGAACAAACTATGACCAAAGGCAACAACAAAGGTAAATGTTGAACAAAGGAAGCAAGGCCAAAATAAACAGACTACATAGTATTAGATTTTAAAAAGTAGATGCTGCATGATTCTCTTTAAAAGAAGCTCAAGAGTAGGTTAAATTAAACTACAGTAACAGAAATCAGAGTGGGCTACTTCTTTGCAAGAGAGATGGTAGTTATTGTCTGGAAAGGGGCATGAAAAAACCTTCTGGGATACTGGAAATTTTCTACATGCTGATATGGAGGATGGTTACACACTGTATACATATTTAAAAATTGTATAAATCTGTAGTTTCATAATTTGTGTACTTCATATATACATTATACCTCAATACAAATTTTTTTTTAAAGATTTTATTTATTATTTATGTGACAGAGAGACAGCCAGTGAGAGAGGGAACACAGCAGGGGGAGTGGGAAAGGAAGAAGCAGGCTCCCAGCGGAGGAGCCCAATGTGGGACTCGATCCCGAAACGCCAGGATCACGCCCTGAGCCGAAGGCAGACGCTTAACGACTGCAATACCCAGGCGCCCCCTCAATACAAATTTTTAATAAGTATTTTAAAATTGAGGATATAAAATAACTAAAAAAGCCAAAAAGTTTACCTAGTTGTACCATGATTTTTTTAAAAATCAGAAACAGTACTGTCAAAACATTTTATAAGTACATTACCATAACATTTGGATTAGTAAGGGTCATTTTTGGATAAAAAAGAACAATAATATTAATATGTTCACAATATTTAGAAAGAACATAAAGAACCATGAGCATATTACATTTAATAATTCATGAGATGTAGGGATTGCTGAAAGGAAAGATAAAAACTTGTAATTACTATATAAAAACAAATAAACTAAACTAACATAACTTATAAGATTATAAAAAAAGAACATCAGTCTTCTTTCTCAATCTCAAATAAAAATACAGAAAACAGAAGGAACAAATTAACATGAAAAATTCATGAACTAGAAAAATGTAAAATTTGATTTAGACAAATCTAAGAACTGGTACCTTGAAAATATCAATAAAAGAGATTGTTTACTTCTAGCTTCATCTAGAAAAATAGAAAAAGACAATTAAATTAAGAACAGAATATTATATTAGCAAAGATATAAAAGATTACTTTAAATTGTTATTTCCAGGCTAATCTGGAATCTAGATGACGTGGCTGATTTTTAAGGAAAATATAAATTAACAATGTTAAGAACAAAATGGATTATCAAAAAGCCAATGAGAACAATTTTAAAAATTGAGAATGCTGCCAAATGACTAGTCCTCAAAAAAGAAAACACCAACCTCTGCCAATTTTCTTCTTTTGTTTCAGCAATGATTTCATATCTTCAAGGAGCATACATAACTTGGCATAATTCTGCAATTAATTTGGAGACTCATGATAAAATAAATTAACCTCTATTCTATTTATAAAAATGGCATATATTGAAAATAAAACCTGAGAAAAGGCCCTTCTAAGATCACACACAAATATTACTACTAAATGTAAATTAAAATCTATAAGTGAAACATTCGTATGTGTATTTTTCAAGCTAATTGGGGTTGTGGTGGTTTTGCACTATTAATTTCATTAAATGGGAGCTACATTTCCCATCACTCACTCCCATGGATGGTTCTGGGCCAGGACTGGACACAAGAAAAATTTGTATGACATTTGGGAAGCAGAAGTAAAGCAGCAGTCATTAACCTCTGAAAGTGAGAGTAGGGATCTAGGTGCTGCTGCATCCCACGTGTCATCTGCTGGTTTATTTTTCTGCCAAGAAGCCGCAGCTGGGCCTGCAGCTACCTAGCTCCAGCTAGATCTCCTGCAGATTCTGCATCCAGGGCACACGCAGTGTTTTTACCACATCACTTTATAATCAAGGTTAAAGATGGTGACTGAAAGATTTGGCTTGTACTCATGGATTGCAATTTTTCCCAACTCTTGTCTGATTTCCTTTCAGACTGTCAGCATGTCAATATACAGAGATTTCTGGCCCATCGGCAGACACAGAAGAATAGCTTCTGTGGACTCCTTTACTAGCTCTCTCTTTTAAGATCCCTGATTAGTAACTTTTATCTGTTCCTTCCAGACCTCTAGTTCTTCAGTTCTCCCTTGCGTATTCCTTGTAACAATTCCCTTATTTTTTGTCATTCATAATTGTTCTGCTTCCCTGATCAAACACTGACTGGCCAAGTGGCATTAATTCCAAGAATGTAAGGGTTGTTTCCACAAGAAAATCTATCAATATATATAGTTCAATATTTCTTCATATTAATAATTCCAAATAGCACCTCTCAAAAAAAAAAAAAAAAAAAAACCCTTCCAATGTCAGAAAGCTTCCAGTACATTCAGTTTTACATCATCTCTTTCAGAGTAAAAAAAAATGGGAAACAGTCTCCAATTCATTATACGATCAGGATCAGCTTAACCTTAATATTAAAATACAGTAAGGACAACAGCAGAGTGAAAATATACTTTCCTCATTAGCATAAACACAAAAGTCTTCTTTCTTTTTTAGATTTAATTTATTTGAGAGAGAGGGTGAAAGAGAGAGAGAGAGTGTGAGCACGAGCAGGAAGAGAGGGAGGAACAGAGGGAGAGGGAGAAGCAGACTCCCCACAGAGCAGGAAGCCTGACGTGGGGCTTAATCCCGCGACTCCAGGATCATGAGCTGAGCCGAAGGCAGATGTTTAACTGACTGAGCCACCCAGGTGCCCCAACACAAAAGTCTTATACAGAATTCTAGAACACCAAATCCACTAATTTGTGTGGCTATATGTAAATATAGCCAAGTCAGTTTTTAGTCCAGAAAGATAAAGTTGGTATAATTTAGAAAATCAAATAATATAATTCCCCACATTAACCAATAGAAAAACCATTTGACAACTTCAATAAATGTAGAAAAAGCATACAATAACATATATAACTATTCATTTTAAAAACCATAAAAATAGAAATGAAGGAAAGTCTATTAAAAGAACCTTCAGTAAATACACAAATGTTGAAAAGTGTTCTTTTGAGATTAGTAATAAGACAACGAAGAAGCTTCTGGGGTGGTAAACACATAGAGGTGCTGGGAAGGTGGCCCACCTGGAAAGAAAATAAAATCTCTGCGCCCCTTCCCGCATACCGTGCCCCATGCATCTTTTCCATCTGGCTGTTCCTGAGTTACAGCCTTATAAAATAAACTGTTAATCGGTCAGTATAGTGTTTTCCTGAGTTTTGTGAACATCTCTAGAAACAAAGAAGAAACTGAGGAGTATGATGATGACATGGGCTTTGTTCTTTTGACAAAGCTTATTTTGTAACATGTTCAAGAAAAAGCTGAACTCCAAAAAAAAAAAAAGAAAGAAAACCCTCTATTACCACTACTATTTAATAGTGGATATACAATGAAGTTAGAAAAACTGTAAGTAATATACGGATAGAAAAGGAATAAACAGGGGCGCCTGGGTGGCACAGCGGTTAAGCGTCTGCCTTCGGCTCAGGGCGTGATCCTGGCATTCTGGGATCGAGCCCCACATCAGGCTCCTCCGCTGGGAGCCTGCTTCTTCCGCTCCCGCTCCCCCTGCCTGTGTTCCCTCTCTCACTGGCTGTCTCTCTCTCTCTCAAATAAATAAATAAATAAAATCTTTGAAAAAAAAAAAAAGGAATAAATAAAGCTGCCATTATTTGAAGATAATCATATTGGAATATCCTGATGTGTCTTTAGATATATTAATAGAATTAATAAAAGAGCTTAGCAAAATACAAAAAAAAATCTATCTACAAAAGAATCTGACTATGTAGTATTGACAATTTTAGAAAGTGAAATTTAGAAATAACGCATTTATAAAAGTAACAAATAATGGGAAGACATAAAATATTTCAAAAATTATAAAATTTTGAGAATTATTAAAAGAGGAAGTATTCACATGGAGAGATATATTATGACCATAGTTTCAAAGGTTCAGTATTTTAAAAATGTTAGTTCTTCATAAGTTAATACATGCAAGCAGGCTTTTCTAATTGTAATTCAAAATTTACATGGAAATGCCAAGGGCCAAGAATAACCAAGATACAATAAATAAAAAGAACATGAGGAAAGAGTTATTCTACCAGATATCAAAACTAATCATAAGTCTCTAATAATCAAGACTCTGTGCATTGGCACGGAGATAAATAAAGAGACCAGGGGAACCCAAATAGGGAGACCCAGGGAAGAAAACTAAACTCAGGAATATATGAGCAGTTGTTACATGTCAGAGTTAATAAAGCAGATAGGGAGGAGAGAGTTTTCAGGAAATGATGCTAAAATCATTGGATATTTATGTACCAAAAAAACCCACAAAAAAACCAACAAATGAGATCCCTACTTTATAGGGAAATCAATTAAAATGAATCAGAGATCAAAAATAAAAGGCAAAAGTATACAGGTTTTAGAAGATAATATAGAATTTGAGATTACAAACATTTCTTTAACAAAATACAAAACTTATCTCTTCCTTCCATAAAGCAAATGACTGATAAATTGAATTATGTTAAAATTAAAAATTTTTCTTCAATATGATATGAATAAAAGAGAAGAAGGTAAGGCATACAGTAGGAAAAGATATTCGCAATTCATATTATTGACAAAGGCTTAGTATAAGAATATTAAAATTATCCCTATTATCTAATACGAAAAGAAAACTAATAAAAATTGGCTAAATTTTTTGAATAAGTACTTCCTGGGAAAGAAAATCCTAAATGGCCAATAAAAATATGAAACTCTGCTCAACCTCACTAATAATGAAGGAAATGAACGTACAAACCAAAATGAGATATCATTGCATACCCCAAATGGACAGAAATTTAGAAGGCTGATAATATCAAATCTTGGCAAGGATATACAGCAAAAGAAATTCACATAAATTGCTGGTTGATTCCAAATTGAATTATAAGACAGTTTGGTTTTATGTATTTAAAAGGAAAATCACTATAACCTACTATGCAGGAATTCCATCCATAGGTATACACCCTTAGAAAAACTCTTACATATATGTATAAGATACCGATACATATATGTATAAGATACCTATATATGTATAAGATACATATATGTATAAGATACCTAATATGTATAAGATACATATATGTATAAGATACCTATATGAGAATGCTTATAGCAGCATTGTTTAAAAAGCCAAAACATGGTAAGAACAAAAGCCCACCAACTGTAGAAATTATAAATAGATTGTTATAGTCTTTTAATGAGCCTCCACATAATAATGAAAATTAATAGACTATAGTTACTTGCAATATAGGATGAATCTCAGAATATAAGGCTGAATGAAAGACAAAAGGCAATTAGATAGTTAAGCTATGTGGTAGAGTATAAAATTAACATACAAAATTAATGTATTTCTTATATAATAATAAAAACTTGGGAAAATAAAATTGAAATAGATTGATGATTGCAGTAAAATATAAAATATATAACATTAACTATATCATGACATGCTAGTGATCCATGTCTATGAAACATTACCTTCTCATGATGTAAGTTTAAAATACCTAAATAAATGTAAAGACTTCCTATCATTGGAAGAAAAACTTCAAATAATGGAAAAATAAGTTTTGAACAAGCACTAATGAGTGATTAATGAATGAATAAGTTCATTCAATGAATTTATGTTCAATGAGTAAGTTTTAATGTTATCTCAGTCAGTACCCCAAAGTATTTGAAAATAATTCTAAATTAATCCATAAAAATTAACATAGGAAAATAACTAGGATGAATATAATCAAGGAAATTAAAGAGGAGTGACTCACCATATAAGATTTTTAAATTAAAGCAATGCATTTGAAAGGGTGACACAAACCTCAGAATAAACACCTTATTGCAGAATACAGCTACTGAGGGACTTTTCTATGAGACTTTAGTATATGATATACAGTGGCATCTCAAATAAATGGGGAAACATGAAATAATCAAAAACTGTATTAGGACAATGATTAACAGTGAGGGAAATTAAAAGTTAGACCCCCATTTCACTTTTTAAATCAAGTACCGATGATTCAGACTAACATAAAGAACATTATGATGCAGTGCAAACCCGGACAGTAAGCTTTGGTTGTGAGGCATCCTTCATTTCAAAGAGGCATCCACTTGGAAGAGGGCCATCTCCAATGAACACACTGGCAGCCACAGGACTAGGTAAAGAGCAGGCCATCTACCCCCACTAAGGTTACTTTGTTTTAGAGACATTGGTTGATTTCAGGAACTGACCATTTGGACCACTTGCCTTTCTTTTCTCTTTTCTGCACTTTAAATTCCTGCTCTAATGTTATAAATTCACCAGCAGAGTGAGAGCAAGAAATCCTCGACTAAAAGCAGAATCTCCAGAGCATGTGTGCTTTCCCCCACCCCCCAACCTTGTTCTGCGGCCCCAGGTATACTGTGTGATTTCCAGGTCTTCTAAGTTATAAACGTTTATATTTTCAGTTTTCTGATTGTTGCTGAAGGGCGTCCTGCAATCGTAATAAGAACCACAAGGGGTGGTCCAGTCATAGCGTTGGTTTGGAAAGGGGAGACTGTGGGACGCTCACTGGGGCCAGGTGAGTGCCCCCAGGCATTCATAGACAAGAGCAGTATTATGCACAGGCTGGGATGGGGACAAAAGGGGCACTCTGACTTTCCCCTTCTGCTTACTTGCTTTTCCTAAATGATGTCTTTTGTGCCCTCTTTCATTCTTCAGATATTATCTTTCATCCATCCCAAAATATCCTCAAAATTCCATTTCACCTTCTTTCGTTCCACTTCTCAGATTCCTTGTTAATAAAAATTTCCCACCTCACTGTCAAATTTGAGAGAAAGTTTCAAAGGAGTTCATATTTTCAGTTTCAGTTTGTTTGGTTACACATTGCAGTATTTTTTGTTTATCTTCTCATTTCTCCCTGTAACTCCTGCTGTTAATACTAGAATCTGTTTTCATTTACACACCGTCTGTGCCAGGTACACAGTGAGCACTCAACTCATCTGTGTTGATGAGAATAAAGGGAGAAATAAAGAATGCTTCAACACTGGAGAGGAAACCAAGCCCCTCCTCTGAGATCATGACTTGCTTTCTTCCAGCCTAGAGCAATGACACAGAGCTTTCACCAACTGGGAACATTCCCTCCAATTAATTTAATTTGTGACAAAATATCCCTTTTGCAATTGAGCAGTATAGTAATGGTGGTGTAGCTATAACCTTACAAATGTGAAAAGCCTAGTTACTTTAGTGTTCAACGAATTGTTTTCCTTAGATAACAAGTATTGAGTGAATTTCAGCAGAGCCATTTTCAAGTTTTGACAGAGTCTGTTTCAAGGACTGTGAAAACTGCAGATTATCCAGCCCTACCCACAGAGATTCTGATTTAGAAATTCATAGATGAGGCTCGGTGATCAATATTTTTGACAGGCAGCCCACTAATTCAACAAATATTTTTGAGTACCTGTCATTAATATTTTGCTTTGTATATAGCTGTGAACAAAACAGACCAAAATGCTTGCTTTTGCAGGGCTTACAATTCAGTGAGAAATCCTGGTATAAGGGTTTGTAGTATTTAACAGCAGTCTTTAATATTAAACAAGCTTTCTAAATATTGTTGTTTTATGTTAGGCTATTTAATACCTCACTGTGTTTGCTGTGGTATTTTGATAAGGAAATATTTTGAGAAAGTATAGCATGTAATGTTGATACCATGACTCCATATCTATATATTCCCTATTTCCTAATTTTCTCTCTAATTTTCAAAGCCAAGTACCTGATCTGCATTTTTTTTTTGCTATAGAATCAGATAAAACCATTGATGAGATATGTGATGAAATAAAATGGGAGAGGCTTTCAAATTTATAAAAGAGCATTTAAAACTCTCAACTATAAATAACACTGTAATTTTTAAAGTGAAGTGATGGGCACTGGTGTCAATTAGAAAAAGAATATTCAACTTTGCCTTAATATCAGTATATTAAAGAGAGGAATGTTTTTTGAAATTCTGAACACCTTCATGAGGCCCTTCCCCTCCCCCTCCCCCTCTCTGCAGAAAAAGACCTGTTATACAAGCTGCAGAATTTTAGCAAGTGTTAATACACCATTAGTCATATCAGGCTCAACAGCTGGAAACGGAAGACCGGAAGACCGGTTCTGATGCATAAGCCCCTCACCCCAGGAAAATTCACACTTTTAGGCAGAAGAATGAGACGGTGCTCTCCACAGTAGGGAAATTGCCCCAAAGCCAAGAAACTATAGTTGGTCCAAGCAGATATGACAGAGTAAAATGAGGGTGTACACTATTTTTTTTTTAAGATTTTATTTATTTATTCGACAGAGATAGAGACAGCCAGCGAGAGAGGGAACACAAGCAGGGGGAGTGGGAGAGGAAGAAGCAGGCTCATAGCGGAGGAGCCTGATGTGGGGCTCGATCCCATAACACCGGGATCACGCCCTGAGCCGAAGGCAGGCGCTTAACCGCTGTGCCACCCAGGCGCCCCGAGGGTGTACACTATTTAAAATGCTTAATTCAAATACAACCACAGCATCTGTCAGTAGAAGGTTTCTTAGGCTGACTGAAAGGAAACAAATTTGGGGGAAGCTGGCAAAAAGACTTGAGGCTAATTATTCTGGGTGTAATGAAAGACTCGAACTGCTGTATAGCACCATTTTATAAAGAAACCACGGCCATTGCTACTGAGCATAGACACTGTGGTTTTCACTACTAATGCCTTTGTGCCAGGAGCTCAAGTCAGCACACTTTCTGCTTCTCTGTGCCCCCAACTCTTGAGAATAACTCTGATGAGGGTGCACTTGCATTGGTAGAATCTGTTATACTCCTCTGCCTTTGCTTCAAGAGATCCTGGAAAAGAACTTGACACTTTCAGCTTCAAAAGAGGAGACTGTCCCCTCCCAACACTAATAAAAACAAGCAATTCTTTGTCAGTTCAGATGAACTAACTGAGCGATAAAGGACAATTACAGCCTCATCTTGCTAATTTATTTTTATTTTCTGTATCTTTCCACTTTTGAGAAATGTGCTATGAGCACTCAGAGAACTCTGTTATGGAGGTCAGGTCTCCATATTCTGCAATAATTTCTAGAAGAAATGAATGCATTTTTTTTTCTTTTAGGGGAGGAGAGAGAGAATTGATGATTTCCTTCCCGGTGAATCACCTGCCAAGTGGAGTGATCCTGAGTTAGATCTGAATGGAATGAAATGTAACCACTGAAATGCAATTCTTCCCGCAACATCAACACAAATAATTCAGATGATTCTAAATTTGATAGAAGAGAAGGAAGTTTTTCAGTGAGTTTTAATACTGCTTGAGTGTTCTTCCCATGGCAATTGTTGGTTTTAAAAGAATTCTCTTAGACTTCTCTTCGGCCTTTCTGTTTCCTCAGCTGAAGTACAAATTTTTAAATTTTTAAAAATCTTATCATACCTCCTCTAATAGATTTAAATGTACCCCTGGCTAGAGAGTAAATTAAATTAAGAGACTGAAATCTCAAATTTAAGATGCAGATCAATTGCCTGAGTTTAAAAAAGGATAACAGATTCTGCTTCCAAATGTGTGGGTAGGGACTGGGATTTGCATCTCTAACGAGCTCCCAGGTGATACCAGCTGCTAGCCCACAGACCACACTTAGAATAACAAGGATTTCATGTTTTTTAAAGCAATGGTTAATGAAGAATCCTGCACACCTGTTGTCACAGGTGCTTTGAAGAGTTAAGGCTCTGAGCTAGCCATTCCTATCTAATTAAATTTGGATAACAGGTTTGGGGCTCTTTTGAAGAAAGTTGTTTTAAAAAGACAAAGAATAGAAATCTTCATTTCTGTTGGGGTGAAGAATTCTTCCTGTTCAATTTACACTTATTTTGTGTCTTGTGACCATGAAAGGATCAGGTTTGCTGATAGTTCTCTTGAACTTTTATGTTATCTCTCTTTTTTTTTTTAAGATTTTATTTATTTATTCAGAGAGGGACAGAGAGAGAGAGAGAGAGGGAATGCAAGTTGGAGTAGGGGCAGAGGGAGAAGGAAAGAGAGCATCTTAAGGAGACTGCCCTAAGGATGGAGCCCAATGTGGGGCTTGATCTCCTGACTCTGAGATCATGACCTGAGCCAAAACCAAGAGTTGGATGCTTAACTGACTGAGCCACCCAGGCACCCCACTATCTCTGACTTCTTAAAGTTTATTCTAAAGTATCTCTGGGGGACAAGAGGCTTAAATTCATATATTAAGAAAGTTCAAATACTTTCGTCTCAATTTTCTCATCAGGCCTGCTATAATAAAATTTATGACTAACAGATTTTTTTTTCTCTTGAAATAAAAAAATGTTCAGTTTTCCTCTGGCAAATGATTTACTGAGTTATGATGTTACTAAAATACAGCTAATGCACAAAACAGTTTTACCAGGGGCTGGGTAGAAACAATTAGCTGCCCAAGTTTACTACTATGTAGTTGATTTCTACAATTAGGGAGGGAGCATAACACAATGGTGAGAGCTCAGGCTCTGGAGCAGGCAGAACCAAGCTTGTATCCTAGCTCTGATTTTCCTTAGCCATGTAGTCTTGGACAAGTCACTTCACCCCATCCAAACCTCAGTTTCCTCGTCTATTAAGTGATGTTATTAACAGCAAGCTTGACACAACGCCTGCCAAATGCCCATTATTTTTACTATTAATTATACAATCTCTTAAAGAAAAAAACAGTTGCATTAAAGTAATGGATGCTTGATAAAATTTTAAGCTGACTAGAGGAAGACTGGCGATGTTTGTAAAATTCTGAGAATCATTTTCTCTTACACATTGTAAAAAACAGATGTTTGTGAAATAGGGGTGGCATACTGTTAGAAAATTGATGTAGATGACATCATATTGGTAGCTATATCTTGGTCTTGTTCTTCACAGGCATGAAAACTTGATATTTTCTATTCATGTCTCTTAGGCATGAACCAAATTAGCCAATTACATAAAGGTCAATTCTATTTAAAATACTGCAAATGCATTAGTTCACAATGATAAATTCAGTGGCTGAGAAGAGATGCTCAAATCCTCTAGTCAGTATATTTTTTACCTATAGAAAAATCTGCTTTGGAATTCAAGTTTTAATCCGAGGGTAGCTTAGGGATCATAGAATCAAGAAGGTTGAACAGTGAAGTAAAGGCAAGCCTAATAATATAGTTATTAGACAGAAGTAAGAACTGGTTTTCAGAGAGGCTAAATGACCGCCCAAGCTAGTATAGGTATTAAGTGATTCAGACAAGATTCAAATCTAGTTAGGATGTTTCTCAAAAGTCTTATCTTCTAAATTCAGTTTAGTGTCATTGGAATAGTATAATCCTTGCCATATGTGGTACTTGGCTGCACTGCTATTGTCTTTCTGACTTTTTTATGCTCTAAATATGACCAACCATACTCTAACCTGAGAGTGTTTTAGCTATGCTTATTTAACCTTTGACCCATTGTGGCATTCTTTGTAATTTAAGTCTTACAGAGAGTATTAGTTTCCCATTGCTTCTGTAACAAATCACCACAAACTTAATAACTTAGATGACATAAATTTATTCTCTTTTGGTTCTGGAGGTCAGAAGTCTAACTTCAAGTTTTAGCAGTTCTGTGTTCATTTCAGAGGCTCTAAGGAAGAATCTGTTTTCTGATCTTTTCCAAATTCTAGAGGGCATCTACTTCCTTGGCTCATGGCCCTTTTCTCTAGCTTGAAAGCCAGCAATGAGCATCTTCTCTCCTCTCTGACCTCTGCTTCCAACTTTACATCTTCCCTGTATACAACAACTCTTCCTACTGCCCCCTTCTTATAAGAACCATTGTGATTACACTGGCTCTACCTGGATATTCCAGGTCAATCTCCCAATCTTAAGATCCTTTACTGACCATATCTGTAAAGGCCCTTTTAGCGTGAGGTAACATATTTACAGGTTCCTGAAATGAGGTCATGGTCACCATTGGGAGGCGATTTTTCAGTCTATATTTGAAAGCAAATGAAATTTCAAATTCTTACGGAGGAGTTGCCTAATGGCTTCACTAATATATTGTTTGCAAGTGAAGAAAAATAAGTTAAAGTAGTTGAACAGATTGTTTTTCTATTATAAACTTTATAATAAAATTCAAATCCTAATCAAAAGAATAAGTGAAAGACATTTAAGAATAAAAGTATGAAGCGATTATAGAATCTATGCCATGGGAAATGTACTAATTTTGCATCTGTGAGGATTACTATGCTATACCATTTGATTACACAAACTTGTATAACAGTACTTTCACCTTGATATAATAATAAATAAAGAGGAAGAGTGTTACCTACTATGTACTACATCAGTACTTTTATGAGAACTGCAGCAAAAAGCAAAAATGAAACAACAGAAATGTCTTACCTGAGGGAATAGGCAGTTCCTGCCATAAATAAGTTATACTAGACATTCTTAAATTTTTAAGAAAAATTTAAATGGAGCACATATTTCTTTAATTAGGTGTTTAGATTGGTTATTGAAACCCATTAGGTTAGGGATGCCTGGATGGCTCAGTTGGTTAAGCATCTGCCTTTGGCCCAGGTCATGATCCCAGGGTCCCAGAATTAAGTCCTGCATTGGACTCCCTGCTCAGCGGGGAGCCTGCTTCTCCCTCTCCCTCTACCCCTCCCCCTGCTTGTGCTCACTCCCTCTCTCTCTCTCTGTCAAGTAATTAAATAAAATCTTAAAAAAAAGAAAGAAAGAAAGAAAGAAAGAAAGAAAGAAAGAAAGAAAGAAAGAAAGAAAGAAGAAACCCACTAGGTTAAATCTTACGCTCTGACAGAGTTACTGCAGTGTTCTAAAAAGTACTGAGGCTTGAGTCCTCAGTGTATATGGTCTTGAACTTCTTTTCAGCTTTACTGAATTTTTTGTTTTTAAGTTTTACTTCTACCTTAAATTAATAATTTTGCCATTTCCCAAAGAATTCAAGAGGCTTACAAAAGCTAAGCTCTACATATCTTCGTTCTGTGGTATTATTTTCTTATATATCATTCTTATATAGGTTATATAAATCATACAAGAATTAATACTATTGTGTTGCTTTAAATAACCAGTTTAAATTTATATTTATTGTACTCTTTATTGCTATCTCAAGTTTTGTGTTTTCATCTGAGATTACTTTGCTTTAACATGAAGAAATTTAGTGTTTCTTTTGGTGCAAGTCTGCTTACAATGAATTAATTCAGAGATTTTGTTTGTTTCATACAAAGAAGTTGTTATCATACCTTCATATTTGAAAAGTACTTTCACAGGGTATAAAATTCTTAGATGGCAGGTTTTCTTTCAACACATTCTATTGTATTCCAACTATCATATTTGGTATTAAAAAAGGTTAACTGTAACTCTATTAATGCTCCTTCAAAAGCAATATATCATTTGTTTACTCTTTTAAGATTTTCTTATTGCTTATTTTCTATCAGAGGTTTTACCATAAAAATGTGCCAAGGTGTAGCTTTCTTCATATTTATCTTGCTAAGAGTTTGCTATTTGAATTTGTGGGTTGTCGTTTTTCATTAAATCTGAAAATTCTTAGCCATTATTTCTTCAAAGAGTGCTATTATCCTAGTTTTCTCCCACTTTTCTGGTTCTCCAATAACGTGTATGATAGAGATTTTGAGTAGTTCCCTGATGTCTCTTATTCGGTGTACATTTGTTTTCATCAATTTTATTCTCTGCGCTTCATTTTGAGAACTTTCTACTGATCTGCCTTTGCCTTTACTATATTCCCTTTTTCTGTTATATACATTTTGCTATTAGCCTTGTTCAAGAAGTTCTTCACTGCAGATATTTTATTTTACAGTTCTAGAATAATCATTTAATTATTTTATTAATTCTAAACCTCTGTTGACATTTTCCATTTCTTTATTCATTATGCCCACCTTATTGTCTATTTTCTTTAACCTATTAATCATGGGAATTGTGAAATCCTTACCTGGTAATAATAATATTTGGATTATCTTTCTTTCTGCTTCTATTGACCACTTTTATCTCTTTGCCATTTGTCACTCTTTCTCCTGATTATTTGCATTTCTAGTAATTTGTTTTATCCTCTGTCTTATATTGTTGAAGATATTGCAGAGGCTCTGGGGTTTGACTTCTTTCACTAAAGAGTGTTGAATGTTGTTTCTGCAGGCAGTTGATTTACCACAAAATTACCTTGATCGTTTTGAAGCTTGAATTTTATGGTGGCCATATTCTCTTTGGTCTTGCCTAAAAGGCTGGGGTATTTACCAAGATATTGTCCCTCAAACTGGCTGTAATTCCAATATTTCCATAGCACTGTGCAGCATTTAAAATCTCATCTCTTCAGCCTCCCAGCATCTTATAGGCTGCCTGCAGTCTACCTATGCATGTACAGCATAAAAGACATCCAAAGATACTTGTTACTACCCTAGAACTCCAATTTCCATTTGCAATGTCCAACAAGATCTTTGCTCTTTACTTGGACTCTATTCTAATATGTTAAAATTTGGAACATACCCTCAGAGGAGAACCATGATGAGTATGGAGCTCTCCTCTTTGTGACTTTCTTTCAAGAATGTTATCCTTGAATTGGTTTCCATTCAATGACAGGAAACAAATGTTTTATAAATTTGTAAGTTTGATATCAGTCACTTAGTCAAGACTGAGATAGGAAGTCTGATTGCAAAACTCAACTTACTTGCAATTCAGTTTAACTGATCAGTTGTTTGAACACTCAATAAACCCTACTTTTCTGGGTAAACCATCAAACCAGCCAATAGTAAAAGAGACGTCTTTCTACTTAGCATTGCTTTTTATAAGGTGACTTTTTATTTTTGGGGAATATATATATATATATGCATACACAAATACATATATATACCTTTTCATATATATTTACATATAGTAACTTTACTACACTTATATTTTAATGAAACTAAAGGACTGGTAAGGCCATATAATTGATATCCATTTGATAACAGTTTTACAAAGCAGTCGCTAAAGAAAATCTGAGCAGATATTTAATTTCAGTTTTTAAAAGATGATGACAGATATAGAAATAATTGTCTTTGGAATTCAAACTAGAATTTCAATGAACCTCCTTTCATGTGCATGAATAGTACATATACCCAGGGTTAATAAATTATTTTCCCACCTGAAATTGTTACTGCCTATTTTACATTGGTTCTGATTCTGAAGCCTGCAAATTAGAACAAGATATCACACAATGATCAACAAATATTGTCTGCCAAAAGTTGAGATGTGAAATTCTGTTTCCCATCCCATTTGTTTAATGTAACTAAAATCGAATTGTTTCCAAAGTGGATATTAAAAAACACAACAATCCACCTCTGAACTGATATTGTTCGTGCTCCCACATAATGATCAAAACACAAAACAATATTTCTTGTCAGTTCGCTGTCATAACTTTCAATTATTCTATTATTATTTACCAGTAGTTTTAAGTAATATACTGATTTTTTTTATTGGTCCATATAATCTGTATTCTCAAATTAACTTGAAGGTCATTAAAATAGTTTGAAAGTTATTATTATTTTGTTTATTATATACTATAAATTGGAAAAATATTATGATGGAAATTCACTGAGTAGAAACGAAAGGTTCATGTTTAAAATACTAAATTTTGAGGGGCGCCTGGGTGGCTCAGTCGTTAAGCCTCTGCCTTCAGCTCAGGTCATGATCCTAGCGTTCTGGGATCGAGCCTCGCATCAGGCTCCCTGCTCAGCAGAAGCCTACTTCTCCCTCTCCCATTCCCCCTGTTTGTGTTCCCTCTCTCACTGCCTCGCTCTCTGTCAAATAAATAAATAAAAATCTTTAAAAAATATTAAATTTTGAGAGAAGGGATAATAACCCAGATTTCTAGAGAAGACACTTGTTTAACATCAGAAAATGGCACAACTAAAACATAAGTTCAAAAATGAAAATAATACAACTTTCATTGGATATTTATTGTGTATTCAACACTTAGGAGTATAACCTCACATATATAGCATCATTTAACCTTTATAACAATCCTATAGTGGTTATTTGAGCCTTCTACTATAGATGAGGATATAAGGCTCACAGTAGCCACTTAACTGGCTCAATATCATATGGTTTAATTGTGGCAGAGTTGGGATGCAAATGAGTCAGCCAGACTCCAAAGTCTGTGCTTTTTGCCAACAGAGTTAATTGGAAACTTTACTCTGGAGTAGAAAGTAGAGAATAACCATTTCTTGCTTGTAAAGTACCTGAGTCTCCTAATTTACAGCTGAAGTAAACAATATTGTTTGCCTTCACCGGCACCTTGTGTTCTCCACTCAGTACTCATTCAGGCTAAATGTACTCATGATTCACTTCACCGCTTCTATTTTTTTCCCTCCGGCAACTAGGCATCAGCTTAATTTGTCATCTTTATAGTGTCAAGTGTGGCAGGTTTACTGTGCCCTTTATGACATAAACTCTTCAGCTGAAGATGTATCATTAGCCCAATACAAAGTAAGTAGTTTTAAAATGAATAAGTTCTGAGGATCTAATGTACAACATGGTGCCTAAAGTTCATAATACTGTATTTTATACTGAAAATTTGCTAAGAGAGCAGATCATAAGTGTTCTTACTACACACACACACACACACACACACACACACAATAGTAACTATGTGAGGAGATTGATGTGTTAGTTAACTTGATTGTGGAAATCATTTTACAATGTATGTATACATCAAATCATCACATTATATACTTTAAGTATATAATTTTTATTTGTTAATTATAGCTCAAAAAGTCTGGAAAAAATAAGTAAATAGTGTTTCATTTCACCTTTTTCCCATTATGTATATGATAAATTTTTAAATTAGAAAAAAAAAGTATGCTCAATTCCTTTTAAAAAGTGTTCATATCTTGAAACAATAATTTTTTTAATAGTGTAATTCACTAGTTTCACCTTCATAAAATAACAAAACACAGATGGCCAGTACACAATAGCAAAAGAAATAAAATAATTTCCGGATACTTTTATCACCTCCCGTTATATATTAAGCATGTTCCTGTTACCATAGTCTTAATGAACCTCATTGTTAATAGCTTGAGATTCCACTGAGTCAATGTGCCATAGATTATATAGCATTTCTCTATCTTTGGATGTTTAGATTGTTCAAAATTTTCCCAATCAAAAATCAAAATAATGCTAAACAACAGAAGCAAAAATAAGCCAAGTGGGACTACATCAAATTAAAAACTTCTGCACACCAAAGAAAACCATCAACAAAATGAAAAGGCAACCTACTGAATGGAGAAAATATTTGCAAATCATATATCTGATAAAGAGCTAATACCCAAAATATATAAAGAACTCATACAACTCAATAGCAAAACAAACAAACAAACAAACAAACAAACAATCTGATTTGAAAGTGGGCCAAGTATCTAAATAGACATTTTTACAAAGAAACAGATGGCCAAAAGGTACATGAAAAAGTGATCAACGTCACTAATTAGCAGAGAAGTGCAAATCAAAACCACAATCAATTATCACCTGACACCTATTAGAATAGCTATTACCAAAAAGACAAGAGATAACAAGTGTTGGCAAGGATGTAGAGAAAAGGAAACCCTCATGCCCTGTTGGGAATATAAATTGGTGCAGCCACTATGGAAAAGAGTACGAAGGTTCCTCGAAATATTAAAAATATAACTAGCATATGACTCAGCAATTCCACTTCTCAGTATTTATCTGAAGCAAATGAAAACACTAACTTGAAAAGATATATGCACCTCCATTTTCATTGCAGAACTATTTACAATAGCCAAGATATGAAAACAACCTAATGTCCACTGATGGATGAATCAATAAAGAAAATGTGTTTCCATATATAGAATGCAATATTATTCAGCCATAAAAAGAAGGAAATCTTGTGACAACATGGATGAAACTTGAGAACATTATGCTAAGTTAAATAATTCAGACACAGAAAGACAATACCATATGATCTCACTTATACATGGAATCTTGAAGAAGAAGAAGAAAAAGAAGAAGAAGGGGAAGAAGAAGAGGAGAAGAGGAAGGAGAAAGGGAAAGAGAAAGAGATGGAGAAGAGGAAGAACTCATAGAAACAAGGAACAGAAAAACAGAAAAAACAGTAAAACAGAAAAAACAAACACCACCTTTACTTTACTGAGTATGACAAAACGAAATTTCACATGACAAAATTTCACCCAGCATGTTCAGACTGAGGTGAGTTAGAAGTTTGCAAAGTGCCAATGGCATTTCTGTGCCATTTTTTGCCTCCTTCAAAAAACAATTTAAGGGTTAAACACAATACTAAATGTCTGTGTGGAAAATGCCTCAGCCCAGAAAGTTCTGCTAATGTCAATTGACTAAATACTCCTATCAAGAATGTTGAGGAACCTCTCATGCTGAGGCGTTTCTTTACTTCTGGATAAGAAGATGCTTAAAATAGAGCTAAGTGCCAAAATAACAGATTAATTAATTAAAATTTCTCTTAATTTAATTTAACTTATGCTCAAAATCATGTATTACTTATTCAATAATTTCAGTAGATAAACCATTATATCTAATAATTAAGATGAAAGCTGGCATTTATATTACATTTATTATGTACCAGGCATTGTTCTAAGCGCTTCACATGTATCAACCCATTTAATCTTCAAATTTACCCTATGCAGTAAATACCAGTAACCCTATTTTACAGATGGGGAAATGGAATCACTGAGAGGTTAAGTAACAAGCCCAAGGTAGCACAAATAGTAAGTGATAGGGCAGGGTTCCTAAACACTATAGAGTCTCTCATGAAGTCTACATCTCTGCACGTAGTATTCCTGGATTACTTAAACCTATTTTATTGCCTTTCTTTACTTACTCCAGAGTGGAATTTGCCCTGCTTCTGTGTTTGTCTCCACTTAGTGATTTCTTTATCTTGCTCTCCTGAAAAGACATGCCTTTGCTGATTTGCATTTAATGTCAAGGTGTTATTCTACTGCTTATATTTACTGCTATTCATATCTTTGAGTCAATTTACATTATTTAAACTTAAAATTTTAAAGGATTACAATTTAAAATACTGTATCAAATTATATTCAGACAGTTAATAAATGTCTTTTGATGACCAAAAAAAATTAAGCTAAGTGTCATACGATGCTTAATTTAACTTTTTTAAATAAGGAGTAAGCTAAAGCAATTATAAACCTTTCAAAAGGCCTATCTGGGTTGACAAGAAAAGGCACAAATTATCTATTGTGGCAAAACAATGCAAAAACAAAACAAAAACAACAACAACCAGGAAAATATTACAATGGCACCCAGGGGATGAAAATCCAGGTAAAGAACATGTCATCTTTGTTACCATGATCAATTTTCCTTATTACTTCCTTTCTAAAATTGTCCCCAGTTATTGTACAAAATCTCAATAGAAAAATTATGATATAGAGATTTTGATGAAATGTGTGAAAAGAAGCATAGTATTGTTTTGAGTAAAAGATCCTTATTTATTATATTACTTTTAGTCCATATAGTCTAAATTAGAGAGAAAATGTCCAAGCACATCTATTTCTGTGTTTATTACAGTGCCTTGCACACAGTCAGTCCTTCATTAATAATAGTGGAATGACTGGTATGCAGAAAGATGCTTACCTTTTCTTTCATTATATATCCCTGTAATTGGCCTTGATATCAGATATTAGAAAAATTGCACTTTAGCCCTGAGAGGTCATATTTCAATAAGACTTTTACCAATATTCATTAATACAAATGCTGAAAGTGTGATATTAAGTGTGACATTATATACAAATTGAATGAGTAGAAACTAGGTATTTTCCTCAAATAACTTTTTCTTTTTTTTTTTTTTCAAATATCTTTTTCTTAAAAGGGTAGTTAGTAGAATCCAAATTACTAAAATTTGGAAAGTGAAGTTATAAAATTGAAAATTTTTCTGAATATATATAAATCACTGCTAAAAGAAAACACTGAAAACAACCTAGAAGGGTAAACATATAAAGCAAATGGGATCAAATGATTATTAAAATGAATACCATCAAATTTTGATTTAATATGCAATGGCATTTTATTTTTGTTTTATCTCTAAGAATAAGGTTTCATCAAATCAAATACATTGAAAACACCTATCAGATGGAAGACACTGGAATAAATGGCCTTCTAGAAGCACATAACTGAACCAGCAAAAGACAGACTGACTTTTAACTATGAACCGTGGAGTTATAAAGGCTAAGAGAGAAGGTTTAAAATAATCAGACCTCAACTTGGGGCTGAATTAAGCTCCTGGTAGATTGCTCAAAGCATAGTGATAGAAGAGTTTGGTTTACTCCAATCTACTAAGAGTGCAGTCTTTTAAAATTGCTACTCTGACCTGGGTCATTCCTCCTATCAAAGTTTCTTCATAGCTTCTGAATTAAGAAATCATTTTGAAGTAGAAGAAAAAAAAATAAAGGAAATATAAAGCCAGTAAATTATGTTCTCTGGAACAATGGTTAAAAAAAAAAAAAACCTAATAGTCACAGATAAAAAATGTTTTAATAAATGAATTACATTGACCCAGCTCTTAAAACCTGATTTTCAACTTCCACTACCGCTGAAAACCCAGTGAGGGAGAGAATGTAATAACATAACTTTATTGCAATTCAATGGACTCAAGCAAGTTATTTCCTCAAATGATAGTTCTTTCATGATGTTTATCTTTTTTTCTTATGTTCACTTTGTTTCTGAATGAGTAAAAACCACAAAGCTTCTTTTTGAAGAAAGTATTGAGAGAAGGAGCTCCACCATTCTTCAAAGAACCAATTCGAAAAATTAACATTGTATTTTTTCCTGATTTAAAGAAATAAATCTTTTTAAAATTGTTTATTTATAAAAGAAATGAAAATAAATTGAGAACTTGTTCATTCTTGAATGTTCTGACTTCTAAAATTATAATTAATTGAAAATCCTGCCCCTTAAATTTTCACTTAAAAAGATACATCACATATATTTACACATTTTACCAGGCACCACGGAAAGCAGTTGAATATGACACTGGTAATAGTAAAAAATACAGTCATGTAAAATACTTACTCAAATAATATTCATCCAAAGTTAGGAAAGTCTTGTAAAGATTTCTAGAATTATTAACTAATTGTGAATATCTAAGAGGTTTTCCCATATAAAAGATACTCAATGAATCCGTGTTGCATTAAATTGAAGAAAATTTTGGTAAGCAAGATCACATCTTTTCTTTCTTTATTCAAATGCTGGCTTATGTTTGTAATTTAATACTTCCTGCAAGTATACTCTAATTTCTACATGACTACAGCTTCATCTTTAAAATTCAGTATATTTCTATAACCTTCGTTAGAATGTGTTTCTACAAAATTTAGCATGGGGCTCAAATTTAGGTTCTTTCATCCACCAACTGACAACTTCTTTAAATCTTCATTTTCTCATCTGTAAATGAGGATTATTACAAAAGGATTGAGCATTAAATAATATATTAGTGAAAATGATTTATGCATAAGAAAGTGATATATGTTCTAGCTACACTAAATGTATTTCAATAACATTTTATACTCTGTGCAATTATTTTTTAAGCATTCATTATGCTATATCCTGAAGGTTTTTTTTTTCCAAGATAACAAAATACCCAGGAAATTAACTTAATACGTGATGTTATAAATCAATTACTTCACTGTTCATTGTTTCATTGTTTGATATAACAAAAGTTTTAGCAAATGATTTAAATTACATAGGTTGTATTTCAATGACTCATTCTTTTAGAGGATTTATTTCATTTAAGAGTTCACTTATTTATAGAACAAAGTGGAAGGATCATGACTATGGTTTCTTGTACAGTGTTTGGAAAAAAAAGAAACAGTTATTTAGCACTTACTATATTAGGTACTGGTCTAAACATTTCACAAGAGTTACTTCATTGACTCTCTGGTCAGTTTCCTGAGGAAGGCATTACTGTCACTATACCAAAGATGGGGAAACTGAGGCTCAGAGAGGTTAAATAAATTGCCAGTGTGTATATTTAGTAAGTGGTAGAAAGGAACAGGAAGAAGATTCTGGATTTTAGTTTATTATTTAATATGTTAGAGTTCCTCAAGTATCACTTCTCTTTTTTATTATTGAAGTATAGTTGACACATATTATATTAATTTCATGTGTGCAACATAGTCATTCAAGAATTCTATACATTATTCAAGGCTCACCATGTAACTGTATTCACCATCTGTCACCATACATTATTACCATATTATTATTATTATTTTAGAGAGAGAGAGAGTGCAGGGGAGTGGGGTCAGAGGGAGAGGGAGAGAGAGAATCTTAAGCAGGCTCCACGCCCAGCACAGAGCCCAATGTGGGGCTCAATCCTATGATCCTGAGATCATAACCTAAGCCAAAATCAAGAGTTGGACACATTACCGACTGAACCACCCTGGTGGCCCTATTACAATATTATTGACTATTTTCCCTATGCTGCACTTGTCATCTCCATGACTTAGTTATTTTATAACTGGAAGTTTGTACCTCTTAATTTTCTTTGCTTATTTTGTCAAACATCATTTCTTATTACTTTTTGATTAAAGCCATTTTAAACATGTAACTATACATTTAAGCTAAACATAATTTTAATAACTTTTGTTTGTATTGAGAGCAACTAATATTAACTAAATTTTCAAGGCTTTCTTTATTTCCATAATCCATATGGTTCTTAGGACATAAATGTACCCTAACCTATTAAAATAAGAGCTTATTTAAATAAGATCATTAAGATATCTTTATTATGATTAAATAAGTAATACATCATAAATGGTAACCACTACCACAGCATCCCACAAAGCAGTCTAGAACACTATATGTTCGACTGAATACTCTTTTTAAAGTTTTTATTTAAATTCCAGTTAGTTAACATAGAGTGTAATATTAGTTTCAGGTGTGCAGTATAGTGATTCAACAATTCCATACATTCCCAGGTGCTCATCACAACAAGGGCACTCCTTATGTCATTCTTTCTTGAATTATATTTTGTCCAGTAATCATACTAACATTACAGAATTTCCATCTTGTAGGAAATCATAAATGCCAACCATACTGTTTCTATATTTATTGTAAGATTGTAAAACTAATGTAAACAATATAGAACATTTAGAAAATAAGTATAGAGATAAACAGAAAATTAATAATGATTCTCAGAGCCACTATTCAAAAATGATCAATTTTTACATGTTGATGTATATTTCCATTCTTAATTCTATCTACATATTTTTATATGGTTATGATAATTATGTGTGAAAGTCAGTTCTGTGCCTTGTACAGCATATATTTCAAACGGTTTTCATATCTTATACTTTCATGAACTTTTTTTTTACTATGTTCAATTAGCCAGTACATCATAAGTTTTTGATGTAGTGTCCAAGGATTCATTAGTTGCATATTTTCTTAAATATTCTTAATGACATAATAATATTCCATCAAGTATAAATTCCACAGAGTTCTAAATCATTGCCTTCTTTCTAGATTTTCATTTCTATTTTTTCAGAATTATAAATAATATAAGAGGTAATATTTTACAGGTATATTATTGCATTAAAGTATACTTCTAGTAACAATATTATTGATGGAGGGCAAGAATTCCTACTGTCATCAAATTCAGTTGCAAAGTTGTCTGCACCATTATTTTTCTTCTTGAAAATATAAAATGTATGGGTGCCCACTACATTATTTTGCATCATTATTAAATTTTATAAACATTATTGTCAATTTGATAGGCAATAGGTAGAGGAAACAATGACAGAGAAGTCAAAAAGGTCGAAAGAAATCCAAAAGTGCATTGCATGAAAATCAAGGGAGAAGAAGGATTGAATATGCGAAGTATGGACTTTAAAGACCAGTGCTGCAAAGAAGCAATTAGCCATATTAACTAAAATGTCCTTCTGACTTTCCAAGAGTAATTAAAGTGACGTGTGAGGGCAGAAATTAGACTAGCAGAGGTTAATAAGATTATTTGGGATTATAAATTGGAGGAAATGTATGTACATATAATATTCTTTCAAGGCTTGAGAGAGGATAGAGAGTGGAAGTTGAAGGAGAAATCAGGGAAGCATATTTTTGAGATTTGGAACTTGAGCTTATTTTTAGATGAATAAACCAGGGGCAGACCAGAAGGGAATGAGAATGAGAAAGAACAGACTTTAACAAAAGGTTCTGTGAAGAGCTAAGTAGAACTCTGCAAATACAATTAAATCATTCATTTCTCTTTAAAAAATATTTTGGAAGAAAATACATACGAACATATGTTTTGAACAAAACGATCCTTTGGTTTCTCCTGTGCTTTCATGTTTATTTGTTTATATCTTAATTGTTCTTAATTTTAGCACTTCTGTGTTTCCATAATTAATTGCACTGTCATCCTTGATAGATTATATTTTCAACTAAATACATTTGGGGGAAGATACTGAGGTATTCACTACATATCACCACCTTAGAAGATGGATTTTTCTAAAGCATTGTATTTTAATAAAAGTTCTAGGAATATTTTGGTTGTTGACATATGATGTAGTATTATATGATATTTCAAAAGTCAACAATCATTTCCCAATACACACTGAAAAGAAATATGAAATGGGATTTTGAGTTTTACCTAGTGATTTAAGTCAGTAAGGGCAGCAAACATGACCATTCAGGACTAAACTCATTTTGTCTTCAATAAAAATGTGTTTGAAAGTACTTATTTGAACAGTTGTTTAAGTTCATCACCTGATTTTTCTAGTGGAAGACAGAAACTTTGACAATTCCTAAATTAGTCAAGTTAAGAACCATGTATTGAATCTGATTCCTCCCTGGGCCTAAGAGTACAAATAAAAATAACTAAGTGAAATAAATCAGACAGAGAAAGACAAATATCATGATTTCACTTATATGTGGAATCTTGAAAACAAAACAAAACAAACAAATAGAAACAGACTCATAAATATATAGAACAAACCAGTGGTTGCCGGAGGAGAGATGTGTGGTGGGACGGGGGAAATAGGTGAAGGGGATGAAGAAGTACAAACTTCCAGTTATAAAATAAGTAAGTCACAAGAGATGAAATGTACAGCATAGAAAGTATAGTCAATAATACTGTAATAACGTTGTATGGATGACAAATGGTGACTCCACTTGTGGTGAGCATTGAAAACTAATCTAATATTGTATGTCAACTATACTTCAATAATAATAATAATAATAATAATAATAATAAATATATTAAGTCACTGTGCCTGAATAAAATGTGACACACAATTCAGCCAGCCTCTACTGTACCTTTTCTGTGTAATAGCAGATATGTGACTATAAAAAGCATCTGATTTGATTACAGAATTCTTTACCAATCAATTTATTGCTTGACATGTAAGAAAAACATTTTCCATTATCACAGATAATCATGAATTTGTTTAATTATAGTTTTACTTACAATTATGAACAAAATAAAAGACCGAAACAGGAGAGAGGCTTCTATAAAATGTAAATTATATGAAATTTTATGGTAGTTAAACACGTGCATTAACACAGTTGTTGTGATATAGGCAAGGTAACTGGTTATAAGAGAATCTAATTAATAAGAGAATCCGATCAATAAGAGAAAACAGTGTTCTGATTCATTTACTAGCATCTTTCTGAAAATTCATTTAAACCTTTGTTTGGGATAAAGGCATACTCCAATGTCTCTACTGAAAGCAGTTAAGTACCTAGATGGATGCATTTTCTCCCTTCTAAGTCATAAAGAAACGAAGCACGACCCTACTGCTTCCTACTCACTGGACAGTACATTTTGCCTCACATAATTGGAAGTATACTTGACAAATCTTTTGCAAATTCAATCCCATTTTAAATAAATGTGTACAGTTTGCTATTTAAAGGTTTCCATAACTGGACCATTTTGCAATATAAAAATTCTATGACCAGTTTTAATCTGTTCATATTGTTATTGAAGCAAATCTAGATTTTTCACAAGCTTTAAAAAAAGCACATTATTACAATTTCACTACTCTTGTGCACAAATACAAAAATACCATGCCAGTTCCTGCAAAGAGCTACACTTAAATATGAAATATATATATATGTATAATATATATTGCTGTATTGCTGTTACATATATATGTGTATATATACACATGGGAATGCCTTGCTAATATTGCTGATAATGGAATCCTCTATGCCCAAAATACATATTAGTTGGTAGACTAGCCCTCTGTGCCTTTAAATCTTTGGAATAAAATACTCTAGTGTCTTCAATTCCTAAACAGAGTTAAAGTTCCGGGAATAAATCTGGTGCCCCAAACTAATCCAATTAAACATTGTTTAAATATAGTTCTATTTGCACGTGTAAATATTTTGGGGTAAACAAGATCTTCCTATTAGATTTAGGAGAAATTTTATTGTTATGAAATTTGCTTACTGAAAAAGGTGAACTCTAAAATATGATCAGCATTTTTTCTCACATCTGCTTTCAAATACGCTATGTCAAATCTCCATTTCTTGGTTGCCTCTAGATGATATCTCTTCCAAATCCATATCTTTCTGATCATTTTTAGATATTAGAACTACTACATTTTCAGGTATTAAAAACTCAAATCCAGTTTAAATCATAACTTCAATGTCTTAGCCCATTCAAAAATTTTCCACAACTCCTTTTCTCTAGTTAACTCTTGCTTATCCTTCAGATTTGGTTTAATCGTCTCTAAAGCAGAAAGAGTTCCTTGACATTTTTTACTAGATCATATCAAAAGAAACTTCAGAGATTAATATGAATATTAGTAAAAGCATTTTGACTTGAAATGCTTGTAAGAGAGTATAACCATTGGGAGAACTGGACTTCATAAAAAATAATATAGCAAGTATTTAGAGAAAAAAGTTTTAGTTTATTAATTATTCTCATTGTTCCCCAAAGATGTTCCCTCACATAATAACATCTGCAAGGGGCAACACTTCCATGTATGTTAATAATGAAAAGGACAGTGATTGTTTTTATTAAGAAGTAAGCAACTTACTGCAAAGACGACCGAGACTTTGTTTACTTGGGGGACTAGTACTAATAGGCTTTCTGTGTGTGCGTGTGCATATGTGTGTGTGTGCGTGTGTGCATGTGTGTGTGTATGGTTTATCTTGAAATGCAGTCTTGCCTTATTATATTTGTAATTAGTCATAATGATGTAAGGAAGGATAAGTTTTGCTTTCTCCATCATAGCTCTCACCAACATACACTTTCCTATGACCATGTGCCTCTCCTTCAAAGCACAGCTATGTGTGTATATTCCTTTGGGTTATTCTTTAGTTAATGACTATTCCAAGCTCACTGAGGGCTCGTGACCTGTTTTGTGCAACACTGTAGTGTAGTATCTGGAAGACTACACATATGATGTGGGCATATCCACATACATCTACTTTGGTTTAATATTAGGACATGGAAACCTATGCTATCTCAAGAGTAAAACAACCTGAATTGTGTTAAAAACATCTTTTCCTCTTGTTGAATACAGTGTAATATCTTATATACTGAATATCCAAAGGCAGAATATCAACCTAGAGTTGTTATCTTAGTTTAGTGTATGAAAATATGAATGACTGGTTTAACCATCTTCCAATTCTAAAATTTATGTGATTTGGGGTCTTAAGCAATTTATTTATTTTTTTCATCAGATTGTTTATTCATTCACTTATCTACTCTGCATCTGATTACTATGACTCAGTCTTTGGAGAAAATTCAGGTAGACACACGGCAGTATTAGAAGTGAGGAGATCAACTGAAACTCAAAGAGGCTGCAAGTCTGGGTGAGTGAAGATCAAAGCTTTTGCTTCCTTACACAACTAACCCTATATCATGTTTATACCAACTGCAGGACTCCTGTTTTGAATCTACTTTTAAACCTTAGACAAATACAAATTCCAGTCATATTATTTTCTTAAGATTTCTTTATCAAAGAAAAAAATGTAATGTTTATTCACTCATCCAACAAATATTCATTGACTGCACAATCATTATATGCCAAATACTTTCAGTTAAAAATATTAATAATGAAAGATCCCTGTCCTTAAAGAGATTTCTCTTCAAATCTTTCTCCCAAATTTCACACTTGAATGCCTACTCGATTTCCACTCATTTGTCACTTATAAATCTCAAATTAATGTGTCCCAAACTAAACTTACTAGCTTTTCCTTCAAAACTGTTCATTCCTCAGTATATTACACCTCCATAATTGGCATCCCCACCTACTTTCACCACCCATAATACAAGATGGAAATCTAGATATCCTACCATATTTTGTTTTCCATCAACCTCCAAATTCAATCTTTCACCAAAGATTATAATTACCAAATCATTCTTCACATCTGTCTGATCTGGCCATTCTATCCATTTTTGATACAGCTCCCTTGATTTAGAGGGTCATCAGCTCCTCCTGCTTCACTATAATGGCCTCCTAACAGGTCCCCTTCATGCTAACCTAGAGCACTCCCCAAACCATTCCCAATCAATTTTTGGTGTAATTAGAATAGTCTTTCCAAAGTGCAAATGTGGTCAGACCATTCTCTTTCCACATGTCTCCTACTTTCCTCATAGACTCATCCGCTCCAACTTTCCAACTTGTGCTCTCTGTTTCAACTCTACTTACTTATTAGCAGGTCCATGAAACTCCCTACTTTGTCTCACCTCTCAGCCTTCAGATAGGTAAATACAGCCGCCCAGTATTTCTTTTCACCTCTTGCTTGTCCTTCACCAGCTACCTCCTACACATTCTTCAAAACTATTTAAAGTAAAAATTGACTTTCCTCAGAAAGCCTTACCTGACTCTCCACACAATGGCCCTTCTGTGAGCCTCTTCAAAATTCCAGAGCACACGTATGTGACTACTACCTATCCTTCATATTTGCTTCCCTTGCCACTTGGTGACTTACATGAGTGCAGATCTTTTCTTTTCTACTTTATTCCAGTGGTTGGCACAGATAAGCACTCAGTAACTAAATGAATAAATAAACTAAAGCCTCACAGTATGGTTAGAGTGAAAGCTAGAGAAGAAAATAATTACACTCTATTTTGCTTTAGAAGACCTACAGGAGGCATCATTTTGTAATGACTAAGTGGAGTCAGACTGCTTATGTCTAAATCCCATTATCACTGGAAATTTGAGCAAGTGACAACTTATTTGTAGCTTAGCTCCCTTGTAAAATGATGCTAATAAGATAAAATATATAAAGTTCTCAGCACAGTACATTGCACACACAAAAAGGTGGCCAATAAACAGGTTTGTATGTTTTTAAAACATGCTATTGGGAGCATGGGGAATAGAGGGCCTAGATCAAGAAATGCAAGTAAGTAAAGATGTAAGTGAAGTGATTTTTGAGCAAACTATCTGCATATTTTGAATCAGGAGTAGAATCTTTACAAGTAGAAAATGTGGCGTTTCCAAGCAAGTTGTCTTCAATCTGTAAATAATTCCCTTGTACATGAGAATGAATTGGTTGTTAATTCAATTTTTTTAATTTACTTTTTTAAGTGACGTATTTCGGACAGTATAGATTTATTTATTTGTTTGAAACAAAGTTATATAATGTTGTATTATTTTTCTTCTTTCACTCTATATGATTTTACAGCATACACAACTTCCTAAATAATACATAAAAGAAAGCAATTTGCAGATTAGTATAGAAAGCAAGGTAGAGTGCATCTAGAATTTTATGAAGATCAAGGATAATGTTTTGTTTAATCTTTTTTTATTTTTTACTTTTTCCTTTATGAATTGTATAGAAGTGATATTAAGTGCAGAGTTTGAGTAGATTACACTCAGGGATATTACACAGAGGTGACTTTAAATAAAGGTGTAAATTACACCAGAAAGAGTTGCCTAGAATTACACATGATAACAATGGATCTCACCTTTCTTAAATTTCCTTTTCCTTATGCCAGTCATGAAAAACTGAAGTAAGCAAATTGTTGCATATCAATGTGATTTTTTTAAACTTGTTTTTTTTTGTTGTTTTTTAACTTTTTTTCTAATTCCAGTAGAAATTAGAAATAAAATGTAGGTGTGGTTTCTTCGAATTGGTTGTGAAATAATGTAATATTTCCCCTTAAATCCCATAAAATTAAAGTTAATCTTGAAATAAAAGGCAGAGGGTCTTCAGAATTAAGTCATTTCGATTTCTTTCTGACCCTTAAATAAAAAGTTTCTCTTTAAAACAACATAAATTTTTACTTTAAATAGCTTCAGCATTTAAGTTCAGCCTACAGACAGACAACCTAAGTTCATGGTGTAAGCATTCTTTTCCTTTTTTTATCTTTCTTCTTTTTTGCTTTGTGTGTGTGGGGGTGGGGGGTATCTTTTCAATGAAAATAAAAAGTACAACCCAAGTTTTATATAGTATGACCAGTCAAAAAGAGTATTCCATTTCAAGGTTTGGAAGTAGGATTTATAAAGCATTTCTTTGGACTTTCCCCTTAAAAAAAAAAAAACCAGCAAAAACGATCACATGGGATGAATAAGAAGACTCAGAGTTTTATAGATCTTGGTGCTGAACTATGGCATGAGCCCCACAGAGAGTAAAATAGAGATAGTTGAAACTAATGTACAGAACTAAATTTTTTAAATTGTATTTGCTGTTAAATTCTGTGAAGTATTAGTTATCTAAAATAAAATAAACAAATATGAAAAAATAAATACATAGCAATTTGTTAGAAGGCTAAGAGCAATTATATATTGGAAAATTTAAAATCATTCTTATTTAGGGGCTATAAATTGCTTCAGTATTCCTGATCTACTAATATTACAGGCCTTTGGTTTCTGTCTTCAGAGAACAAATTTTTAAAAAGTTAGGGAAGGCAATGCTTACTTAGAATCATTTATCTTACCGTTTATGCATAAATCCATAGCTTTATTTAAGCTGACTATAAATGAACCTGTTATATTGAAGACAATTTCAGGTTCATCATGAAGTAACAAATAAGCATTTTATTAAGTTTGTTAAACAATTGGAAAATATAGCAAAGTTATTCTTTCTATACTTAATATTGCATTATTCTATTCCTCTGTATCGACTTTCCTTTTATATACTACTGATATGGAAAAATGTAATATTCAGCTAGTCCCATTTCTTCTCACCCCTCCATACACCAAGGCAGCAAGCCTATCATAAATGTAGTAGGTTGAAAGATGGGATACTTATCACCCACAGAGTTCAGACTCTTGTCCCTATCTTCCCCACAACATCTTTCTGTAATTAACATCCCACACAACTGCAGGCACATTAATTTCCAACAATATTAAAGGTTTCCCACCTTTTCAGTGTGATTTCATGCCTCAGTACATTTGCATACACTGCTAACTTCAGTTGAGGTAGATTTTCCTATCTCATTACTTGGTAAACTCTGTCGTTAACATCAGCTTCATATTGCCATTTCAAAACCTTCACTCACTTCCCCAAGATGACTAATTTGCTTCCAAGTTTTTGTGATCCACAGTGCTTTGTTTATGCCCCCTTCAGCACTCCACATATTGTACTGTAGTTTTTGGTTGACATGTTAGTTTTCCTTAATAGACTGAAGACGGAGACCATGTCTTGTTCATTTACTTATCTTTACCACCAGCATAGCACATGGGACCTTGTGTGCAACCAGTATTTAAATTTTAATACTTAGTATTTAACTACTTAAATTAGAATTTAAATAATTAGAATTAACACAGCTATAGTGTCAGGTATAGATATATATAGATATAGATATAGATATAGATATAGATATAGATATAGATATAGATATACCCAAACTACATATATACCTGGCAAAAGACATGCCTAGGATCATGGACAGGTGGGAGGAGGGGGTGATAATAAAAATCTGAGCCAATGGTATTGGCTTTTGAATTTTCTTACATCTTTCTCTTATCTGAATCATTCTTTAAGGAGGATATTGTAACTTGGCATTTGGAACTATGTGAAACAATTCCACATTATAGTCATTCATACACATAAAAACCAATATCATATCACTGTTGATTCTTCTATCCTTTCTGCTAAACATCCCCATTTCTTTCAACAATCAATCAATGCCCATTGCATGATTTTCAGTCATTTAACCAATCTTGCTGTCCTCCAAAATGGACTTTAGTTTATTTACATAAGTACAGCAATGAGCACTTACTGCAATATTTTAGATATAGTCTGACAGTGAAATGTAACACATGTTTCCATCTTGACCTAGAGTTACAGATTAAAAACTCCAGGAAGAGTTGGGATTCCATGGAAAGACTTCAGGGGCTGTTTTGGGGTAGGTTCAGGGAGGAAGACAAGAGGATAGTCAAGTTGTTCCACTTTAATAAAATGGATCATTTTTGTTTTATATGCTTGGAATTTGTATAAGAATTGGCTTGGAAAAATATTTCTTTGGTGAAACTTTGAAAATAGGTATTTTGACAAATATTTTTCTTGTGATGTAGCCTAATATTGTTTATCATATTTAAAAATTTTTTTAATTTAAATTAAAAAAATTTGTAGTCATATCACATTTTTTCTCACTAAGCTGAATTTAAAATAGGCCTTATTTTTTCCAGTTGTAGTGGTTTTATCAATATGTCCTTAATGTGTAACTTTCTTTTAAGATATTCATATTTTTCATTAACAAAATGGTTATCCATAAAAAATACACTTAATGCATAAAATTCAGAATATACCAATAGGGAATATTTGGAGGGCTAAATTTTTGTTTCCTTAAGAATAAGATCATATCATAAAGATAGCTCTATTCTCAGCCAATCTTTAAAGATACACATATCTGCAGACATGCCATTCATTAAATATCTTCTCATAAATGAATCTACCATAATAGTGCTCATATACCTTTTTCTTTTTCATGATATAAATAAAAATTAAGAAAATTGGCTTGGACAAGATTTACTAACATACAGAAATGTAGAAAAGAATATGTTTTTTAAACTCTTTTTAAAAATGCTTCAAATTTCGAAATGTCTAAGATATAGTCTGTGCTACCTAATTGTAAAATACCCTTTTTTCACCGTTGAGTTTGATACTCAGTTGTAATCTAGTTGTCAATATGGATATCATCATTCAGATACATAACTTAGTTTCAGTAGCTCAAATTTCAGAACTTTTAGAAATGCTTTTAGGATGACATAATAAAGAATAGTAAATGGTACATACAACCTTTTAGAAGCGGCACATAAATGCTTACTTTCATTTCAACATTGCACTTAAGATAGTTTAAAAAGAAGAGAAATCAAAAAGATTTAGACATGATGTTCCTTTTCCCCTAAACATATCAGTGTAAATTTCCTAAAACCAAGGACCTTCTTCTACAAGTCACAGTACAATAATCAAAATCGTGCAGCTAGCTTTGATACAATATCTAATCTACAGACCTTGTTTGATTTTTGCCAATTGTCCAACTACCTTATATACCATTCTTTTTGGTCCAAGATTGCATATTACATTAATGCCAAGTCTTTTTTTTTTTATAATTTTCATTTTTTTATATTAGTTACCATACAGTACATCCCCAGTTCTTGACGCAATGTTCCATGATTCATTATTTGCATATAACACCCAGTGCACCATGCAATATGTGCCCTCCTTAATACCCATCACTGGCCTATCCCAATCTCCCACCCCCCCTCCCCTCTGAAGCCCTCAGTTTGTTTCCCAGAGTCCACAGTCTCTCACGGTTCATTCCCCCTTCTGTTTAACCCCCCTTCATTCTTCCCTTCCTTCTCCTACCGTATTGCTTGCATTCCATAAATGAGTAAAACCATATGATAATTGTCTTTCTCTGCTTGACTTATTTCACTTAACATAATCTCCTTCAGTCCCGTCCATGTTGCTGCAAATGTTGGGTAATCATTCTTTCTGATGGCTGAGTAATATTCCTTTGTATATATGGAACACATCTTCTTAATCCAGTCATCTGTTGAAGGGCATCTAGGCTCCTTCCACAATTTAGCTATTGTGGACAATGCTGCTATGAACATTGGGGTGCATATGCCCCTTCTCTTCACTACGTCTGTGTCTTTGGGGTAAATACCCAATAGTGCAATTGCTGGATCATAGGGTAGCTCAATTTTTAACTTTTTAAGGGAATACCAAGTCTTTTTAAATTTCCTTAAATCTGGAACATTCCTAAGTCACTTTCATTTCATGATCTGAAGACCCAATATTGTGTAACGTGTTTTTCTGATGCCTATACCTTATAAGACATGCATTATTTTGTCGAGGATACCACAGAAGTAATACTGCTTCCTTCTTAGTGCATCATATCTAATGGCATATGCCATCTTTTAATCCCATGACTGGTGATGTTGACTTTACCACTTGGTTAAGGTGGTGTTCTACATGTTTTCATTGTAAAGTTATGTTCTTTACCTTTGTGATTAATAAGCATCCTGAAGGGAGTATTTTGATGCTATGTAAGATCTTATTTCTCATTAAACTATAGCATCCATTTGTTATTTCGGTTTGAAAGAATTATTGCTATGGTTGTTGCCAAATAGTGATTTTCTAATTCCATGATTCCTTCAAGATTTGTTAGCTAGCATTCAACTGTGAAGAATAAATTTGACCTCTCCCTTATTTATCCATTTAAATATCAGTATGGACTCATGGATTTTTTAAAATTATTTTTTTAACAGTTTTACAAAGGGAAAACTGACATATCATAAACTACATATGTTTTACATTGAAAATTTAAAAAATTTGACATATGCATATACATACGAAACACTACCAAAATCAAGATAATGTATCCAATCCCCCCAAAGTTCCTGTTATCTCATTGTTAATCCTATATTCTTCTCATGAGAAGGGAAAATCATAATTTAACCAGGTCAGAAATTTTCAAGGTCCGTGATGGAATTTCCCAGAAGGTCTTCCTTGGTTACACCTTGTTTATATGCTTTTCCCTCAATTTCTTAAGTTGCTCCCACCAGATATTCTTATCTTCAAATTCTCTTACATACCCTTTAAGTTAAAACTTCACTCCACAATCCACCATCTTTCTTGTAGCTTCTAATAACTGATGCAATTCACATTAATTTCTCATTCTCTTGAATTTAACCAGTACTAAACATTTCCCCCACTGATTTTTGTCATTCAGCTAGAAATATACTAGCACCGTTTATTATTTACTATCTCTTTCATTTTTAGGAATGGGACAATGCTTTCTATTTCTGTGTTTTTCACAATAATTAACATAGCTCATGCTGAGTTGATTCAAAACATGACAAATAGTTAACGTTTAAGTTATCTTTAGATAAATATTTGTTATTCAAGTGGAAAATATTAAAGATATTTACAGATGGAACACATTTTTGACATACTTTAAAAGATTTTAAGTCTCAATAAACACAAACATTAAGCTATATTGGTGATTCTCAATTTTTAAGGTCCATGAGAGTCACCTAAACACCTTTAAAATTTCAGGTTCTCAGATGCTACTATTCTTTTGTGATTCATATACTCACTTTCCTACCTTAAGAAATACTGATCTAGATTTTGCCTTAGTTTAAAATGAACTAGAATATTTGCCCTCCTGCCACAATGTATAAAAATGTATCAGCAGCTGAGTGCCAAAATAAATCTGATTTCAATTTAGAATCATCATAGTAAGTAATATTTTTAAATGAAAAGGATGATGAGTAAGTTTGTTTATTGTACACATCTCTTGGTGAATAAAGTAAAAATATGGAATAAATTCCTCTGTCTTAATATAAATTATTTGTAAACCCTTACCTAGAAGTTTTTAAGTAGATGTCAAGCCACAAATGAATTCTATCTTTAAAGAAAAAATACTATATCTACAAAAGGCATATTTTATTCTTTCAAACTAAACTCAGAAATTTGAGAAAAACAATTTTAGGACTCACTATAATAAATAGGCAATAAATGAAGTAATATAATTTAAATAGGCAAAATGTCACAAACTAGAGTTGGTTCTCTGATCTTTCCTGACTGGGGGCAAAGTAATAGAAGCAAAAACTATTAACAACACTCTCCAATGTAGCTTTGCAGAAGTGATAGTGCAGATCTGAGCTTCTGTCACACTCATGGCATAAAGTGATAAATTGAACAATTATTTGGTCAATTTGACCTTGACACAGAATTACTCTAATTCCAACTGCACAGATGACTTTCTACAGAACATTAGATTTTTAATATCTCTTCTGTAAAGCCTTCCATGTTGGCCCCTCCCCAGACTTAAGTGCAACTGTTATGACAGAATGACACTTTGTACATAACAAGGTACTTCACAGAGGAGATTAAAGCAACTAGTCTATAAATTAATTAAAGTTAAGAGTATTTTTTAAATATACCTTGTGCTTAGCATGTTGCTTGAATTATTTTATTTTATTATTATTTTTTAATATAATGTGGGGCTTAAACTCACAACCCTGAGACCTGAGCTGAAATCAAGCGTCAGAGACTTAACCAACTGAGCCACCCAGGCAGACTGGCTTGAATTATTCTTAACTCGAATATATGAATGAATGATTTCAAATATCTACTTTGCATGCAAAAGTACAGCTTTATTGTGCAAATGAATGTGACTGTACATGTAACTTATATTAAGGATCATTTATGTCAATAATTTAAAATAAAAATAAAGTATTTTTAGCTTTCTCATTTGTGTCTTCTGGTAGAGATTTTACTTCATGCATTTATATAGCAAATATATGAATGTTCAAATGTCGGTAATACTAATAAAAATACTAATAGTTGTTTTGTTTTTAAAATTTGTACTCAGATCTACTCAATAAATTCAAATATCCCCCTTACTGATTTTTTTAAATAATTTTTATTTTGTTATATTAGTCACCATAGAGTACACCCCCAGTTTTTGATGCAATGTTCCATGATTCATTATTTGCATATAACACCCAGTGCACCATGCAATATGTTCCCTCCTTAATACCCATCACTGGCCAATTATTGATTTTTTTCTTCATCTGAATCCATCAACAGTAAGAGTATATAAAAGTAAGCTGAGATTATTCCTCAAAAGTTGTATTTTACTATGTGAATGGTAAATATAGATATTTCTAGTCAAATAAGATCCAAAGATCATTAATAAAAACTAGAAATTTTAAAATACATGTAATTATTTCTGAATAGATAGAAGCCATCTTGGAAATGTCTAAATTGGTTCTTTTAAGGCACTCTTGCTATTTATTTTGAGGGTTTTTTTATTGCTTTTTTCAATCACATATTTAATAAAGAGAAAAGATGAAAGGATGCTAATGATACAAATAGGGAAGTGTAGGGACAGCTGGGTGGCTCAGTCAGTGAAATGTCTGCCTTTGCTCAGGTCATGATCCCAGGGTCCTGGGACTGAGACCCGGATCAGGCTCCCTGCTCAGCAGGGAGTCTGCTTCTCCTTCTGCCTCTCACCCCGCTCATGCTTTCCCTCTCTCTCTCTCAAATAAATAAATAAAATCTTTACAAAAATAAGGAAGCGTAAATTAATAAGATTATAAACCAAGCCAGTGGAAATTACTGTTCAGATTCGAACAATAAAACTTTTCACCAGGAGGAACTACATATCATCACCCTAACTTCAAGGCAGTGGGTTTATGATTTTTTAAGCTGAACCCTTTTCCGATTGGTGATCCACATGATGTTTATGTTTTAGCTCTGACCAATTGCTTTCTGTTATATTTTTATATATTTTGTCATATTTTCTAGATCTCTCACTACATAGTTTTTGCTCTGTGGGTCTGATTTGTACCGGTATTTAGAAAGTTTTGCATTTTCATTTGAGGTTGTGTTTATATTATATAATTCCTCTCATTTCCCTTTTCTTACTTGTGCCACCTTCCCTTGGTTTGTCCCCTTTAAATGATATCCTTACTCCCAAATATTACGCGTTGTGATCTAATACGTTATTCTACTTTCCTTTCTCTTGCTTTCTTTGCCTACCATTGTTTAAACAAGGTTGGATTATATCTAATTTATTAGGACATCTGTTTTACCCATCATTCTTTCCCCGTTATCTCCAACATAGTATTAGCCTTAAATTTACATTAAAATGTCTTCAATTCTTACCAACTGTCTTTTTGCCTGTATTTCCTTCATCTGATCTTAGAAGATTACCATATATAGTATATTCCAATGAAATGAATTGTGAGTACTATATCCTCTGATTTCTTGCATAGTCAACATGGTTTTTCTATAACCTTGATATTTAAAGACAGCTTGGCTAGGAAAAAAAATCCATGGCTCACACTTTGTTTCAGTGAGTTTCTTGAAATTTTATTCCACTTACAACCTCCTTTGTGTTTGTTGTTGAGATAACTAACACCAACCTCATTTTCTTTCCTTCTTCAGCTTCTACTACTCTCACTGAAATTCACTCCGCTCTAGCCACACTGGCTTTCTGTGGTTCCCATATCCCTTCCTGTCTCAAGGCTTTTCCATTCCCCCTTCTCTCTAGAGGACTCTCTTCCTGAATCTTTGCAAATTATTCTATTCATCATTCAGGTGTCTGCTCAAATGTCACCCCTCAAAAAAACTCCTCCGAGTACCCTATTTGCATTCCTCTCCATTGTTCCATATTTCTTATCTTGATTAATTTTTTTATCTTAGCAGTTATCATAACCTGAGCCTAGCATTATATTATATAGTTGGCCCTTGAACAAAGTGGGGGTTAGAAGTGCCAACCCCTACACAGTCAAAAATCCATGTATAACTTTTGATTCCCCAAAAACCTAACCACTAATAACGTACTGTGACCAGAAGCCTACAGATAACGTAAACAGTCAATTAACAAATATTTTGTGTGCTATATGTATTATATACTGTATTCTTACAATAAAGTTAGCTAGAGAAAAGAAAATATTATTAAGAAAATCAAAGGAAAGAGAAAATACATTTATAATACTGTACAGTATCAAACAAAATTGTGTATAAGTGAACGCATGTTTGTATGGTAGTTTTAGTCCTACTAAATCCTTAGTGTCTGGGACACTATATGGCATATAATGAATGGATTCTCAACAAATACTAATTGAATGGGTAATTAAGAATTACAAGACAGACAAGGTAGCAATATTCCTTTCAGGAAATGCCTTATTAACAAAGATCATGGCAGGGGGTAGGGGGTTTGGCGGCGCCTGGGTGGCTCAGTCGTTAAGCGCCTGCCTTTGGCTCAGGGCCTGATCCCAGGGTCCTGGGATCGAGCCCTGCATCGGGCTCCCTGCTCTGCTGGGAGCCTGCTTCTTCCTCCCTGATTCCCCCTGCTTGTGTTCCCTCTCTCACTGGCTGTCTCTCTCTCTCTCTCAGATAAATAAATAAAATCTTAAAAAACCCAAAAAACAAAAAACAAAGATCATGGGGTTTGTTGGTGGGGAGAGGCAGAGGGAGGCAGCTGGATCACAGTTGCGTGGGAAATATGGTGTTTTCCTATGACTGGAACACAAGATAGAAGTTTCCTCATTAATGAAGGGAAGAGAAAAGAAAAGAAAAGAAAAGAAAAGAAAAGAAAAGAAAAGAAAAGAAAAGAAGAAAAGAAAAGAAGAAAAGAAAAGGGAAAATAGAAAAGAACGAACTAAGACCAAGCCACTGAGGGCTCTTTGTCTCCTGATAAAGAATCTGCCTGGAGAAGCACTGTAAAAATAACGCACTCAGATTTGCCTTTGAGAAGTCTCGCTGTGCTACTTGTATGGGAGACAGATTACAGACAGGCAAACCTAGAGGCTGGGAGACCAGTTAGAAGAATATTCAAGTAATCAGAAGAGAACCTGAATTTAACCGATGGGAAACATGCACAAAAATAAAAACAGAAAGCAAACAAAAAGGAAGCTTACTGTAAGAACTTTCCCAATTCATGTTCTCATATAATAGTACTGTTCATAGTTTCAGAAAGGTCATGTCCTGTCACATTTTTATTTCAGCTGATACGTTGTAAGGAATCCCTTATAAAGGAAAAAGAAGTATAAATGTCAAATTGTCTTCTCACCAATTTGACTAGAATGCAGTGCACTTAATGGTGATACTGTGTCCTGAAATGATAAAGAAATTATTCTGTGAATAATGTACAAGTCATCCTTACTAATCTGCTTTGCTAAGAAATCTTACAGGATTGCATACATATTTAATAATAGTATAATATATCACAGGAGAGTTGAATGACCTTTAAGTAACTTGAGGTGAACATTTCACAAAAGAACAATATCCCACCACAGGTCAATGTTTCAGATGTGTAGTTGCATATATTCATTTTTGTAAAATGCTTAGCATGAGTGTTTAGGTAAAAGGAAGTCATTTCTGAATAAACAGTTTGCAAGCATGGACAGTGTCTTGAGTATAAATGCCTGCTGTTACTGGAGAAAAACATTTGTATATGATTTAAAATTTCTTCCACTGACATTACACCAACCCCACTTGACTGATCTTTGAGAACCTTTCTTCACAAAAAGCACAGAAAGCAGGTGCTTCTTAAACCTCCTGCTACTCACTACCTGCCACAGCCAACCCCGCCCCGCCCCCAACACACACACACTGCTGCTGAGAGGCTGGAAACCTGAAAGTCTGTTTGCTACTCCTTGCTCTTGACAGGTCCAGGCTTCTCTAACTATTGTATGCAGCAGTTCTGTGCTCAGAGACCTAATGTAGTATTTGGAAAATTCAAAACAACTTAGCAAATATCAGTGATAATTCATGAATACAGAAAATCTAAAATGGGGCAGAGACTAGGAATATAGTTTCTCTCTGAAAAAAAATTGAACAGTGCAGTTCAGAGGTAACTGTGCAAATGTATAAAACAACTGTAACATGCTTTAATTGTCATGAATGTGAGAAAAGGCTCCACCTAGCCCTGACTTTAGCAAGACCATTTTAAGGTTTTTGTAGGCCCTGGGTACTCTCCATTTTTTGGAAGCTCCAATTCAAATCTAATCAAATGCGTTAAAAATGTAACCACAGCCCACTATGCTTTCGGTAGGCTTTTGGAAATCTCTGTCTTTGGCACTGTATCCACAAAGCTTAATAAACATGGCAGACCAAACTAGAGGAGAATGAGAAGGCTGCATGTAAAAAAGTATAGCTGAGCCAGTATTTTAATAGGCATAAATTTTTGTGGAGCTTGGGGAAGATAAAGGTACAGTTTAGAAAATGGGGCAGCATTTGCAAAGGCCTAGAGGTAAGAGAACTAGTGCTGAGTATAGATAGAGTGGTAGGGCAGCAAGAGTTGAAAAGTTACCAGATGATTCCTGAAGGCCTCTAATTTATCTAGTGATTAATGAAGCATCATTAAAGTGTTGGTAAATAGCTGAAGAATATAATCATCTTTTTTTCATGGACCTTAGAAGGTTCACTCAGGAGCAATGAGGAGAATAGTTTTAATTGGGATGTGGGGCAAAACTACAGATAGGGAGTCTAGTGACATGTAAGAAAAACTGCCCCAAAGACCCTTAGTTCTTGGAGTCCCACATACCATTATCAGAATTATCTGGGATTTATAAGTCTGGTTCAAAGTAGGTAGTAGAGCATTCCCTACATGATCCTGTGAAGGGAAGAGATGTCTGGGTTGTGCTCCATACAGCACAGTATTGGTACAGACAGATCTTCCTCTCCATTTTCCTCTAGAAGTTCACCTCACACCAGCTCTGACCCTGAAAAATTCCACTGGACCATTGTCCTGAAGACCACAAAATCCCACCCTCTACTTCTTAATGAAGCAACTCTTCTACTTTCACTCTGCCACCATTTGAAGTGAAAAACTTTCCTTCCTGCTATTTCAGAAAGCCAGCAAAAAGCCCATGTGGTTGATTTTCAGCAGAGGGATAATTCTGGTGTTGGGGAAGTATCCCCTGAGCTACAGCTCTGTGTCTCTCTGTCACCTGAGGTTGCAGCATTCACGGTTTGTTCTGATTAGCTTGCGCCTCTGTTAAATGCGTGTGGGGTACTTCGTAATTCAAACTGCAGCAGCAATCAGTATTTCTAATCAAAAGAGCTCTCTACCCAGGGCTTCCTGCTGCTTGTTACCTTGAGCTTGCTGCATTATCCCTATTCTGTAATCAAAGTACGCAAAGCTAAAACTCATTGTCTTGAAAGGCTGCCTTGAATTTGAATTCTGACTTTGACATCAATTGAGTGTGTGAATTGTTTTTTTAGGCCTCAGTTTTCTTTTCTACAAAATGGCAAGAAAATAGGTTAAATGATGCTCAGGTGTATTATTGTAGTAGGAACATTTTGTTCAATGTTGAACCTAACAGGCATACCCCTTGCAAAAAGGGTATCCATTGTCGAGATCGTTTGTAGAAAATAGATATGGTAAATTTGTGGGTTCAACAATAACTATTTGTGGTTTCTTAAAATACTGTGGATGGGATTCTTGCTTGTAAAATTCTAGTTATCTTCCAAAAGAGGTGCAAGTGCTTCGTATTGTATTAGATATTGTTCTAATTCTTGTCTCGTATGTTAACGGTGCTAATCACTAGATAACACTTGCTGACATATCTGGGAGGAAATATCTCCCTTCACCTCTTTTTTTCCCACTTGTCATTGTTATAAGCTTATACTCAGCAAACTCAAATAATGACTTTGACAGCAGCTGTACTTCTGGTTGTCCAATGACTGGGAAAGAAGTCCAAAGAAGACCAAATAGCATGAGCTTTCAGAAGCTTCTATTTTGCTTTGTTTACAAATTTGTCCAATCTCTTATTTATAAGAAATTAAAAAAAAATATTTCCTTAAAACAGAATATAAAGAAATGTGGTAGTTCATCTTTATGCTAACCAAAACATCACTTATTTGTGATATTAATACTAGAGGATTTTGTCTTAGGTGATACAGTTCACAAAGCAGGACCCACTTCACAGTCACTGTCAATTCATAAATCTCACAGCACAAGTTAGAACAACCATTCAGAGGCTAAAATACCTCCAAGTGAAATACAGTACAGAGGAAGTGAGTCTAACAAATGCTTAGATTTTATGTCAATTTGCTTTACAAACTGTCCTTTGATGCTTGAAAACAACTGAAGAACGTTCTTGATATAAGCTAATTCCAAAAGCATTTCCACTTTGTTTATGCTTGAAACTGATATTTTAAGTAATCAAATTTCGTAATTTTAATTATAATCACATAATAAGGCAACTGCTGAAGGTGTACCTTTTACACTTTGCATATTTACCTTGGGAGAATTTTATTTCTGAAGATTTGAAGGCATTTGTTGATTCACTAGACTGCAAAGTTTTGCCTAAAAGCAGGTAGGGTGGGAGTTTGGAAGAGTGCCTCTAGGACATGTCACAAGTTATAAGGATCACCATGAAGGGACCATTTCTCTCAGTTTCCCTCTTACCATTCATCAGTGACCACTTCATTCCCGCTGTATATTGCCCTGGTCTTGAGATTTACTTTGTGATGTATAATGTATAAATGTCTGCCTTGCTCTTCTCTAAATGTGAATGAATCTGATATGATAGAAGATGTCTATGGGCAAGAAGAGCAGAGATCACAGAAAATGGAGCAGAAGATGGGAGGCAGAGCAACACTGAAGTCATATAAGACAGAGAGCAGGACAAATATACTAAGGCATGCTTTCTAAGGAGGAAGCATTCTTTGCTACTTGGCACCTATGGGACCTGAGCTTTTATTGAGTTTTTCTGAAAGGTTAAACAAGGAAGGCAAAACTCTTTTCTCCATTTAATTCAATGATTCAATGATTCAGTGGGCACAGGCAGAGTGAAGAAAAATGTTTCAGGCATTTTAAAGAGAATAATGGGAAGAAAGATGAGAGTTATGTGAATAGCTGCTATGGAGACTTCGTGGAAATAGACGTATAGACAGTTTTTACAGTATTTTGCTGTCTGTAATAATATAGACTTCCTTATTTTGCCTCTTTAAGAGGCTCCAGTGAATACCGTTTCTTTGATTAAGAATAAGCATGAGATAGCCTAGTTGTTATTAGATTAAACACATTTTACCAGCTTTTAGTTTTTCTAGTGTCCTTCCTGTTATGTTACTGACATACAGTTGTTGGTTTTCTTCCATAGGACAGAATAAAGTTCTCATGTAAAAATGGAAACACTACTTCAAAATTTTTGTCATTTGAACAGGAAAACTGATTAAAAGCAGGAAATGGGGTTAAGAAATGCCTTCTATTTCAGTGAAAATCAATTACTGAGATATAAACTATAGCAGTAAAGCATGTTAAGGACTTTTGAAAGAGGACAAAGAGAAGGAAAAGGAAAAGAAGACAAAAGGAAGGAGAATAATAAAGACATTTATCTCTTTAAATATATACATTAAAAAGCTAATGAACATCTCAATGCCCATGCTACCTCCAAAATAAAGTCCATTTAGATTTTCATAGACATAGAATGAATTTTTATCAAAACCAAAACAAAACAACTGAATGGGGAAGAAACCATTTATAAGTAATGATAAATGTAAAATTGAGAGAAAAGTGAAAATAAGGTGAGTATGATTTTAAGTTAAATGTTAATTAGTTCATACCACAAACCTCACGAAATGAAACTCAACTTTCTCCATAATACACTATTAGATGAGAAACTTTTCTTTTCTTTTCTTTTCTTTTTTAAGATTTTATTTATTTATTTGACAGGGAGAGAGACAGCCAGTGAGAGAGGGAACATAAGCAGGGGGAGTGGGAGAGGAAGAAGCAGGCTCATAGCGGAGGAGCCTGATGTGGGGCTTGATCCCATAACGCCGGGATCACGCCCTGAGCCGAAGGCAGACGCTTAACGACTGAGCCACCCAGGAGCCCCTAGATGAGAAACTTTTCTGTTCTGGTTTTAATTTCTTTTATATTCAAAGTAAAACAGAGATTAAGAAGTACAAACTTTTTGTTATAAAATAAATAAGTTATGGGGATGAAAAGTACAGCAAAAATGAAGGAGGAGGAGGAGGAAGAGGAGAAAGAGGAGGAGGACGAGGAGGGGAAGGGGGAGAGGAGGAGAAGGAAGAGGAAGAAGGAGAGAGGAACGGGAGGGGAGAAGGCAGAGAGGAAAGGGAGAAGGAAGAGGAGAAGGCAAAGAAGGAGGAAGATGACGAGAAAGGAGAGGGGGACAGGAAGGGAGAAGGGGGAGAGGGAGGGGAAGAGGAAAAGAAGAAGGAGGAGAAGGGGAAGGAGAAGAAGGGAGGAGAAAAAGAATGGATGATGGCTAAGTTAGTTGGCATTTATGTCATCACGAATAGCTGGGAAATAAAATAGTCCATAACTCTCAGGAGTTATGTTTAAGTTATCACAGATTCTAAGGTATGACAACTTTCTCATTTTGGCTTTAAATGTATAGAAAGGGAAAGCTGAACTGAGTCAATATATATATAGGGCAAAATCAAAGAATCCCATAAAAATACCAAATGAAGAATATTTCAATCAAAGTAAATAGAATTGTTATTTTCCTCATGATTGGAATATACTTGGCATGTTCTATGAATGATAAAAAGGCATGTGTGGATATATAACAGCAGATAAAGTGAAGGAGAACGGTAGGAATTAAAGTTAGGTATTCAGGACAAGGACCTATAGGGCCTCATAGGAAGACCATGATAAAGTCTTTGAAGTTCATCCTTTATGTGATGGGAAATGATTGGAATTATTCTGAACTATTAACTAATGTTATCACCTTTACATATTATGGCATCAACATTTTCACTGAGAGACAGACTCCCCCAGAAAATATCAGAGACAGGCCACATTATTAGCTATATTAAGTATGAGGTCCAAAGTCAAAATGCGACCCTGAGACAACCTTGGAAAAACAAATCAAATTACTTTGTCTTGAGTAAGGTTTTTGTGCTGTGAGTTTAGGGATAGAAGGCATTTTGTTGTTGCTCTTGCTGTTATTCCTTACCTATCAATAGGAAGGGTATTTCAATTCCATGCTTTGCCATTTGCACTTGTGATACATATTCCATTCATTCATTCATTCATTCATTCATTCATTCATTCAGCTATTCAAAAGCATTTACCCTGTGCCAGATGCTGAATTATGGACTAGGTATATAGTGCTGATCAAAATAAGCTTGGTGTCTGATGCCAATAAACAAGGCCCTTAAAATCTAGGAACTATTTGCAAGCTTCACAGTGGTCAGTATCTGCCACCATCTGCTTGGAGACAATCCTGAGAATCAAGTTTATTTCAACAGTTTATTGTTTTACTGACCAGGATAATCATATTTTCATTGTCAAAGTAAAATGTTACAAATGGAGAAATGCTAAGCTCAGTGAAAATAAAAATTACATCATAGCTGGAAGATTTTATATTCAGAAACAAAGCTTTGAGGAATAGAATGTATGGTACATCCATAGCAGACCATCCTATATTTGAATTGCTAACTTGTTTCAATAAGAACCCTATTTTGGCACATATTGCATGGTGCACTGGGTGTTATATGCAAATAATGAATCGTGGAACATTGCATCAAAAACTGGGGATGTACTATATGGTGACTAATATAACAAAATAAAAATTATTTAAAAAAAAAAAGAACCTTGGGGCGCCTGGGTGGCACAGCGGTTAAGCGTCTGCCTTCGGCTCAGGGCGTGATCCTGGCGTTACGGGATCGAGCCCCACGTCAGGCTCCTCTACTATGAGCCTGGTTCTTCCTCTCCCACTCCCCCTGCTTGTGTTCCCTCTCTCGCTGGCAGTCTCTATCTCTGTCAAATAAATTTAAAAAAATAAAATCTTTAAAAAAAAAAGAACCTTATTTTGACAACATAGGACAGAAAGGATTACTCAGGGGAGATTTGTACTGTCAGAAGACTTGGGCAGTGTTTTCCCTCTCAGGAGTTATGTAAAATAGGCCATGCCATTTTATTCCATTACTATCATTGCTGATATCATTATTTATTTATTTTAAGAGGTTCATTAGAGATATAATTGATATAATAAACTGTAAGTATTTAAAATGTACAAATTGTTAAGTTTTGACATATATGCGTATTCATGAAACCATCAACATATTCGAGATAACAGAGATGTCCTCCATATTCCCCCTAGAAAAGTTTCCTTTATAATCCCTGCTCTCTATTTCCACTCCATCCCTTCTCACACGGAAACCACTGACCTGCTTTCTGTCACCAGATTAACCTTTTGCCTTTTCTAGTGATTTATATGAGTAGAATCATAGAATCTATACTCATTTTTGTCTGGCTTGTTTTATTCAGCACAATTACTTTGAGATTTACACATGTGCATATCAATAGTTCATTCCTATTTATTTCTGAATCGCATTTCAGTTTATGGATATTTCACAACTTGTTTATCCATTCATCCTCTAAATATTTTTTAGCTGCATCTCACAATACTTACTGTTTTGGTTTTTATTTTTATTCAGTTAAAATTATTTTTAGATTTCCCTTTAGATTTATTCTTTGACTTATGAGTTATTCAGAAGTATTTAATTTTCAAACACTTGGGGTTTTTCTAGATACTTTTCTGTTATTGATTTCAAATTTAATTTCACTGTGATAAGACAGCATACATTACATGACTTGAATCCATTTAAATTTATTGAACCTGGTTTTATGGCTCACATGTGGTCTTTTGGTAAATGCTCTATGCAAACTTGAGAAAAAGAATGTGCATACTGCTGTTGTCAAGTGAAGGGTTTTATAAATGTCAGCTAGTCAATTTGGTTGCTATGTTCTTTATGGCTCCAAATATTCTTACTGATATATTTTTTTTTTTTGTCTACTTATTTTGTCAAATATTGAGGCTCAGTCTCTTTCTCCTACAGTTCTGTTTTTGTTTCATGTGTTATAAAGTTCTGGTTTCAAGGCACAACCATTTAATATTGACATATTTTCTTGATGAATGGACTCCTTTACCATTATGAAATGATGCTTTACATTCCTGGGACTATCCTTTGCTCTGACATCTATTTTGTCTGATTTTAATATAGACACGATAGTTTTGCTTTGGTTAGTGTTAGCATGGTATATCTCTTTCTATCATTTTACTTTTAATCTTAACACATGTACTTGGTTGTCTCAATGTCAACTCACACCCAACATAGTCAGAGCCAAATACATGGTATAATCAGTATAATCCTTAAAACTGATCCTATCACATGATAAGCTCCAACCACTTTATTCTAGAAGCCAGTAAGCTGGGAGTAAATTTTTACTCTAGTCTGTCCTTCAACCTTCACCAACTTACCTTGGTGATAATTAATATCACCAAGTCATCAAATTGACTTTGGCAATATCTGCTATCTCTCTTCATTTCTATGACCTCATGTTATCCATGCTTATGTTATCACCATCCCTGTTTTCTCAAATATTTTCTTTATCTCCAATCTGTTCTCCACACCTTAATCAGAGCAATCTTTTCAAAACAAAAGCCAATGTGCTGCAGCCCCATATTCACCATTTGATTAAAACAGTTCAGCCTCTTGATTTTTAGATAAAAAACAAAATACTTGCCATGGCCTACAAAACCTGGCTAAGACTCTGCTTCTAACATTCTACTTTTATTTTTTTATTTTTATTCATATATTTTTGGAAAAAGAGAGAGAGAGAGATGGTGAGCAGGGTGGGGCAGGAGAGTGGGTGGAGAATCTCAAGCAGACTCCCTGCTAACTCGGGGCTCGATCTCCCAACCTGAGCCAAAATCAATAGTTGGAGGCTTAACCCACTGAGTTTTAGTATGCTCAAGCCACACCAAAGTTCCCTTAATTTCTCAAACTGATCTTTCACCGACCTTAGAAGGTGCTACTCCTTCTCCCATAATCGTTTTTTCCAATGACTAATATCCCTTACATGATATTAATTTTAATTCCTACTCATTCTCAGACCTCAATTCAATATCATTTCCTCAAGAAAGCATTCCTTTTCTCTTCTAAATTGCTCTAGGCCTTGGTATTTTTTTTTTCACAGTAGCTTGTATTTTTTCTTCCCTTTATTTAAAACAGTTGTAAATTTTACAACTATTTGTGTTATTATTTAGGTTCTCTTATTTCCCAAATGATATGTAAGCTCCAAGGGGAAGGAGATTATGCAGCCAGTGGGAATGAAAGGCAATCCAGCAGCAACTTTCACGGACTGATGAATGAGAACCAGAGGGAATGAAGAAACATCCCTGGATGCTCTGTAGACACACACCCTAGGGAACGATAGTCCACCACCAGCACTCGCTGGTCTGCTACTCCTGAGGCTGCTCCCTAAACTCAGACACAGTCCTGGGGAATTGCCAAGAAAGTCCTGAATTGACTGAGATTAAGTTTTCTGTACCTAGTGAAACAGGGCTTTTGGAAAGAAATTAAGTTAATTTATGGAAAAAGTTGAGGGATTTTTTTTACAAACTGTAATTTATAAAGTCTGAAATGTCCTTCTATTGTTCCTTCATTACAAACAGTAATAAAAACAGAAACAACCATGAAACTTTCAATCATTCAAGTTACAAAGAAAATATAAAGTAAGGTACCAAGTTTTACATTTCCTCTCCTTCTACCCCTTTTTTTAGTCCTTCCTTTTTAAATCCCTGGTGGGGAAGGGAGTGATGGTGGTCTCTTTAGTCATGAAACCTTACTAGAGTTGGCAAATAATACTTTATCATTTTGTAACTGGGGTTTCACTAATTCCTGGTTAGGGAAATGGCAAACATAGACATTCAGCTCTGAATCCCTCTTATGCCATTTAATGAGGTCCCTGCTGTATTTAGTTATGTAAATACTGTTATTGCAAAGTCTGTTGAAGATTGTGGCTGTGTTTTCATAAATGCAAACACAATATCTTTATCCCAACAAATGTCCTCAGGGTATTGCAGTTTGTTCCTTGTTGGTGTGTTTCTGTTATTTATATAAAACAAAAACAAAGGAGGGAGGAAGGGAATCTTTTAAAACATCAAATTCACAGGGCACCTGGGTGGCTCAGTTGGTTAAGCATCTGCCTTCAGCTCAGGTCATGATCTCAGGGTACAAGGATCAAGCCCCGAATCGGGATCCCTGCTCAGTGGGGAGTCAGCTTCTCTCTCTCCCTCTGTGCCAGCCCCCCACCACCACCCTGCTTGCGCTCTGTCACTCAAAAGATAAAATCTTTTTTAAAAATTAAATTAAAAAATTTCAAATTCACTGTAGTTTTTGCACTCTCAAGCCAAGGAAAACACAGGTAAACAAATTCAGAATTCCTTCCAGATCTATTAGATACAGGTAAGATCCATTGGGGTCATTTATTCCTCCAGTGACACTTTAGAGAAGGACACTACTGTTCTAAATTTTCCCCGACTACCATTACTTTTTGCCTATTAAAAATATAGGAAAAGTTGTAGCTACCTTATTTAGACCAATTTTGACGACTAGTATCAGGTATGGCCATTCTTAGCATTTATAAATGTTTATAGAACACCTATTCTGCGTCAACCATTGGACTACATCTTGAGGCTACAATAGTGAGAAGAATGAAGCTCACAATAGAAAGGAAGGTTTATATAAAGGGGAACTCCTATGTCTTGCATATCTGTGTTACTGGCCTGATTTTTTATTTCTCCTACAAAGTAGATGTGAATTTGAAATTGCAAGGAACTCTTTGCTCTCTATGTCTGCAACGTGAACTGTTTAAAACTCTAGACCCAAATCAAGTGATCTTTACGATTTCTTCCAAATCCGTGGAAGAAATGATGACAAGTACAGAGATAACAAGAAGTTTTAAAAGTTACTGATAATTTTGGAGATACCAGTAGACTGAGATGAGACTGACTTTAAAAGAGTAGTACAGAATACTCCTCATTCCCTCAAGCAAATGGCTTTATTAGAGCTTGAGGGCTAGATTTAAATTCTAATTTCCAGGAAAATAACTAAAAAGGGAATAACGTGGAAGGTGATTTTTAAGGTCTCTGTCTTGGATTTTAAATGTCTGAAAGAAAAAAAACAAGGCCTTAAAAAGGAATAATCATAGTAGCTCTTGTATTAGCTCTCTAGTCTCCGAGGAAGAGAAAAACCTTGACAATCATCAAATGGGCCCAACGCTTATCTGTGAAAAATGTGGTGGCCTGAGCACTTTTGAGCTTGAAGGTGGTGGCTATTTTCTAGAGTGAGTCAGGAAAAAGCCTTGTCAACCCTGGCATATAATGTTCTAATTTAGCCTAACAGAGTTTAAAGGTGCAAAATAGTCTTAGGTTGGCTTTGCTTATCGTGAAATGAGGAAGTTGAAGATTACATATTAGACTATATCTGCAAAGAGAACTTATAGCCAGCCATGTAGAAATTAAGAGAGGTTTGATATGTTTTTGGCAACCAGAAAGGGGCCCAAAAATAAAACTATGATTATCATAATACATAAAAGTAAAGATCTTATTTACATCCATTTCCCTCTTTGCAAATAGTTACAAAGGCTACATAGTAATTACATAGAGAAAGAAGTTATGGCAAGAGTTTAAGATGGAAAGTGCCAACATCATTTACTGCCTTTAAACAAAGACCCTCATTCAAACACATATACAACTATACTCTTATTCAGGGACTACCAGAAGGTTATCTCAGTTCTGTGATCCTGAGGTCCAGGAAAAAAAGATAGAGGGAACGTATGAATGGGCAGCCTTTTTGTGGGAAATGGAAACTTACCTATTATCCAAATCTACTTGTCAAATTACAAGTTGGACACCAAATCCTTTTCCTCCTTCTTCATGGATATTTATTTAGCTGGCCAGGTTACATTCCCAGCTTCCCTTTGCTCTTTCTAGCCATGCAACTAAGTATGAGTTGAATGGCTTGTGTAAAACTTCTTCACCAGCTAATTAGGAAATTGTTGCCTATAATTTCTTTCTATCCCTTTCCCCTGACTTTGAGCATGTTGAGTCCACAACCCAGCTTTAATCGGGAAGGTAAGAGAATACAAAGGATGGTACACATTAAGGAGAAAGGCACTTGAATCTGTGAATGACCATTTGGGGCAGAGCAACCTCCTAAACCCAAAAAACCTGAAAATTTCAACTTAAGACTATTATAGGAGAGAAAGAGAATTTCTATCATTTTTAAGCTACTATATTTTGGAGGGTTATTTATTTTAACTATTTAGTGTTTACCCTAAGTAATTCATTTATGTATCTGGCCTTTGGGAGCCTAAGAAATAAACTAATTACTTAGCCACATGCTTTTCTGTCATGAATTTTACAATTCTGGCTGAGATCTAGGACTCTTACAGTTGAGGGGAGGGCACAGATAACAATTATGGTTTTGTTGTTCGTGGTTGCTGCTGCTGTTGTTTTCAAACACAAAAGATTTACTAGTAAATTAGTTATTAAGATACTGTCTTACCACTCCAAGCCCACCCTTTTATACTCTAATTTTCTTGTTGGCTCTCTGCAAGGCACATTTCTCTTTTGCCAGCTGGCTCCATGTCAGGTCCTCACAGAGGAGTCACTGGAAGACTGGAAGGCCAGAGAAGTGACCAGATATTGACCTTTCCTTTTTCTGTTTGGCTTTCTGTTATTGTACCATCCTAGAAATTCTTCTTTATCATTTAGCAGTATCTGTTTGTTCCATTGGCAACTGCTATATTTAGTATGCAGATTTTCCAAAACTTGTAACCAAATTTACCACTCCCTAGTCAGAGACATCAGCACAAAGACCTGGCAGCCCCTCCTCCAAGGTCTGTTCCCATTCCTGGGGGACCTCTCCTCTGAGCTCAGAGACACCAGCCCCAGCTGTGGAGCCCCTTCTTTTCAGAGGTTTGGGTTTCAGAGACTTTTACCCTCTAAGTATTAATAATTCCATATCACTCCAACCTTTTCTCTCTTAGCCCCAGCATATGAACAATTAACTACTTCCTGTAGCTACTAGGTTCATGATATTTTAGTGCACACTCTTAGCCTTTATAATTTTATAATACTTGATTAAAAATTCTTCATATTAAATTCTCTTTGTGAAAATAACTGGTGTAATTTCTGTCTCCTGATTATAAGCTGCTACCACTAAGAAGAAAATGAAGATCTTATAACAGTATTGATATCTTATGCTATGACTTTCCCTCTTGGTTCCTCTTCCCCCTTGACTATTCTTCTAATTCAGCAATGTATTATAGTCAATAATTATTGGCTTAGAAAATAGATTTCATAACAGAAAGCAGAGAAGAGGAACAAATAATCTAATCAGCATTTATGAGACAGAGAGACATACATGACTATTATGGAGAATACCTTATGGATAATAGTTAATCTACTAGTCAAAACTAAACACAGGAGTAAAATGGGATCACAATCTCAAATGTCTACACAGTTCTGGCAGGTAAGATGAATGAAACAGACCAGCTGTAAGGGAAAAAAACAGCAGAAAAAAAACTCAGCAACAGGGAGCCAATAGAAAGTGGAAGCAGCTATGAATAATTGGACAACGTCAACCCATCAAGAAACAACAGAAACTGCTTGTATCTGGGCAATTGGATATTGAAAAAGAAGCAAAAATGTTGAATGTTCATCTGAAAATTTATTTGTTAATGTTGTCACTTATTCAACTTTTGGGAAAACACTCTGAAGATGAATTTGGGACCTAGAAATATCTAGATCTGACCTAGAAATATGAGCTTGGGACCAATGGAGAAGATATTTGTATTCCCCTGAAATGGAGATCTTATCAAGTCCTATCAAGGTTAGGTAAACAACAGAAATTCTTGGGAAACTTGGGAGTTGGAGGCAGGGATTCCTATTCCTTACTCCCCGAGAAAATTTAAAGGAGCTTTCAAGACTCCAGAGTAGAAATGTCTGGGTAATGTGCTTATGTAGAAGAAATTTAGGAAGAATTAGAGAGCCCTATAGGAAAATAGAATGGCTTCTGTACCCCCTGAAAGTAACTCAAGTTACTAACTCGAGTAACAAGTTAAGAAAGAACCTTAGAGAACTTCAGCTTTTTGAGTCCTTGTGTGGCAGGAAACAGAAGAACCATCTAATGAATCATCAAACTTTACATCAGAAACCAGGGATGTACTGTATGGTGACTACCATAATATAATAAAAAAACATTAAAATAAAAAAATAAAATTAAAAAAAGAAGAATCATCTGTATGAAAGTAAATGTAAGAATCTGAGGGAAATTCAGAAAATCCAATTGACCTTAATATCATGAATGATGAACAATGCAACAGTAAACAACGTGGACAAAGGAATAAAAATGAAACAGGAATAGAGATGCATTATTGGATACCAGCATGGATGACTGAAAACACCAAGATCTGAAAGCTTTCCACCATGACAACCTATTACATAGACCTGAGAAAATCAGATACTATTCCGTGGAAGATAGGGTCTCTGAATTGACTGAGATAACGTTTCTACTGTAGAAAGTTAATTGTTTAAAATTTAATGGAGGTAGAAAACTAAAGGTAATTGTAATATTGCATACCTGAGTTTGCAGAGTCATATATGCTACAAATTGATTAAAAGTAAAAACTTGGCTTTCTAAATAAGTACTGAAAAGAAAAGAGATATGTTTTTAGAAATTTTTTATGTTGCTGACTTTCAAATTTATATCTCTAGCCCTGACCTCTCCCTTGGACTTGTGATTGTTAGCTCTAATCACTTTATTTGATATCTTGACTTGTTTGTCAAATAGCTCAGCCCCTATATGACCAAAACGAAACTCTTCACTCTGCAACCCATCCCAAACCTGTTCCTCCCTCAGTACTTTCTCCTTCAGAAGTGGAACAAACATATAATAGGGGTTCAAGTCAAAAACTAAGGAGACATTCTTTATATTTTCTTTTCTCCCCCCATGTAAGCCTCACAAATTCTGTCCAATGGTGATTACTATGGATTTTATCTCCAAATATATCCTGCACCCATCCACACTTTCCTTCATCTCCGTTACGATCACCCTAATTCAACCTCCATCATTTCTTGATTGTACATCTGCATTAGCCTCTTAACCAGTGGTGTGCTGAGCCAGGCTGTTCAACTCATGAGAACAAATTAAATTTTCAGGGGTCTTGCAAGCCAATATGTATCATGTTGATACCTTAAAATCAGTTGATTGGAAGTATTTACACCATGAAAATCAGCAAACAAAATCAGGGCTTTTCCTCTCTTCTGGAAAGCAAGTTATTAACATTTATCAATATCTGTCACTGTTCCTATTTCCACATTTGCACACCTACAATTCATTTAAGTCACAACAGCCTACAAAATCTTTTAAACAAATAAAACATAACTTGTATCTTCCCTGGTTAAGATCCTCTAATAGTTTCGCACTGCATCTCCAATTATCCAAAATTCTTACTAAGGCTCAAGAAACTCTCATCTACTCTCTCTACCTCTCTGACTCCAACTCCTACTACTTCCTGCCTCATTTCCTACCTTTCAGACATGTCCACTTCATTTCTGTCTCTCTGGAACATCAAACTGTTTCAATTTGGGGTCTGTACACTTGTCGTTCTCCCTTCCTGGAACAAGCTTCTCTTACATCTTCACGGAGTTGATTCCCCCTGGTTACTAGGTCCCAAAGTTGAATGACAACATTAACAAATAAGTTTTCAGATAAACATTCAAAATTTTTGCTTCTTTTGCAATATCCAACTTTTTGGGATCAAGAAGTCTTTCTCCCACAAGATAATAATTGCACTGATAACAAGCAGTTGCTATTGTTTTTTGATGGGTTGACATTGTCCAGTTATTCATAGTTGCTTCCACTTTCTATTGGCTCCCTGATGCTGAGCGTATATGCCAGTTGCCATCACCTGTCTTTTTTCTGCTGTTTTTCTCCCTTGCAGTCTGTTTTTTCCCCAATGCTCTGTCCTCAGGACCTAACAAACAATTGTAAGTCAATGAAATTTTTGAACATCATGAAAATATTCTATTCTTTTTTTTTTAAGATTTTATTGAAAATATTCTATTCTTAACCAGAATTCCACTATTGATTGAAAGTTATTTTTGCTGTTTTGATTTTGTTGTTTGTATGTTTGTAACCCCATAAAGATTAATTTGGGAAAATCAATTAACAATGGTTTTCCTCCACATGTATAAAAACTCACTGAAAAGTACTCTGCTAGTAAAATTCCAAGTCCTAGAAAATCAGAGCTTTGCCATAGTGAGTCCCTCCACAAATCCAACATAGGTTATAAGACTGATAGAAGCTTTGAAACATGAACTTGGCATTTGCCACTTTGGACTATAATCTATCTGTTTATTTTTCCTGTTGCTGTATTAGACCCAGCTTTCTCCAGGGCAGGGTCATGTTTTTGTGCATTTTGTATTCCCAATACTGATCCAATGCATTCACATAATAGAGCTCCACATGTTTGTGGAATTAAATTGTGTTTGACGATTAAAGATGTTTGTGGGATATATTGGAGGCAAAAATAATAGAGCATTTTGTCTTATTTTGGAAATGAATCTACAACTGAGAAGCAGAACAAACAATGCATAAGACCAAATAGGTAGAAGAGGAATGATTTGATCTAAGAGATAGTTACATTATATAAACTGAATGTATTTATTACAAGTGAGATGGAAAAATTGAATTTATAAAAATCCCTTTTATGAGGTATTCTATTTTTTCCTAGAATCAGAGACCTAAGATCATAATCAGTAATGAAATATGTTCACAAAAATGTCCTCTACGGTGGTGGGATTGACAGGAAGACCTTCTTGTTTGCAGAGTACCGACATGCTCATTAGGTCTAGGGGCTGGGGATGAGTTGAAGGATGTAGGAGGCAGCCAGTACTGGCGTTTTGCAGGGGAAAAGAAGGAAAGAAAACAAAGATTCTGGAAAGAGGGAGTATGAGGAGGGACTGGTAAAAGATCTAAGGAGGATTTCTAGTTGCTTGCTGTGCAAAATGAGATGAAAATCCTGCCCTTCAGCAATCCCATAGAATTTTCAATATAGTCCCATTTCTTCATTAATGCTTTTGAGATCGTAGATTCTTTAGGGAAGGTAATATCTATGTTTTATTGGTCTATACTGATTCAGTAACTAGAAAGTTTTCTTTACCTAAAGTCTAGGCAGTAACCAGTAATATTTCCCCTCCACTCCCATTCACTTTTCTACCCTCTTCTATTATACCAATGACATAGATTTGTGAAGGACAGCAATAACCTCATGTCTCCAAATCCAGATATTTTTCAGGACTCTTACATTTGATGCTGTTCATTTCTCTCATCTGTCTTACACTGTCTTTTCCCAGTTTCTTTACCTTACACATGCCCACCCATATATGCATTTCTTCCTACAAACGTAGGTCTCTATTTTTCAGTTTCTTTTGCAAAAAGCTTCCTGTTTAAAGTACATACATATTTCCCATTGCTTTTAGAATAAAGATCAAAATCCTTAATAGAGCCTATTAAGCCCTTACTGATCTGACCCATGACTATCTCTGAAGGCTGATCTTGCCCTACTTTCCACTTGCTTTCTGCCCTCTGCCATATTGGCCTTTCAAATCCTTCAAATATCCCCATGTTACTTCTTGTCATAAGGGTCTTTACTTACACAATTTCTTCTTCCTGGAATTCTCTTCCACCGACCCTTCACCTCCACCTACTTGTCCTCTTATTCATTCTTCAATCTCTTCTCAAGATTTGATTCAGCATGGAAGCTGTCCCTAACCCTACAGTCTAGAGCAACTTCGTTTGATATAAGACTATGTTTATCTCTTCAGAGAATGTGCCTCAGTTTATAATTGTTAACTTATTAGTATACAATTTATTTAATATCTGCCTACTCCACTAGGTTGTAAATTTCCTGAGAGAGGCTTTGTCAGTCTGGAATCATCATTTTATCTCTTTACCTCATTAAGTGACTGGCACATAGGAGGTGCCCAATAACATAAAATGCCTAGTTCTTCTCCTACATCCCTGACCTCTCATTCTTTGTCTCTTTAGCAGGTTCATTTTCCTCTCCCTGATCATTAAATGTTTCATTTACTCAAGGTTTGCTCCTTGGTTTTCTTTTCTTCTCATTCCTTACTCTTCCTAAAAGGATTTCATTCAGTTTAGTGGATTCAATTATCACCGATAAAAAAAAAAAAATCATGCTCAAATATATCTGTCTTCTTCTGTAAGCCATAAATCTGTTTAGTCAACAACTGACTTCACCTTCCAGACTGAATATTTGATAAATCAAATGATAAATCAAACTTAACATGTCTAATACTGACCTCATGATTTTTCCAATGTAAACCTGTCATTTCTCCAGAATTTGTAATTATACTAGCTAAAAATATGGTAGCTATGCTTGTGGAAATAACTGTAAATATCTTTAGTTCTTCCTTAATTGAAATTATAGCTGATAACAGAAGTCAAAGAATGGTATGGAAATTGTTGACACAATTACTTTTGAGGGCACAAAGCACTGGCTGGCCATTATCATTGATTTAGCTGGGTAAGGAAGATCCATAAGTATTTATGTTTCAGTTGTAGTTCTTATGGACTGTACATATTTTTAATACATTTTGATACTAATCATTTGTCAGTTGTATATATTATAAATAAGACTTGCTATTTGTCAGATTCACTGAACAATAACTTGTCAGTTTATAAGACAGTTTACGAGAGTTCCATACAAATATTAAATAAGAGTTAATTATAATCAGGAGGTATATTTACATATATTCCTCAGGTAGTTTTATATGTAGCACAATTCCCCTCAAATTCTCTGGATAATAGGGCATTAGATTACTAAAAACAGTCACTTATCCAAGAAGAATATTTATGGTAGATTAATTATATATTTGTTTTTAGTCTACAACCTGCATTCCTCTTAGAAGAAAGTGGGTGGGTATTAGACACCCCCACACACCTTGTAAGAATAAGATCATTGTACTTGATCAGATCCCTCAAAGAGAACAAGGGAAATGAGAAGCAGAAAAAGGCAGCAGTTCAAAGACCCCTGGGTCTCTTGGCCACATGCCACCTCATTCTTTATTGAAAAGTGGAAAGGGGAAGGCTTATGTACATGTCTAGGTGCATTTCCTGCCCTTTTCAATAAATCAAGAGGAATAGGTCCACTTGGTTACAAATTTGTGTGCTCTTGAACTTTCATCCGTTTAGCTTATTGTGCTTTGAGAAAAGAGGTGTGTTCTGCCCTTTGCCAGGTCCGTGTAAGGCCCGTGGAGTTGTTGTTCATCATCATTACAAAGTCTGCCCTGCCTTGTGGAAAAAATATTGAATTGAAAAACCTCAAAAGTGTCAAAAATAAATTATAAATGTGATCATGGTTGTTTCAAAGTTTCTGAACATTTTCAAGACTTTAGTATAAAAGCACCCTAAGGCCATCAGATTAAAATTAATCAAAGCCTTTACAAAGCTTAGTGTTCTACGGACACAAGCAGAAGCAGTTTCCAACGTTAATCCACAGGCTTCTAGGAGTGTGACAGGAAGAAATGGAGCCCAATATAACTAGGTCTGCCTCCTGACATTCTTTGGCAGAGAGGGAGCAGATGTTCTTTCTGTGGATCCTTTGCAGGGAGGGCCCATTAGTGATGGCAAAAATGAACATGGCTGGTATAAGCTGACACATGAAAAACAGGAACTACAAAAATTTTCACAGTTCCAAATGGGATCCATTAAAAAAAAAAACCTCCCTTATCTGAATGCTCATTTTACTCTAAGGAATCATTATACCATTTAATCAGTATTATCACTCACTTGGTTTTCCTCCTACTTCACATATTGTTCTTTGCCCATTTCCTTTCCTGGTTCATCCTCTTCTCCCTGGCTTTGTAATATTGGAATAGGCCAGAGCTCTGTCTTTGATTTTTTTTATTAAAGACTTATTTATTTATTTGAGAAAGAAAGAGTGAAGGGGTGGATGGGACAGAGGGAGAGAGAGTCTTAAGCAGATTAAGCGCTGAGTGTGGAGCCCAGTGCAGGGCTTGATCTCATGACCCTGAGATCATGACCTGAGCCCAAACCAAGAGTCAGACACTTAACTAATTGTGCCACCCAGATGCCCCTTATTTTTTTTTTCTCTCCCTTGTGGTCACTCTCTGGGGAACTTCACTCAGTCTTATGGGTTTAAATGCCATCTACTTGAATCTCCTGCCCAGAACTCTCCCAACACTTGAGATTTGTTACTAAACCGCCCACTAGAATTTCCACTTATGTGTCTAAATATAACTCAAACTCAGCAAAATCAAAATTGAACTCCTGATACTTCCCCACCCCCTGCTCCCCTGCTCCAACCTGGCCTCTCACAGCATCCATGATCCCTAGTTGATGGCCACTCCATTCTTCCATTTGTTCAGGACAATAATGTTGAGTCCTCTTTATCTTATGACATACATCCAGTCTGCTAGAAAATCCTGGTTTTTTCTCTTTAAAATATATTCAGAATTGGATTATTTCCCATAATTTCTATTTTTACTACCCTGTCTGATCCAATGAATGATTACCATAGGTCTCCTAACAATATTTCTTGTTTATATGCTTAACTCTGCTAGATCAAGTCAGAGCATAGCAGACAGAAGGTCTTTTTACTTTGTAGGGCAGATTACAGCACTCATATCATGTTTCTATTTCACTCACAGCTCTCCAGTGGCTCCCCATATATGGCTTACTAAGGACTACATCATCTGTCCCCACTTCACCTCTCTGATATTATTTGACTCTCACTTCACCTTAGATAACGAATATCCCCTTGTTTATCCTACTCCAACACAGTGACCCCTTTGCTGTTTCTCAAATATTCAAGCAAACACCCACCATACAGCTTTTCCACTGTTTGTTCTGCCTGGAATGTTCTTCCCCAGCTAGTCATATAACTAACTCCTTACATCTTTCTCAAATATCATTTTCCCAATAAGGTATACTATGATCCTATTGAAGAGTAACTAACCCCCCATTAGCCCGCTGCTCTCACTCATTCCCAATGCCTCTCATCTTGCTTTAGTTTTTCTTCCCCCATAGCATATACCAATTTCTAGCATACAGTACATTTTATTTGCTTCATTTTCTACCCCCATTCCCATAATAGACTAGAACCTCTACGAAGGAAAAAGTCTTTGTCTTTGTCATTTTTTTAGGTGAAATAGTCCAAGTACATAAAATAAAGCTTGACTCAGAGCAGGTGCTCAACAAATATTTGCTGAACTATTGAATTAAAATTTTACATATTTACATAAATTATTTAGATTCAGTTATACTACTTACTATTTAATTCTCACCTAAACTGAAGACTCAATAAAAGCAAGTGTTATGCCTATCCTGTTCACCATTATGCCCTAATACTAAGTATACTACTTAGCATATAATAGACACTCATATAGTAACTACTTGTATGAATGAAACAAATTGAGCCATGGAAGATCCTTCATAAATTATTCAAAAACTACAAAAAAAAAAAAAAGTCTACGTATGTGCTTTAGTCATGACTGATTCTTGATTCTGAACTCTCTCATCAAGCACTCTTTTTCCATGGTATGTTATATTATTCCCCAAAGGATCATAAAAGCAGCCATACTATATGTCTGTCTTATGGCTTACACATTAATCAATTAGTCAGTCCATCAACCAACTTTACTGAGAACCTTGAACAGACCTTGCTAATTTTCAGAGTTCCCGGTCTTGATTCATGGAAATATCAAAAGCCTAATCCTTGAGCCTAATGCCTACACCACTAATTTGGCAATTAACCCGGAATATTATTGTAATAATTCTAATAATCTTTTTGAAAAATTTTTTGTTGTAATTCAATTTGTGTTCTTTTTTAAATTATGTGTTCATGTATCTGTTACATTTCTCACTGACCAGTCCACAAGCAACGTGAGATCAAGACCTACATCATATTTCTTTGAACCCTAATTATATAATATTTTCGTCTCTTGGGTTAGTACAGCATGGTCATAGATTCAACAGTAACTTAGATGCCTAAAAATCCTTTCCCAAGCTAATCCTAAATATCCTGAAAAAAAATTCTGTCATTAATAGAGTTATAAAATATTCCAATTACCTCAGAGGGCCCTAGAAAGAAGTAGGTAACATTGTTCTGCATCACTATTACCAGAGTTATGAAACAGCCCAAGAGTAGGAAACATTTCCAAAGACCTCAAGATACAGGGATAGTCTTGGATAAGTCTAGAAGGACTACATATATAGAGGTGAAAGAAAACAAAAGTCCATCAAAAAGACCTGTGGTTTCAGCAAAACACAGAAATTAGGCAAAAAAAAAGCGGGAAACAGCAGAACTTAGCTATGTTAACCTTAAGAACTTCCTTGAAAATTTGAGTTTCAAATGGTAGAACTCTTGAGGGTATACTTCTAAAATATTTTGTGTTAAATTTAAATCTCCAAGAGGGTCGGCAAATGAGGCTCAAATTCATTAAGGAAAAGGTGATATGTTTTAAAATTTAACCATGAGCATATTTCATTCTCATTTTTTTTTTCTTTCTGAAGAAATTAAGAAAAAACATTGGCTTTGAGAGAAAACTGAAGCCTTGAAGGGATATTACATGGGAGACTCATTTTACAAAGACCTGAATTGCCTTCAGGTTACTGCTGATCTAATTTGAAGTAATAATTTAAGGGTGAAAAACTATCTGTCTCATTATCTGTAACTTTTCATCAAATTATTCTTGAAGATACTATAATTATTTTCTATTATGTGCGTTGTAAATTAATGTTTAAGCACAACCAAGAAAAGGGTGGTATTTCAGACTGAAATTTTATTGGATTTCTTCATCTTCAATTATTGAACTTGTGTGATAGAAATGATAATAGAATGTTCTCTTCTTCCAACTCTGGAGTAGTATTAATGAGCCATTTACTGTCTCCTTTCAAACAGGGAGCACTCTCCTTCTGTGCCCTGCTCAGATTGAGTCTGTCTTCTCTCTAGTTCCAGCAGAGAACAACTCTTACATAGCTGAGATATAGAAAAGAAGACCACAAAAAACTTCAGGGTAAGCTTGCTATATGATTCTAAAATGTTCCATAACATTTAAGAATGGCAACACCTGCCCCTTCCTTCTTCCAGGTCATTATCTAGGTCTTAAAGTAATATAAGATCAAACAGCTATATATTGGAAGGGATATTTAGCTGGAGAGAGATTCATTCTGCTTGCCGGGATGGTGGTAGGGGGATGGAAATGACGGTCTGTTTTCATCTAGAGAAGCAAATGGTATCCCACATAGGTCTCAGCATTTTTACTATATAAAACCTCTTGGTTTCTATCTTATTTCTATGTGATATACACACCTACCTCAAATACAAACTTTGTCCCACATAGCCCCTTATATGTCATAACAGTTTTATTGCTAACACAGGAAAATCACAAACCACAGGTTGGTTGATTGAATCATAAAAGGCAGCTTTTATTTAAAAAAAATAACTATAGATTCAAGTTAGTTTTCCATTCTGAAACAGCAGGTAAAATATGACAATTTACATAGACATAGGTTCAACCATCCTCACAAGACAAGCAGTTATTCATTCACCTGTGTCACACTTACCTACAATTATAGACTAGCCACAATTATATTACTAGCTTAAGTTGATAGAGCTTGCAATGTCCGCAAAAGTCACTTACTAAAGGTTTGAGTTAAAACGAAAGCAACTCTGGAAATGGCAAGCCATGACTTTATTACCAATACCTTTTCATAAAAGGTATCAAATCAACCAACGGATCATCTTATAGTACTTTGTGAGAATGAGAAAATGAACTGGCTAAGCAAGTTTTTCAGGAGAGCCGGGTCAAAATATGCCCAGTCATTAGTCTGAATCTGAGAGGACAAGGAAGTAGCATGAAGGCACTTGGATACATGGTGTTGAAAGAAGAAGATACCAAAACAGGAGAATTTTCTTAAACAGGCAGTGGAACCATATCTAAGATAGATTTCACTGTTTTATTCAGCATTTGTCTAATATCTTGGAGTTTGTAATGTGCTGTTATATACAATGTATCTTATTATATTCATAGCCAGATTGTAAGAAATGTAGGCAATATCATCATCCCAAACAGGAGAGGTCATCATTCCAAATTATTAATGAAGATATTAAGAGGTTTTTTTCTTGTATATTCATTAAAAAATCATTTTTTGAAAACATAGTACTGTGAAAAAAGAGGACTGAGCAAGACAGCTATGATTTATTTCCCAAGGAAATGATATTCTAGTGGAAGATTCAGATAATAATTAGATACATGAAAAATATAATTGCTCTCAACTACAATAAATGCTACATAGAAAACAAACAATATATGATAGCAAGCAACTTCAGATATGGTTGTGAGGAAAAACCTCTTTAAAGAGATGATATATCATTCAGACCGAAGGATGACAAATCTTTAAACACTCAAACTATGGGAAAAGACTGTTATAGGAAGGTAGAAAAGCATGCAAAGGCCCTGTGGCAAGAAAGAGGTTAGGATGTTCAGGAAATAGAAACTATGCAATCATGGGAGTCAAATCCAGGCCATCTCCAACTACGCCTCCCAGCTTTATTATATTTTAATTTTGCAACAACCAACTCTAAGGTAAATGCAATATAATCCAAAAATTTCCCAGTGGAGTGATTACAAGAGGCTTTACTTATACTTGGAGATCACCAGTGATTACCATGGGTCATGTTAATGATCAGTTTCTAACCTAAGTAGCCATTAAATTGGCTAACCTAACTTTACTGAAAATGCCACAATCAGATTTTATAGTCAAAGGGGATTGCTAGTGGGATTTTCTGGAACTCAAGAAAAGTTAAGATAGCATAGTGGTCAAGAGAAGACAGAGACCAAGATGTGAATGCCAGTTCTATTACTTCCTGGCTATATAATCTGAGAAAAGTTACATGGTCTTCCTGAGTTTTACTTTCCATAAAATATTTCTCCACTACCACCATGCAGGATTGAAGTAGGGATTGAATGAGAGAAGGCATGTAACACACTTTAATATAGAAATTTGCCAGAGGAATAAATCTCTGTCTGATTTAACATGAATTCTTTCTCTTTCATTGAATATGTCTGCTCCTCTCCTAAATTTCCTAGACCATTCTTGGCCCAACACAGCTGCCTCTGAGAAATCATTTTCTTCTAATATGAGTCTTATTCTCAGTCTTTGGATATACAGTTGCTGAGTTTAATCTTCTAACTTCTCTACCCATAACCACATATGGAATTGGGTTGGTTAGGTAGCTGCCTACAGAAGCAATTCTAATTAGTCTTTATCCTAGGGAGTACATGTCTTCACGAATTTAGTTTATTATCATACGAAAACTTATGTTTTGATGGTATTTTAAGTAAGGATTTTTGAAGAGAAGTGTCTTTTTTGAGAATGCATTATAAGCAAAGTAAAATATATCATTGCTATCGTTCTTAAGGTTTATATATATAATGTACTTTTTAAATTATTAAAGATAATTTTAATAAACTTAATAGCAAAGAATTATAAATTTTAATGATGAAAGAATGAATGAGAAAGAGAAAAGCACAAGGAATAGGATTCTTGTTACATTGTATGTGATGTACAAATGGCATCAAGCATGTCAGTAGTTTGCTTTTATTTCATTGATCCATTGTATTTCTCAAATTTGGAACATTTAATATTCCAAGTATGATATTAGTTATCACTAAATAAATTCAAGATTACATGAAAAACACTGAAAATTTCTGTAACACTTAAAGCAAGTATAACTACACTTTGAGAAGTTCTCACTAAACCATAATGTCATATAAATCAAGTGTGTAAGTCTGAGAAAGAAAGTATGTAGCCCATAATCCATAATTCACATATAATTTGAAACACATTAAATCAAGTATATCATTGCAGGTACCAAGTTTAAAGTTGTTTATCCACTGATGCAACGAAGAGCTGTTCAAAAACTATACAATGAAGTTTATTATATAGGAGAATTTATAAATTATGTTAACTTTGAACTTTAGTTCCTTAAGATGCAATAGGTCACCTAGCGTTTGTTTTGTTTTCCACATTGGTAAAACTAATTTAGTAATATGAAAACTCTCTTCAGAGCACCTGGGTGGCTCAGTTGGTTAGGTTAAGCATCTGCCTTTGGCTCACGTCACGATCCTAGGGTCCTGGGATTGGGGCCAAGTCGGGCTCCCACCTGTGGGGGAGCCTGCTTCCCCCTCTCCCTCTGCCTCTCCGCCTGCTTGTGCTCTCTTGCTTGTTCTCTCCTTCTCTCTCTCAAATAAATAAATAAATAAATAAAATCTTAAAAAAAAAACTCCCTTCAATTTGCAATGTATCAAGACTTTTGGTGGTACATGGCATGAAGCGCTTAAATAATAATACCTTTGATCTACCATTAGGGGTGGCAGAAGATTTGTTTCATGATGTTACATAGGAAATGTTTTGGTGTCTATATTTCTGCTCAATCAGAAAAGAATCTTCGTGCTTAAAGGATTATAATAAACCACTTCTATCACCACAACATGTGTAGAAATCAGCACACCAACATAGGATCCAGAGTACTCAGATTAAAACAAGGGCTGGACACAGTCATTTCAAGACAATAGCTAAAGCAGACAATAAGCATTTTACAGAGTATTGTAGGTTTTCTTAGCTGGACAGAGACTTGTAATTACCCTGCATGTTCTAATCAGTTGGTCTAACCAACTATTTACACACTCAATTTTCATTTATTAGGTAAGTGGGGGGAAAATAAATTTCCATTAATAAAAGTTTGTAATTAATGTTCAAAATAAGAACAGACATAACTTATGTAATATTTTATCTTGTTTGAATTTTTTCTTAATATTTTAGAGTTATAGTATTATTCACAAATGAAGAGTTTTTATCCCTCAGAATTCACCAATATCTCTAGATGTTTTCCTTATCTCAATTTGCGTAGCCCTTGCTCACCATTTGTGGGTTGGGCAAATGCCACCCATGTAGTGGCATAAATAAATAGAATAGGTTAGACCACCTGCTTTCAGAATGTCCAAAAACCAGAAGTCAATTATTCAAACTGAATTAGGAATCTTAAGATCAGGAGGCCACACTGGAGACACAGTCAAATTCTGCTCTTATTGATGTAGTTCCCATTTGGGGGTATCCAACAATTATAAACAAAACTTTCTTTCCAGGGACGCCATGTTCACCCTCGGGACTTACTTCTTGTTTGGAAACCAGACATTAACTTCCTTTCAAAAACACTGTGAATTGTACCCTAGGAGTTGTCATAGGAAACATCCAAGTGTTTAAGAAAATACCACTAATAGATCCTTGGATGTGTGGGAACCTCTCACAAATGAGCCACAATTGGTTAATTGCAGGTGCAACCTGGAGGGATAACAGGCTTGTTATTTATGCAAACTGAACAGGCAGTTATCCCAACATTTGGTCACCTAATTAGAGAAAGTGGTATGGAATTTGTTCCTGACTTTAGCTGAGGTAGTCAATGACACAGCTCAGTCCTGGAAGTCATCAGATCAGCTCAATTCGCTGGTCAGGTTTGTCATGGGTAGACAGATGCAGAACAAGACAAGGTCTTGTGCAATCATTTATATACCCTTCTCTACCTGGATTAATGCTTCAGGCCAACTAAAGAGGTCATTATAGAAATGGAATGAGAAGGATACCTGACTTCTCAAGATAGACTCTAATGGTTTATGAGTTGTTCTCTTCTACTGGTTGGATCTAGGACCTTGGGAGGCATGGTTGAGCTAAACAAAGTCAATATCTTCGGTTTGGAGTCCTTTGGTAGGAGCCTTAATTAAATGCTTTAGGAGAGTAATTAACAGATTTGGTCCTAGCCTTTGTTAGATTAATCACAGTCACCAAATAGAGTGGCATACTCAGAAAATTTCCCAGAAGACAAGATATTGTAGAAAAGAAGGGTGTATATTTTTGGGAAACAATTCCCTACTTGTCTCTCACATTGCCATATAGCTTGTTAGTAATGTACTGCCTTTCCACTTTTCCTGGTCTATCTTTTGAAGGATGTTTGTAACATGAACAGCTTTGGAAGCTAGTGCCACCCTACACGGCAAAAAAAACAGGTTTGCTTACAGCCTTGGGAGATAGTGCCTCTTTCTAGGGCAAAGAGTAGGCATGCTTATTCTTAAGCAAAATAAAGAGAATTTTCCCCTCTCAGGTAAAATGACAGACTTTCTTACTGCTCCTTATAAAAGATTTCCTGAGTTTTGAGTCCTTCTCCTATAACATAACCCACTGTTTGTCCAGCATCCACCTGGGTCCATGTCTGTTGGTCCTCTGAAACTTGGGGGCATAGAGAACTGATGAGAATATGTGAATCTCACACTATCCACTGTATGATGGTAACAAACTCCTTTCCCTTCGACTCAGGGGTCTTATATCTTTTGCCAACATCCATGAAATTATGGCGGGCTAATGAGCTAACATGGATGTAGGGTGATGTATCAGACACTTTACAGTTCTTGACATCCAGTAGAGACATCTCCTCCACAGACAGGGTCTTATCATACTATATAACATAATCCAGCTTTATAGCTAATTTAGAAATCTTATTTCAGCGTCAACCATCTGTTATTCTGCTGCTTATTGCCTTAATTTTTACAATAAAAATGTGACATGTACTCATTATGCACATAAGAATATTTTTAACAATTTGAAGATTTTGTTTTTACAATAGCATAAGCTCAGTAAGGCTAGGTCCCATGACTCCTACTTCTTTTCTATCTCCCCCACAATACTTTGCAAAAACTGATATTTCATAATTGAATTTTAAATGAATGAAGATGACATTTTATATTTTACTTGGATTTTTTTAGTGTCCTAAGTCTTCCCAAAGAAATTTGGCATTTCAAATCAAAGAATAAATTTATATAGATGAAACACCAAAGACATAGAAAGAAAAGGAAAAAGAGATCTGGGCAGCTTACATAATCATTATTATTCTCCAAATGGATAAATGAATGATAGGCTAATTTATGAATGAATGATTTAGCTTTGTGACATAACTAACTAGAATTAAAGATTTAATCACTGGTTATTCACCAACGTCATATAATTCTAGTTTTTCTGAGAGTTAAAATCACGACCTTATTGTTTAGGTATCCAGTGTTGTTTTTTATAGTAGAGTTAACCAAACTCTAAAATATATAGACTGCATGATAAAATATTATTGTTTTAAATATAACTGATTACTAGGTGATCATAGATCATAATGATATGCTCTTCTAAACATAGGAAAGTATCTATCTACCTACATATTTATTTCTAAATAGAGGGGTATATACACATACATATGCACACACACACACACACACACGCAAAGAACAAAAAGCATACATGATTTAATTCTTCCTTTACTTACAAAGAGCCCATAGTCACTCCATTTGTACATCATAGGATTTTCCAGTATCCCAGCATCATTCTCAATCTATTCTAGAAGAAATTCAGTATACTGACAAGCAAACATGCTATGTTCTTCTAAACCTAATTACCCAAATCTTCATTAATACAAGTAAAGTAACACAAAGGGAGCTGCAATATTCAATTAAAATAATTATGAAGCTACAGCTCCCCCTGATAGAGCACAAATAATTATGTTTACAGGTTTTCTGTCCCCTATAAACTAATATCCCTATAGCAAATCTGAGTCATAATACAAACTACATAAAGTTAAAGAACTCTAGGCACAATATCTAACCAGAACTGATGTAAGCGGTTTTGAAGCTCTGTACATTTTAGAATGTTTCTTGTCAGTGGTGGCTCTGTGACATCTACTTTTCAGTAGCAAGGCTATGAGATTGCATTTGCATAACATTTTAAGTAACATTGAAAAACTAAGGTTTACACAACAAGAAGGGGGAATAAAGCTGATTGAGAAAGCAGCACTGACTCTGTGAGCTACACTTTGGTGCCCACTATTTCTTTCTTTTCTTTTATTTAAAAACCACAGTTGGAGAACCTTAAAGCAGCTGATGCAAATTTGGATTTTACTGGGTTCAACAGTAATTTCAGAAAGATTTGTTTTCCAATAAAGTTTATGATTTAACAAACAATATGCCTGACTCTCCTCTCCCTTAATTTTCAGGAAGTAGAATAAAAGATTTTAAATGGAAATAGAACAAAGAAAAAAAAAAGTGCCACTTTTTTCCTCCATAATTTCTCCCTAATGAAGCATTAGTGAGTAATGTCTGTCTTTCATCTCTATTGTAAGAGTGAAGGACATGGAGCATCTTGGAGAGATCTTCCTCTGTTTTAGCAAATGGAAACAGATATTCAAGTAAAACTGTTTCATCGACTCTTCTCTCCTTTTTGGACATAATTACAATAAGCTATGAAAACTATGACTTTTCCTTTGGCTACAGCTCTCATATACCTCCAGACTATGGATTCTAAAGAAGAAAGCAATAAGGAATAAGCCAAGATGGTGTTGATATTTCCTGAGCTCCAGTCATTGTTATAAATGACTTATGAGTGTTATCCCATTTATTATCCAAACAATTATGAGATTCAGTAAATACTTTTTAGAACAAAGTAAAAGATTTTCTGGTAAGAAACTGAGTCTCACAAATTATATACAACTTGTTCAGGGTCACACAAACAGAAAATGGCTGAATTCAAATTTGCACACAGTTCTATACCATTCTAAATTTTAGATTTTTTTAAGTTCAAAATGTAGCATAAAAACTTTAAATTAATATCATGCAAAAGTAACTACTACCAGACTTGTCCTCTTGCTGAAAACAACTATGAAACTGGACAAAATACATGAGGCAACTATTTTCCAGCACTGAACAATCAGCAGCATTGGAAAAGAAAGAAAAGAAAGCTTATGATGAATCCAAAGATCACTCTGTCTTTTTGCATGGGAGCCATTTCTAAAGTGGCAGAGCCCAAGCAGAGCAGCAGTATTACTGGGATCAGAAGGAACAGATCAGAGTTCAGGGCTTCTAAATAGCTAGAATGTGCAGACAAGGTAATGGAGAAGACAAAGCTGTTCAAATGGGAGTAACAAGAAGTATGTATGGGAATTCACCAGAGTTCTCTGGCTGAGCGCTAAGTGGCACACGTACAAGCTGAAACTCCATGATGCCTAACAGAGATCACCTACCCTAAGGCTGAGAATTGAACAGTGATAATAAAGACAGCACAGTGATGGGAGATGTTGAAGATCCAACCCAGCAAGATGTAAATCTTAGTTTAGATTCCAGGAAGCTTAAAACTTAGGTGAAAAGACCACAGTACAGAGCAATGGCCAAGACCTACAGCTAAAACCAAAACCTGATTATACTATTTAACAAAGAAAAACACAGTCTACCAGGAAAATTTAACTGTTAAGCCAGAACTAAACTCAACACCATTAAAAGAAGACAACACAATCCACACTCCCTATGACATATTACCTATATTGTCTTGGATAACAACAAATAAACAAATAAAAAGATATATGAAGAAGTAAGAAATAATCTTAATCAAGAAACAAATGTTTAATAGAAACTGACCCCAAAATGACCCAGATGTTGGAATCAGTAAACAAGAGCTTTACAGCAGATATAGTACATACTTTGAAAGACTTAAAAAAAAATTATAATGGGAAATCTATTGTACCCTCTAGCATATAGAATAGTACTGCACAGTGTCCTTAGTAAATATTTGTTGAATGAATAAATGAATGGCACAGGAAGTTGAAGAATAAAAATGTTTACTAGACTGATTACTAACAAAATATCTGGTGACCTCTACCAGACCTGAGTTGAATGATGGTGGAATTAGGAAGCTTGACTACTGTGAGTGTATAAGTAAATGTGAGATGAGAAAGTAACGGTGGAGATTATACTTTTCAAGGTAATGACAGTGAAAAGCATGAGAGGGATAAGCAAGTGTAGGGTATAATGTCCAAGAAAAATACACTTTTTTTAAATGGGAAAGACATGTTTATCAGATATAGATAGGGAGGCACAATAATGAAGTTTTAATATCATAAAAAATTATAGCCAGATGAGACAGGAAGAATTAAATCAAGAGCACACATGGAAATATTAACTTTGTACAAGGAAAAATACTTTTACCCTTGTGATTTAATAGGAGTTGGCAAAATGCAGAAATTGGTATTTGAGGATAAGTGTGGCAAGAAAAAAAAGTCTGCCAAGAAATTTAAATAGCTTTTTAAAAATTCTCTCATATATGGAACATGAGAGATAGGAGGATCGGTGGGAGAGGGAGGGGAGGAATGAAGGGGGGTAAACAGAAGGGGGAATGAACCATGAGAGACTGTGGACTCTGGGAAACAAACTGAGGGCTTCAGAGGAGAGGGGGGTGGGGGATTGGGATAGGCTGGTGATGGGTATTAAGGAGGGCACATATTGCATGGTGCACTGGGTGTTGTATGCAAGTAATGAATCATGGAACATTGCATCAAGAACTGGGGATGTACTGTATGGTGAGTAATATAACAAAATAAATATTATTAAAAAAATAAAGGTCCATTAAAATTGAAAAAAAAATTCTCCTTTTTTCTCTGTGAAGTAGAAATATAGGTATTTGCTAAAAACGAAGAAGGAAAGGGAACTTGAGGAAAGTGTCAACACTTGTAATAATCAAGGGCATGAATTAGAGGGGAAGTTTAGAAAGAGTGAAAGAAAAAAGCAATTCTATATGAAGATAGATACTAAAGTCTTTTTTTTTTTTTCAAAAGGTAAGGACATCTTCAAATGTTTTGGCACCAAAACAGGAGCAATAATATTACAAAATAAAAAATTAAAATTAAATTAAAAATCATTCTGGCCTCAGAAACTTTAATCATCAAAACCAATGAAGGAATATGTATGGAGCTTTGAGTAGAAAAATATCCCAAGTCATGTTTTTAAATCACAAGAAACCAAAGGAAGGATGGCTTATTTAAAGTCTCAATGTACTCTTCTTTAAAGTTATAAAGCTCAAAAATATAATACCACCCACTGATGATTAAGGAGTTTTTAAAATATCAAAAATGGGGACTTTCTTTTTCTCTTTGATAAGTCTGGCTAGAGGTTTATCAATTTTATTAACTTTTTCAAAGAACCAGCTGTTCATTGATCTGTTCTATTGGGGTTTTTTTTTTTTAGTTATTTCTGCTTTATTCTTTATTATTTCCTTCCTTCTTCTGACTTTAGGCTTCATTTGTTGTTCTTTTTCTAGCTCCTTTAGGTGTAAGGTTTGGTTGCTTATTTGAGATTTTTCTTGCTTCTTAAGGTAGGTTTGTATTGCCATTAAGTTCACTCTTAGGACCACTTTTACTGTGTCTCAAAAGTTCTGGACAACCGTGTTTTAATTTTCATTCATTTCCGTGTATTTTTTATTTCTTCCTTGACTTTCTGATTGATCCATTCATTGTTGAGTAGCATGTTGTTTAACCTCCATGCATTTGTGGTCTTTCCAAAATTTTCTTGTGACTGACTTCTAGTTTCATAGTGTTGTAGTCAGAAAAGATGCATGGTATGATTTCAATCTTTTTGTATTTGTTGAAACCTGATTTGTGACCTAATATGTGATCTATTCTGGAGAATGTTCCATGTGCACTTGAAAAGAATGTGTATTCTGCTGTTTTAGGATGGAATGTTCTGAAAATATCGTTAAGTCCATCTGATGCAGTGTCTCATTCAAAGCCATTGTTTCCTTCTTTATTTTCTGTTTAGATGACCTGTCCATTGATGTAAGTGGGTTGTTAAAGTCCCCTAGTATTATTGTGTTATTATTATATTATTACATGCTTGTTATTAATTGTTTTATATATTTGGGTGCTCCCATGTTGGTACATAAATATTTACAACTGTTATATCTTCTTGTTGCATTGTCCCTTTTATGACTACATAATGACCTTCTTTGTCTCTTCATACAGTCTATATTTTAAAGTCTAGTTTATCCAATATATGCATTGCTACTCTGGCTTTCTTTTGACATCCTTTTGTGTGATAAATGTTTCTCTATCCCCTCACTTTCAATCTGCAGGTAGGTGCCTTTAGGTCTGAAATGAATCTCTTTTAGGCAGCATATAAATGAGTATCATTTTTTAATTGATTCCGACATTCTTTGATTGGAGCATTTAGTCCATTTACATTCAAAGTAATTATTGATAGATATGTATTTATTGCCGTTTTATTACTTGTTTTGGTGTTGTTTCTGGAGATTTTCTCTGATCCTTTCTTGTCTCTATCACTTTTGGTCTCACTCACACCCTCACACCTCACACCTGTCAGAATGACTAAAAACAGCAACAAGAAACAGCAGGAGCTAGTGAGGATGTGGAAAAAGTGAAACCCTCTTGCACTTTTGGTGGGAATGCAAACTGGGACAGCCACTCTGGGAAACAGCATGGAGGTTCCTCAAAAAGTAAAAAAAATAGAACTACCCTATGATCCAGCAATTCCACTAGTAGGTATTTACCCAAAGAATACAAAAATACTAATTCAAAGGGATACAGGCACCCCAATGTATATAGCAACATCTTCTACAATACCCAAACTATGGAAACAGCCCATATATCCATTAGACTGATGAATGGATAAAGAAGAGGATATATATAGATATATATAAAGATATATATCACATATTTATATACATATATTTATGCTAATATTTATAATATATTTATGTGTTATATATAGTGGAATATTACTCAGTCATAAAAATAATGAAATATTGCCATTTGCAACAACGTTAATGGAGCTAGAGAGTATTATGCTAAGCAAAATAAGTCAGAGAAAGACACCATATGATTTCACTCATATGTGGAATATAAGGAACAAAAAAAAGAGCAAAAGGGAAAAAAGAGAGAGAGAGAGGCAAACCAAGAAAGACTCTAAACTATAGAGAACAAACTGATGGAGGGGAGGTGTATGGGGGACAGTTTAAATACGCAATGGAGATTAAGGAGTGCACTTGTGATGAGCACAGGGTGATGTATGGAAGTGTTGAATCACTATATTGTACACTTGAAACTAATATTACACTGCATGTTAACTAACTGGAATTTAAATAAAAACTTTTAAAAATAGGGAAATTGTAGAAAAAGACCGGTAGTAAATTAAGAGTGGAACTGATTAGAGAAGGAATTCAGAGGGGAACTGAACTACCATAAAGGAAGAAAGACAAAAATAAAGTAAGGAAGAAGAAACAAAATATGAGAATCTTTAAACTTGGGAAGTCTGAAGATATGCAAGTCTCTCAGAAATTTTGGAGAAACAGAAAATACAGACTAAGATCTTCAGACTATTTACATTTTTGAAACCATCAAGGTGAGGTGAAACAAAAACAATGTTTGAATTCTATCAAATTCAAGAGAGCAGCAGCAGGACGCTTGGTTGGTGTGTTTGGAAAACAACAAGGAAGCCAGCGTGGCAGAAGCAGAGCAATGAGATACTCTTGAGAGATGAAGTCGAAGATACAATAGGGGGTTCAATTCTGAGAGTTTGCCAGTCTTTGCTAAGACTTTGATCTTGCTCTGAGATGGGTTTTAGCAGAGAAATTATTCTCTCCAACTTAAATTGGCTGTTTTCTGGAGACAAAAACATAAAAGGACAAGGTAGAAGGAAAGACAAGAATAAAAATGTTATTGCAATAAAACAGTTGAGAACGAATGGTTGCTTTGGATCAGAGTAGTAGAAGTATAGATGATGAAAATTGTTTTGATTCTATAGGTAAAGCCAAAAAGATCAGCTGGGAGACTGGATATGGAGTCTGAAGGAAAGAGAGAAGCCAACCGTGACACCAAGGTACTTAGGCCAAGCAGCTAGTATGACGAGTTAACCTTTATTAAGATAGAGAAGGATAGGAAAGAACTAAGTTTTGGGAAAAGAAATGAAACAAGAATTCATTTAGGGGCATATTAAGGCTGAAGTGCTTATTAAACATTGAAGAAGAGATGTTAAGCAGTTCGTGGGGGGATTTTAGGCTGAAGAGACAAATGTGTCATTGGCACATTAAAATTATTTAGAAACATCGGATAATGCAATAATACAGAGAGAAAGAGACTGGAGAGAAAAATAAAGAGTTTCAGAAACTAAGGCCTTGGACATCCCAATGTTTATAAGCGAGACTGGTAAAAAATTATAAAAAAAAGTTCTTTATTGCCTGTCCCAACGAGTTAACCCAGGTCTTAAGTAAAATGTCTTAGGCAGGATTCAGGCTTTTTTTTTTTTTTTTTTTTTTTTAATTTTTATTCCAGGCCTTCTAGAAACATGCACAATTTTATGTCTCTTCATTGTCTAGGACTTTTCTAAAAATCAGGTTCGAAGATAGGTAACTTAAAATTATTTTATATGACTTGTGGTTTTCTCTCTATTCACTTAAAAATTATAGAACTATCAATCTTTTCTAAGGAGTTTCTTTAGGAAATAGTACCAAACTTATAATAACCTTGGCTTATTCCTGAATTTTCTGCCAAACACTGTGTATATCTACTAACCAGGGATTTTCGGACAATATATGATAATTTCAAAACTAATCTTACCAATCCTTCATTGTTCTCCAAACAAATGATGAGATTTGAGAGTCCATATTCTGTAGGTCAATTACCCAAAAGAAGCACAAATATTATCTCAAAATCCATCTGTTCTGTAGACATCCAGCTTCTGCTTATGCCAAAATAGCTTGTATCAGACCAACATTTCCACCAATAGTAATTATAAAATTATTTATCTATCTATCCTTCTTAAAAATACACACACACGTATACACACACATGCACAAATTCTGTTTAGAAGCACTGAAGAACAACCAATAGAAGGTAGAAGCTAGAGGAAAATATGACCATTGAAAAAGAACCACACTGTGTGAGATCTACATTTACCCACCTTTTCCCCTGAGGACACACCAAGAGTGCTATTAATGAATAATAAAGCTCCAACAAAAAGCACCAGATTTACTGAGCTGATGATGCTCCTTTGGGACTGCCAAAAAGACTGGAAAATGAAGGGAAATGGCGGAAAGGAAAACAGAGAAAACAGGATTCTGGGTCCTAATTGGCCTTTAAATCCTTGGCAGACTCAAACTATACATGTGTGGCGTAAGATTCCAAGAATTCCAGCAGAAAGAAACAGAGGAAAGACTAAAAGAGTTGAACAGATATTTCAGCAGCTGATAAAAGTTTTAGTTCATTCCTGCCAAGGTACAGGTGACTGGCTAACAACTCAGATTTCTATTAAAACCTGGAAGGGCCACACCCATGTCCAAGTACCAGGAGTAATGGCTATATAACAGAAATAAAGAAAAAACAGCAACAACAAAAAAGACCTGCACTAAAAGTCAAAATCCAAGGCTTCACATGAGTAAGGTGATTTCCCAGTAACTTAATAACTTGCTAAGTATATCTGAATGTACCTTCCAAATATCCATATATAATTTAAAAATTGATAAGCATGTGGAGAAAACAGGAAAAGTGTGACCTATATAGTTAAGGGAAAGTATTGTCAAGAGACTCAAAATGGCCAAGGGCTTTTAAATAACTATGATTAATGTATTGAGTCTTTAGGAAAAGATGAATATAATGCATTAAGACATGGGAATTTTTTTTTAAAAGAAAACTTTTTAAAAAATGGATTTTAGGGGGCGCCTGGGTGGGGCAGTCGTTAAGCATCTGCCTTTGGCTCAGGGTGTGATCCCGGCGTTCTGGGATCGAGCCCCACATCAGGCTCCTCTGCTAGGAGCCTGCTTCTTCCTCTCCCACTCCCCCTGCTTGTGTTCCCTCTCTCGCTGGCTGTCTCTGTCAAATAAACAAAATCTTTAAAAAAAATGGATTTTATTTTTTATAGCAATTTAAGTCACATCAAAAGTGAATGGCACATAAAGTTGCCAAACACCTCTTACCGCACATAGACACAGTCTTTCCCACTATCAAAATCCCATACCAGAGTGGTGCATTTGTTACAATGAACCTACAATCCATGAACCTGCTTTGACATATCATAATCATCCAAAACCCATATCTTAGGTTAGGGTTCACTTTTGATACTATACACTCTATGGGTTTGACAAACTTATAATGACATGTATCCACCATTACAGCATTGTATAAGAGTAGCTCCACTGCCCTAAAAATCCTCTGCTGTCCACCTGTTTATTTCTCCATACACCCCAAATCCTGTCAAATACTGATGTTTTTACAATCTCCATAATTTTGCCTTTTCCAGAATGTCATAACATTGAAATCATACACTATATTGTCTTTTTAGAATGACTTCTTTCACTTAGTATATGCAATTATGTTTCCTCCACGTTTTTTTTTAAAGATTTATTTATTTATTTGAGAGAGAGAGCATGCACATGAGAGGGGGGAGGGGCAGAGGAAGAGAGAGAATCCTCAGGCAGACTCTCTGCTGACATAGTGCTCCATCCCAAGATGCTGAGATCATGACCTGAGCCAAAATCAAGAGTCAGATGCTTAACCAACTGAACCACCCAGGCACCCCACCTCCATGTTTTGTTTTGTTTTGTTGTTTTGTTTTTATGGCTTTATAGCTCATTTCTTTTTAGCACCAAATAATATACCATTGTCTGGAGGTATCATAGTTTATCCACTCACCTACCAAAGGACATCTTGGTTGCTTCCAAGTTCTGCTAATTATGAAAAAAGCTGCACACACATATGTGTGCAGGTTGTGTGAACATAAGCTTTTGACTACTTTGAGTAAATACCAAAGAGTACGATTAGTGGATCACATGGTAAAGAGTACGTTTATCTTGGTGAGAAACTGCTAACTTATCTTCTAAAGTGGCTGTACCATTTTCCATTCCCACCAGCAATGAACAAGAGTTCCTATTCCACATCCTTGTTAGCCTTTGGTTTTGTTAATGTTTGGATTTTGGCTTTTTTAATAGGTATGCAGTGAAGAAACTAAAAGAAAAAAAAAAAGACCAAACGGACAAATGAAAATGCCAGAAATGAACACCACCAACAAAAAAACAATATCTGAAATTTAAAAATTAGATTAACTAAAGTGATGGTGGACTGGTTTGGTTGAAATTATCCTCCTACAGAATACAATTATAAAATGTGGACAAAATATACAAAATTAAATGACTATTTGAAAACAATGAAAAATGAACAGAAGCAGGCAAAACTTAGAGGGACACTGTGACGGCTAATTGTATGTGTCAACTTGACTGAGCTAAGGAATGCCCGGATAGCTGGTAAAACATTTCTGAGTATGTCCTTGAGGGTATTTCTAGAAGACATTAGCATTGAATCTGTAGACTGAGTAAATAAGATCACCTTCACCAATGTGGGTGGACATCATCAAATCCATTAAGGATCTGAACTGAACAAAAAAGTAGAGGAAGGTGAATTAAATGCCAATGTACTCTTTTTGCTTGATCAGCAACACCCATCTTCTCCTACCCTAAGACATCACTGTTGCTACTTCTCAGACCTTCAGATTGACCTTATGGAAAAGATACATATAGTTTGCAGCAGAAGGATGGTAAAACTATATCATGCAGACTTTAACTTTAAGAAAACTTCATGGCTATAATAATATGAGGCAGAGTAGACTTGCAGACAAGGAGTATTAACAGAGAAAGAGAGATATCAGGTTCAATATTGGCAAAATACAAAAATATTAATACATGTATGTGTACACAGTAATAACTGAGTTTCAAAATACACAAAGCAGAAACTGACAGAATTAAAGGAGAAAAAGGACACATATACAACCTTATTGGTGATTTTAATATCTTCTCTTAGTAACTGAGAGTAAAACAGGACAAATCAGTAGAAATAGAAAAGATCTAAATGATACTCTCAATCAACTTGATCAATCCATATTTTTAGAATATTATACTCACTAACTGTTGAATGTACAGTCTGTTTAGGTGCATATAAAATGTCTATAAAATAGATTTTCATCTTTCAAACTTGATAACCATCTAAACAAAATTTAAAAATTTGAAATAAATAATAAGTGAAGCCACCTGTGATTCCCTTTAAATTAACCAGTGACAGGAATATTACTGCAGGAAAGGAAAGGGAGTTTTATATCTTTAAAAAAAGCAAATACAAGTTTTGATAAGTTGTGTCAAATATGTATGATTTTAACTGTTAATACCAAACAAGTCATTTTGGCAGAGAAAGGGAAGCTTCGAAAAAAAAGTTTGAAAAGCCTTATTTTAAATTTTTCTATTACTAAAGCAAAAAAAAATATTTTAAAATTTTAAATACTTGAAAAAAAAACTGTCATTTCCTTACCATTCTGACAAAACCATAGATAGCTGATTGATTCACTTCCTTTCAAAGTTTTAAAATTAATAACTGTTTACATAATGGTTACTACACTGTGCATAAAAATGTTTCATATTTTTATTACATCATAAATGCAAAAGAAATTGTGTAAAGACCTTTAAAAAGAAACACTTAATTTAAAGAAGCATATGAATGTACAAAGAAATATATTAACTTGTTCACTGGTTCGTTTAAGCAATCATAGCACACTTGGAAAGGGAACATTCATATAAAAACATACTACGAGTAATGACCAAATACGTAAACTATTTTAAAATACAATAGGTGCTTTAGCTAAATCTGAGATTTAACCTAGCCAGAGGTTGTCTTTTATTTTCATTCTTCAATTTCAATTAACTAAAATCATAAAGACTGCTTTTGTTACCTGCTGAGCTACAGAATTAGTATTTTTTTAAAAGATTTTATTTATTTATTTATTTGACAGAGAGAGAGAGAGAGCCAGCAAGGGGGAGTGGGAGAGGAAGAAGCAGGCTCCCAGCGGAGGAGCCCGATGTGGGGCTTGATCCCAGAACGCTGGGATCACACCCTGAGCCGAAGGCAGATGCCCAACGACTGAGCCACCCAGGAGCCCCCAGAATTAGTATTTGAATAGCCTTCAGATTTCATTAAACTTGGTTTAAAAACCTTAATTACTTCATAGGAAAAATAATTTTATATACTTTTACTTGTGACAGTCAAGAGCCACTTTTGCTCTCTAGAAATTTGAAAATTTGAATGATCGCTACTGGAAAAACGACTGCATGTATAAGCCCTATGTTAGGCAGAATTGCAAGATGGCCCTCAATTTCCCCACCCCTGGTGTACACATACCTTCCCCCCATTATTGAATCAAATACTAATATAAGTACTGTTATGAAGGTGTTTTACAGATGTAATTAAGGTCTGAAATCAGTTGACATTAAGATAAGAGGATTAACTGGGTGAGCACAACCTAATCAAATAAGGTTTTTAAAAGCAGAGTTCTCATAAGTTGATCACAGAATAGGAAATTAGACAGATATGCTAAGGCTGGCCTAGAAGAACACAAACATCCATGCCATGAACTATTTATAAGGCCACACATGGCCAGGAATTACGGGCAGCCTCTCTAAACTGAGAGAGGTTCAAGGCTGACAGCAAGAAAACAGAGACCTCAGGCACACAGCTATAAAGAATTGATTTCTGCCTATAACCAGTGAACGTGGAAGAGAATCCCAAGGTCCAAATGAGTATATAGTATACCCAACACTGATTTCAACTTTGTGGAACTTGGAACAGAAAACCAAGCCACACCATACCTAGACTTCTGCCTTATGTGAGCTAATAAAATGTTGTGGGTTTTTTTTTAAGATGTTAAGTTTGTAGTAATTTGTTGAGTAATAACAGGAAACTAACATGCATCAAATACAGGTTATTATTAATAAAAATTAAAAGCCAAATATGTAAAAATTACATTTTTTCTTGAACCTATCGAATTCTGTACAAGTTTTGTTTCAATTTTGACAAAATACATCTTTGTCATGCTTCTTTTCTTCCATTCATTCAATGTCATACATGTAAAAGCACCTGGCACCCTCCAACTGATCAGGAAGTAATAACTGTGACAATAAAGTGTGTCTGGTACTGTATTAGGTTTTCCAAACAAATCCGACTAAAATATATCTTCTCTTCACCTATCACCACACACGTCCCCAATTTTTTGAACATTTTTAATCAACCTACTCTTGCCATTTCTTACGTCGTTCTCCTCAGGCTGCTAAAATCCTGGAATGCCATTAATTATCCATTTTATTTCACTTACAAAGAATTGTATTATTCCTTCCTAGCTATAAAATTAGATGAGGTGTCTATAACTGTAAAGTTAGCTGAGATGATTTTTATATCATTTTTAATTCTGAATTCTGAGTGACAATCTATTTTTAAAAATTATTTTGTTAAAAAAAAACACACACACAGTTGGCTGACCATATAATTGGAATGTTGTAAGCAATGTGCGCAATTGACTTATTTTCATGTGAAAAATTCCCAGGTGATTGCATGATTTCCTTTTTGAATTTTTATTCCCTAGATGGTTGACAGACTAAGGAGAAGTTAACATATAATTTTGCCCCACTTGCCACTATTTACAGAAGTCACTCTGTAACTATTGTATAAGTACATAAGTACAAGTAGTCTTAGTATATAACAAGAATGTGGCTTAGAATGATAAGCATCTATAAATTTTTTCCAAACCAAAGTAAGACAAAAAGGGTGAACAGTCATAACTTCACATTCTCATAAAATATAGAGGTTAGTTAAGAGTTAAGGATCTAGTTAGAAAGACCTGCATTAAATTCCTTGCTTTATCTTTCCCTAGCTGGGTTACTTTTGACAAGTAACTTACCTTCACAAAACCTGTTTCTTGATCTATATAATGGACATATTTCTAGTACCTATTTCATTATGTGGTAACCAAAAAAAAAAATCTGAGGCTTGAATCCATTCAAAACAACATAAGACACATTCTTTCAAGTGCACATGGAACATATTCCAGAATAGATCACATATTAGGCCATAAAACAAAACCTCAGTACATTTAAAAAGACTGAAATCATACCTTGCATCTTTTCTGACCATGACGTTGGAAATTAGAAATAAATCACAAGAAAAAAACTGGAAAAAATACAAACATGTGGATACTAAACAACATGATATTACATAACCAATGGGTTAATGAAGCAATCAAAGAAGAAATTTAAAAAACAATACATGGAAATAAATGAAAATGAAAACACAATGGTCCAAAATCTCCAGGACACAGCAAAAGCAGTTCTAAGACGGAAGTATGAAATCATAGAGGCCTACACTAAGAAACAAGAAAAAACTCAAATACATAATCTAACCTTACACCTAAAACAACTAGAAAAAGAAGAAAAAAGCCCAAGGTGAGTAGAAAGAAGGCTATAATAAAGATCAGAGTAAAAATAAATAATATAGAGACAAAAAAGGAAAATAAATCAATGAAAACAAGAGCTGTTTTTTTGACAAGATAAATAAAACTGATAAACAGCCAGATTCATCAAGAAAAAAAAGAGATCTGACCCAAATAAATAAAATCAGAAACAAAAGGAGAAGTAACAACTGGCACCACAGAAATACAAAGTATTATAAGAGAATACTATGAAAAATGATATGCCAGAAAAAAAAATGAACAACCTGGAAGAAATGGATAAATTCCTAGAAACATACAATCTTCCAAAAGTGAATCAGGGAGAAATAGAAAATCTGAACAGACCAATTGCTAGTAACAAAATTTATAATAAAAAAAACCTGCTAAAAAAAAGTCCAGGACCAGACAGATTCACAGGTGAATTCTACCAAACATTTAAGGAAGATTTAATACCTATTCTCCTCAAATTATTCCAAAAAAAAAAAAAATAGAAAGGAAAGATAGCCTCCAAATACATTCTACAAGGACAGCATTACCTTGATACCAAAACTAGACAAAGACACCACACACAAAAAAGAAAACTATAGGCCAATGTTCCTGATAAACATAGATGAAAAATCCTCAATAAAATATTAGCAGTCCAAATTCAACAATACATTAAACGGATTCTAAACCACCATGATCAAGTGATATTTATTCCAAGGATGCAAGAACAATTCAATATTTGCAAATCAGTCAACATGATACACCACATCAACAAAGCCAAAGATAAAAAAAAAAAAAACCTTATTATTATCTCAATAGACGTAGAAAAGTTATTTAACAAAATTCAGCACCCATTCATGATAAAAACTCTCAACAAAGTGGGTTTCGAGGGAATGTATCTCAACACGATAAAGGCCACATGTGAAAAACCCATGGCTAACATTATATTCAATGGTGAAAAACCAAGAGCTTTTCCTTTAAGATCAGGAACAAGACAAGGATATCCATTCTCACCACATTTATTCAACATATATTGGAAGTCCTAGTCACCACAATTGGACAGGAAAAATAAATAAAAGGCATCCAAATTGGTAAGGAAGAAGTAAAGCTTTCATTATTTGCAGATGACATGATACTATACAGAGAAAATCCCAAAGACTCCACCAAAAAACTACTAACAGTAATAAATAAATTCGGTAAAGTTGCAGATACAAAAATTAATGAGCAGAAATTGGCAACGTTTCTATATACTAATAACAAAGTAGCAGGAAAAGAAATTAAGAAAACAATTTCATTTACAATTGCGCTGAAAAGAATTAAATATGTACAAATAAACTTAACCAAAGAGGTGAAAGACCTCTATTCTGAAAACTATAAAACACTGATGAAAGTAATTGAAGATAACACAAATAAAAAGCTATTCCATGCCCATGGATTGCAAGAATTAATACTGTTACAATGTTCATACTACCCAAAGCATCCTATGGATTCAGTGCAATCTGTATCAAAATATCAACAGCATTTTTCACAAAACTAGAACAAATAATAAGATCCCAAAGAGCCAAAGCAATCTTGAGAAAGAACAAAGCTGGAGGTATCATAATTCCAGATATCAAATTATAATACAAAGCTACAGTAATCAAAACAGTGTGGTACTGAAATCAAAACATACACACAGATCAATGGAACAGAATAGAGAGCACAAAAATAAATCCCAGCTTATACAGTCAATTAATCTATGAGGAAAGGAAGCAAGAGTATACAATGGGGAAAAGACAATCTTTTCAATAAATGGTGTTGGGAAAACTGGACAGCTACATGTAAAAGAAAGAAACTGGACCACTTTCTCACACTGTACACCAAAATAAACTCAAAGTGAACTAAAGACTTAAATGTGGGACCTGAAAGCAAAAAATCCTGGAAGAGAACACAGACAGTGATTTCTCTGACATCAGGTGTACCAACATTTAAATAAACTCTTGTAACTACATCAAAATAAAAAGGTTTTGCACAGGGAAAGAAACCATCAACAAACAAAAAGACAATTGACTGAATGGTAGAAGATATTTCCAAATTATATAACTGATAAAGGGTTAATAACCAAAATATATAAAGAACTGATACGACTCAACACTAAAAAAAAAAAATCTGATTAAAAAATGGGCGGAAGACCTGAATAAACATTTTTCCAAAGAAGACATACAAATGGCCGACAGACACATGAAAAGATGCTCAACATTACTAATCATCAGGAAAATCCAAGTCAAAACCACAATGAAATATCACCTTACACCTGTCAGAATGGCTAAAATCAAAAGTACAAGAAATAAGCTTTGACAAGGATGTGGAGAAAACAACACCCTCATACACTATTGGTGGGAATGTAAATTGGCACAGCCACTATGGAAAACAGTATGGAGGTTCCTCAAAAAATCAAAATAGAATTACCATATGATCCAGCCATTTCATTACTGGGTATTTGCCTAAAAAAATGAAAACACTAGGAGCACCCATCTTGGTCAGTTGGTAGAGCATGTGACTCTTAATCTCAGGGTCTTACATTCAAGTCCCATACTGGGAGTAGAATTTACTTAAAAAAAGATTTTTAAAAAATTATAAAATGAAAACACTAATTCAAAAAGGTATATGCACCCCTAAGTTCACTGCAGCACTATTTACAACAGCCAAGATATGGAAGCAACCCAAGTGTCTATTGATAGGCAAATGGATAAGGAAGATGCAGTATGTATAAATACATATATATATTTCAAGTATATATAAATACATATATATATTTCAAGTATATATAAATACATATATATATTTCAAGTATATATAAATATACTTGAATATTAGTCATAAAAAAGAAAGAAATCTTGTCATCCATGACACCATGGATGGGCCTAGAGGGTATTATACTATGGTAAGTAAGTCAGACTGAGAAAATACCATATGATTTCACTCATATGCAGAATATAAAACAACCAAATGAATAAACAAACAAAAGCAGAACCAGACCTATAAATACAGAGAACTGATGGTTGCCAGAAGAGATGAACGTAGGGAGGATGGGCAAAATGGGTGAAGGGTGGTGGGAGGTACAGGTTTCCACCCATGGAATGAGTAAGTCAGGAGGATAAAAGGTACAGCATAGGGAATACAGTCAGTGGTATTGTAACAACATTGTATGGTGACAGATGGTAGCTACACTTGTGGTGAACATAGTATAATATATAATCTTATTGAATCACTAGGTTGTATGCCTGAAACTAATGTAACCTTGTATGTCAACTATAATCAAATAAAAAATTTAAAAAAAACAAAACAAAACTGAGGCTTGGAGAAGTGTAGGGAATAACAAGATTATGTAACTAAGAAGTAGAAGCATTGATTCTAATACTCTGGTCTCACTCAAACTTAAAGCCCATGTCTTTTTTTCCTGTTATAATAAATAATCCATCTTACTTTTATATTCATAATAAATAATTATTAAGTTAATTGAAAAAGTAAATAAATTTATTAATGACTATTCATGTCATATAAGTTCTAGGGTCATGATTGAAGTGTTAGGAGTTTGCATTATTTCTTCTATGGGTAGGCAGTCTATCTGACCACTGAAGAGCTATAGCAGAGTAGAGATGACCTTACTTGTTGGTCCTAGGGTCAAGTGTAGGTAAACACTAGGTCAAATAAACTATATCTATGTCTCTACTAGTGAAGAGACATGGAGCTTTAAGCATTGTAGGATCCCAGAAATGTACCTTATATAGGTAACTTCAATAAATGGGGTTTTCAGAAAAAAAAAACATTAGTTTTAATAGAATGTGTTTTATGTTTGTTAATCAGAAGAGATTGCCTAAAACATTAGAAAATGGCTGTGGAAATCATGTATGTTATAAATGGGAAAAATACTCTAAAGAAATTTAGATAAGCAGTAGGTAAGATTTTTAATATTGTTTGGGTCAAAATTCCCTCTAGAGATCCTTTTGAAAATTTTCCATGAAAGAAAACAATTCATTAATCACTCATAATATTCTAAACATTTTACATACATTATTTCATTCAGTATTCACAGAAACCACAAAGACTTGCCTTATTTTCCTCAGGTTTTCAGATAAGGGACTAGGAGATGCAGCAATCCGGGAAATGTTACACACCTGGTTAAGTGCCAGAATGGAGTTTTCAATCCAATTTAATCTGAAAGTCCATGGTCTTTCCACTTCAGCAAGATTTCAAAATAACCATGCCCTTTCAGATACAAAACAGTACAGCCCTGAAATAAACTTAGCACTGTGACAACTAAAGCCTGTCTTCTGAGGAATGTTTTAAATAGAAGGACATCTAAGAGAAAAATTGAATTTCAATAAAATATAATATATTCCTCCTGAATTTACTTTCCAATTTTCAAGTTTTGATCTCAAACACAGACATTTTAAGTACACAACAAGGCAGTCTCTGACCATCAAATGTCATAGGAAACATGATAAAGAATTAACATTTGACTCAGCCACAAGACTAGTATGTGTGTAAATATATATATAAAACAATATAATATATATAAAACAATGTAAATATAATTGTGAATTTATATTTCACATACGGAAGGAAGCAATTTACTGGCTCTAATTTTGCCTACTAAAACCCAAAATTATTCTACTCACCTACTGTGCAATTTTTCCTTTCTTACCATTACAGATAAGAGAAAGAGGGTCTTTTTTTAGGTTCTCTCTACTGATCAGTAACAAATTCACTCCCATTAAGTATTAATTCCTTAAATAAGCCATAAATTCCTATAGTATTATTACATTTCACAAAAAGAACATTACCTAAATACCCCTCCCTCACCCATGGTAAAAAACTTAATTATTCCTAACTCCTTTGGTTAACTAAGTTAACTCCTTAGGCTAACTACATTTAGCATCTAATTCATCCTGGCAGGCTCCTCAGTAGGCTGTTCAGGGTAGAATCAGACACTCCACAGGGGCATTGCTTAGGCTTATAGTTTCATGGTGATGGCAGGTTATATGCAGCACCTTCCCTGATCATTATTCTAAGACATCACAAAATCTGATGCATTCTGAGGGTTGTAATTTTGAAGTCTCAATCAATTGGACAATTGACAAGTATTAAAGTAGGTCCAGAGCTCCTTTGTGAACAGAACCTTGTTTTTTGCCTACCTTACCAAGGAAGCACACTGCCATATGCAGGTGAAATCCATCACAAAACATGACTTAGGCTGCTTAGCCCTCATATTGGAGAATCAACACTGCCCATGGTCCTGTGGTCCCCACCAAACAATGTTTCCTAACAGCAATGTAGAATGTAAACAGCCAGGAAATAAGATCCCATGTCTGCTTCTTAATGCCAAACAAAATCCTAGCTAAAAGTAATAATATTTAGAAATAAAATTTAGGAAAGCTATAGTTCCAAAATGCATTGATTTTTAGCCCCATCTGGCAAGCTTTTAAAAAGGCAGATTTCTGGGCCTCACTCACCATGTACTGCATTACAATCTCTCAGTGATGGACCTGCAAATCTCTTCTCTTTAATGTTCCCCCAGGTGATGCTGATGATGAGTCAGATTCGAGAGCATCCCTTTAGGAACTCCAGAGGATATCAATCTCTAGGTATAATAAACTCTATATTGAGTTAGTCTTTGCACGTGGAACACATCAGCCTAGATCTTTACAACATTCCCCTTTTCTGTCATACCATGTCTTCAACTTTAATGAAATTATCCCTTAAGAATAATCTTATGAAATCAACCTCTACACTCACGGTAAAACAACTCATTACAGTACCATTCAGTGTCCATAATAGAAAGTCTCAAGTGAGAATTTTTTTAGAATATGATATCGAAAATAATTATCTTTCTTCTGATAAACTGGCATGCTTCTACCTTTTGTATAACGAGGATGAATGACTATAATGCATCTTGGTTCCTTTTCGTTTGAGTTGTCAGGAATCTCAGAGTTAATATTTATTCTGAGACAGCATTTTGTTCTCTCTTAGTATTTTGCCTCCTCCTTTTTCTCCATTCCTGAATTCATCACTTACATCTTCATTCATTAACCTTATTATACAAAACACGTATTTAACAACTCTAATCTTTTAGAGTCCCTATTATATAACATCAGTAACTATACTAAATGCTTTATATAAATTTCATTCCCATAAAATCTTCATCTGTTTGGGCTGCTATAACTAAATTCCATTGACTGGGTAGCTTATAAACAACACAAAGTTATTTCTCATAGTTCTGGAGGCTGAGAAATCCAAAATCAAAGTGCCAACAGATTCAGTGTCTGGTGAGAGCCCATTTCCTGGTTCATAGATGGTCTTTGTGTGTAGAGTGAAAGGGTGAGGATGTTCTCTGGTCTTTTAGAGCATTAATGCTATTCATGACGTTCAGGACTTAATCGTCTCCCAAAGACCCACTTCCAAATATATCACACTGGAGATTAGGTTTCAGCCTATGAGTTTTGGGAGGATACAAACATTGCCTATAGCATATAATAAACCAGAAAGATGACTATTATAATCAACCCATTTTCCAAATGAGAAAACTGGCTTATATAAAGAAATTAAATATCTTTCCCAGTGTCATGCTCTTAGTAATGGCACATACAGAGTTTGAATACAGAACCAATTATTTTGTCTGCTGTGGTATCTTCCCTTTAAGTTGATTCTTTTTTGTGTTTTATATAATTTTGGAAGAAAGAAGGGAAAGGAAAAGACAAGGCAGAAAAAAAAATTTTTTTTTAAAAATTAAAAAGCTATTTAATAAGAGATGCTATGTATGTGATTGTTAATAATTTTATGATGTTATTAGGCTCTAACTTAATTTAACCTATTCTCCATATCTGAAATACCCAAATGTAGAAAATAAGCAGTAAAAAAAATTCAGAGTTCTCTCCTTCTTTAGGAAACAATCTCCATGGGAGACATGAATATTCTCTCTCATTCAAGACAGTAAACTAACCAGAGTATTTGCATATTATGCAATTCAATGCATGCTTCCTTATCATTTCCAAATACCATCTTTCTATTAGAGATAAACTAGATTTTCTACAATAAAGCCTGAAATGCATAAGAAATATAAATAGTACTTACTAAACGATGCAAAAATATATTCAAATGTTTACTGAAAGCTCCAGTGGTTTATAATCTAAATGTCACTGATTATAAATTTATACCTAACATAATGTTATTTTTGGTGAGTATTGATTACATTTTTTCTGAACACATATTAAAGATAAGCTAAGCTGCTTAAATCTTGTTCCAAAGGGGCAATTATGTAACTATATGACCAATATGATATCTTCAAATTACTGTGATAGGCCAGGGGATAGACATTCCAGACTGTCCTTAGAGATTATTTTGGTTTTGGCATCACAGTGGCTCAAAGATCTGTACTTAGTACTAAACATGAAACTGCAAAAAGAAATGCATCCACCATCAGCACAGAAAGTGAGCCAAAAGAGAAAATTTTCCAAAAATAAAAGCAACTCGCATTTTTAATTTTTTATTTTTATTCTGTGACTTAAAAAACAAAGAAAATCCCTGATAGTCTCATTTTATACTCCATTCTCCATTTCCAGGACAAACTACCCTGGTGTTCTTGATTTCTGAAGGGAATTCCCTGTGAAGCATACCCTACTCTAGTATCTCATATCGCTTTGTCTGATGCATTTCACCTGGCATCACTTTGGGCTTTGGTTAGTGGCTCATGCAGTATTACATGTTTGAATGTGAAAGAGCAGTAAGATTAAATTAAGGAAAATGAAATCAAGGAAATTAAATAATCACAGACATTAAGGCTGGACCAGCTATTAGGTAAAAATCTGTTTCCTTACAAAAGAGTATTGGTTCTGACTATACAAAACACTCATTGTAAGTACTCATACAGGTCTAGTATGAACAAAATTCCACGCAAAATTATGCCTATTTAAAAAATCCTGGAAATTATGATAGAATACAACAATTTCTTTCTAATATTTATTTAATCACCATCTTTCTCATGTAGAGAGACAATTGAGTTCCTGTTATAATACCACAAAACTTAGCTGCTCTTTTCTCTGAAAACTCGCAGAATCCCAGGTCTTTGAACTATAAGGCATCATCTAGTCCAATTCAAGATTTGCAATCATCAGAAACATGGAAGTATTGGCATTACTTATATATTTAAATTGTTCCTATCATACTGCCTGAGATGTGACATCATCTATTGTTCCATAAAACAGAGGGGCACCTGGGTGGCTTAGTCGGTTAAGCATCTGCCTTCGTCTCAGTCCTGGGATCAAGCCCCACATCATATTCCCTGTTCAGTTGGGAGCCTGCTTCTCTCCCTTTGCCACTCCCCCCCCTTGTGATCTCCCTCTCTCAAATAAATAAATAAAATCTTTAAAAAACAAAACAAAACAAAAACAGAGTTCTCACTTTAAATCTTTTCTTTGAATATTCACTATTCCATTTTTCTTGTATTCAAAGGTCCCTTAAATTTTCTTTTATTACTCTTTTGAGATAAGGCATACTAAAAGGACAGTTTCTCCACTCCTAAACATACTGCAACAGATAACTATATTTGAACTAGTTAGCAGATTAGGTAAGCATTAGTTCAAAACTAAAGAAGGGTATGCTTAAAACATACAAATAAAACAAACAAGAACTTGACCCTCAAACCAAATCAGATTATCTCTTCCTTATCTTCCATCTCTTTTACGTTATGACAGATTTTTTTAAATTTAATTTCATTTTTTTCCAAAGATTTTATTTATTTATTCGATAGAGTTAGAGACAGCCAGCGAGAGAGGGAACACAAGCAGGGGGAGTGGGAGAGGAAGAAGCAGGCTCATAGCGGAGGAGCCTGATGTGGGGCTCGATCCCATAACACCAGGATCACGCCCTGAGCCGAAGGCAGACGCTTAACCGCTGCGCCACCCAGGTGCCCCAGATTTTTTTTTTTAAATCATGTTTGTGGTTCATGGATAAGAAAGAGGAATGACAATTTGAAGAAAATCAATATTTTTTCTCAAATTTTTTATTTTTTGAATCAATATATCTGAGAAAATTAAATCTAAAATTGTGGTAAGAGGAACTATGACTAACTGGAGTATATTCTAGAAATGCCATGTTGATTCAATTTTCAAATTAATTTATATAATTCACCCTATTAACAGAGTAGAAAGAAAAAACATATAAACAGATGAAGAATTCAAACTCCATTTCTGCAAAATTCAAACTTTATTTGCAAAACTCCAAATTCATTTCTGATAAAAACTCTCAGTAAACTGGGAATAGAAGGAAAGTTCTTATACCTGATAAAGGGCACCTATGAAAAATCTACAGTGAACATCATATTTTATGATGAAAAACTGATGGCTTTCCCTCTATGTTTGGGAACAAGGCAAGAATGACTGATCTCACCACTTATAAAGCAATAAAATGAAATAAAAGACATCGAGACTGGAAAGTAAGGACTGAAACCATTTTTATTTGTTCTAAATATGGTTATCTATGTAGAAAGACTTTCAGAATCTACAAAAAGCTACTCAGACCAAGAGGTGAGTTTAGCAAATTTGCAGGTCAGTATAGAAAAGAAGTGGTATTCTGTGTACCTGCAATTAAGACTTATAGTTTGCAACTAGTGAAAAAGATTTCCAATATCATAAGATATACAAAACATTTAGTGATAAATTTAATGAAAAACGTGCAAGGCCTGTACACCGAAAGTTACAGACCACTACTGAGAGAAATTAAACAAGGTTAAATAAATGTAGAGAGATATCACATTCATGGATCAGAAGACTTAATATCATTAAGACTGTCAGTTATGCCCCAATTTTTCTGCATATTCAGTGTAATCTAAATAGAAATCAAATGGGCTCGTATATGTTACTTTTTAATTTTTTTAAAAATTCAATTTAGTTAACATATAGTGTATTATTAGTTTCAGGGGTAAAATTTTGTGATTCATCAGTTGTATGTAACACCTAGTGCTCATTCCATCAAGTGCCCTCTTAATGCCCATCACCCAGTTACCCCATCCCCTTACCCTCATCCCCTTCAGCAACCCTCAGTTTGTTCCCTATAGTTAGGGCTTTTATAGTTTGCCTCCCTCTCTGTTTTTATCTTATTTTATTTTTCCTTCCCTTCCCCTATGTTCATCTGTATTTTTAATTGGGTGGTTAACCTGGTCACTGCTTTTCTGAGTGTTACACTATAAATTCCGCACACTATTTCTTTTCTTTCTTTCTTTCTTTCTTTCTTTCTTTCTTTCTTTCTTTCTTTCTTTCTTTCTTTTTTTTTTTTGGATGAGCTTTTTTTCTCTCAGGCTTATTTTAAGACACATATCAAAGCACACCTAGTCCAAACACTCTCTACTCAAACAAGGAGGAACTCTGCAGAGGACTGACCAGTGGGAAAGAGGAGCTAAAACACAACAGCAGAATGCACACAGCATACACCAAAAACACTTCCTGAAGTGCCAGGCCCTGGACAGTGTATGAACCCTTTTTAATATAGCATTACCGTCAAGTGCAAGAAACATGACAGGCTTTCATAACACACAAAAGACAGAAACTTAGCCAAAATTACCAGATGGAGGAACTCCCTAAAAGAAAGTTCAAGAAGAAATCACAGCCAGGGACCCGCTCAAAAGAGATACAAGCAATATATCTTAACAAGAATCATTTTTTAAGATTTTATTTATTTATTTGAAAGAGAGAGTGAGAGAGGGAGACACGAGAGAGAGGGAGAGCACAAGCAGGGGAAGGGGCAGAGGAGAGGGAGAAGCAGACTCCCTGCTGAGCAGGTAGCCTGACATGGGGCTTGATCCCAGGACCCCGGATCCTGACCTGAGCTGAAGACAGATGCTTAACCAGCTTAGCTACCCAGTTGGCACCTTGTTCATGGGCTTGAACAAAGCATAGAAGACACCAGAGAAACCCTTGCTGTGGAGATAAAGGACCTAAAAACCAGTCAGGCTGAAATTAAAAAAAAAAAAAAAAACGCTATAACTGAGATGCAAAACTGACTGGTTGTAATCCCAATGAGAACTGAAGAAGCAGAGGGGAGAATAGGTGGGCATTCAAGTCCAAGAGGCACAGAGAACTTCTGTCAAAATCAACAAAACAGGTCAACATCATGACATCATAGTGAAACTTGCAAAATACAAAGATAGAGAATTCTGAAAGCAGCTAGGGACAAAAGTTCCTTAACCTACAAGGGTAGACACATAGGTTAGCACCAGACCTGTCCACAAAGATCTGGCCAGCCAAAAAGGAGTAGAGGGAAGTATCCCATGTGCTAAATGGGAAAAATATGCAGCCAATAATACTTTATCCATCAAGGCTGTCATTTAGGATAGGAGAGATAAAGAGTTTCCAAGACAAGCAAAAACTAAAGGAGTTCATTACCACTAAACCAGCTCTGCAAGAAATATTAAGGGGGACACTTTGAGTGGGAAAGAGAGACCAAAAGTAACAGATTAGAAATGAATAGAGTCAATCTACAGGCACAGCAACTTTACAGGTAATACAGTGGCACTAAATTCATAACTTTCAATAATTACTCAGAATGAAAATAGACTAAATGCTTCAATCAAAAGACATAGGATATCAGAATGGACAAAAAACAAGACATATGTACGCTGTTTACAAGAGAATCATTTTAGACTAAAAGACAACTCCAGGCTGAAAATGAGGGGTGAGCAATCTATCATGCTAATGGGCATCAAAAGAAGGCTGGAGTAGCCATCCTTATATCAGACAAACTAGATTTTAAACCAAAGACTGTAACAATAGATGGAGGAACTATATCATAAGAAAGGGGTCTATCTAACAAGAAGATCTAACAATTGTAAATATTTATGCCCCTAACTTGGGATCAGCCAAATATATAGATCAATTACTAACCCAAGCTTAAAGAAACTCATTGATAACGACACAGTAATAGTAGGGGACATTAACACACCACTCACAGCAATGGACAGATCATCTAAGCAGAAGATCAACAAGGAAACGACTTTGAATGACACAATGGACCAGATGGACTTAACAGATACATCCAGAGCATTTCATCCTAAAGCAGCAGAATGCACATTCTTTGCAAGTGCACATGGAACATTCTCCAGAATAGGTCACATACTGCTCACAAATCACGCCTCAACCATTACAAAAAGATTGAAATCACACCATGCATATTTTCTGACCACAAAGCTATGAAATTTGAAGTCACCCACAAAACAAAACAAACAAAACAAAACAAAACAAAAAAAAACTTGGGAAGACGACAAATACATGGAGGTTAAAGAACATCTTACAACAAATGGGTTAATAAGGAAATTAAAAAAGAATTTTAAAAACTACATGGAAGTAAATGAAAATGAAAACACAACAGTCCAAAACCTTTGGGATACAACAAAGACAGTCCTAAGAGGGAAGTTTATAGCAATACAGGCCTTCCTCAAGAAGCAAGAAAATCTCAAATACACAACCTAACCTTACATCTAAAGGAGCTTGAAAAAGAACAGCAAATAAATCCTAAATCCAGCAGGAGAGGGGAAAGAATAAAAATTAGAACAAAAATGGATGATATAAAAATTAAAAACAAAAACAAAAACAGTAGAATGGATCAACGAAACTAGGAGCTGGTTCCTTGAAAGAATTAACAATATTGATAAACCCCTAGTAAGACTTATCAAAAAGGAAGGAGAAACCACCCAAATAAATAAAATCATGAATGAAAGAGGAGAGATTAAAACCAACACCACAGAAATAGAAACAATTACAAAAGAATATTATGAGTAACTATATGCCAACAAAATAGGCAATTTGGAAGAAGTGGATGCATTCCTGGAAACTTATAAACACCAAAACTGAAACAGGAAGAAATAGAGAATCTGAACGGACCCATAAAAGCAAAAAACTTGAATCAGTAATCAAGAATCTCCCAATAAACAAGAGTCCAGGACTGGATGGCTTCCCAGGGAAATTCTACCTAACATTTAAAGAAGAGTTAATGCCTATTCTTCTCAAACTGTTCTAAGTAGAACAGTAGAAATGAGGGGCGCCTGGGTGGTGCAGTCATTAAGCGTCTGCCTTCGGCTCAGGGCATGATCCTAGCATTCTGGGATCGAGCCCCACATCAGGCTCCTCCACTGGGAGCCTGCCTCTTCCTCTCCCACTCCCCCTGCTTGTGTTCCCTCTCTCACTGGCTGTCTCTCTCTGTCAAATAAATAAATAAAATATTTTTAAAAAATAAAATAAAAAATAAAAATAAAAAATAGAAACAAGAGGAAGACTTCCAAACTCATTCTATGAGACCAGCATTACCTTGATTCAAAACCAGACAAAGACCCCACTAAAAAGACTTACAGACCAATATCCCTGATGAACATGGATGCAAAAATTCTCAACAAGATATTAGCTAATCGAATCTAACAGTACATTAAAAAAATATTCACCAAACCAAGTGGGATATATTCTTGGGCTGCAGGGGTGGTTCAATATCCACAAATCAATCAAGTGTGATACACCACATTAATAAAAGAAAGGATAAGAACTGTATGATCCTCTCAATAGATCCAGAAAAAGCATTTGACAAAATACAATATCCTTCCTTATAAAAACTTTTAATAAAGTAGGGATAGAAGGAACATACTCCAACATCATAAAAACCATATATGAAAGACCCATAGCTAATATCGTCCTCAATGAGGAAAAATGGAGAGCTTTTCCCCTAAGGTCAGGAGCAAGACTGGGAGGTCCACTCTCCTGCTGTTGTTCAACATAGTACCAGAACTCCTAGCCTCAGCAATCAGACCAAAAAAAAAAAGAAAGAAAGAAAAAGTATCCAAATTGGCAAGGAAAAGCCAAATTTTCACTCTTCACAGAGGACATGATACACTATGTAGAATACCTGAAAAGACTCCACCAAAAAATTGCTAGAACTGATACACAAATTCAGCAAAGTCGCAGAATATAAAATCAATGCACAGAAGTCTGTTGCATTTCTACATGCCAATAATGAAGCAGCTGCAAGAGATATCAAAGAATCAATCCCATTTACAATTGCACCCAAAACCATAAGATACCTAGGAATAAACACAACTGAAGAGGTAAAAGATCTGTATGCTGAAAACTAGAGAACGCTTATGAAAGAAATTAAGGAAGACACAAAGAAAAAGAAAAAACATTCCATGCTCATGGTTTAGAAGAAGAAATATTGTTAAAATGTCTATACTTCCCAAAGCAACTACACATTCAATGCAATCCCTATCAAAATAACACCAGCATTTTCCACAGAGCTAGAACAAACAGTTATAAAATTTGTATGGAACCACAAAAGACCCCAAATAGGCAAAGTAATGTTGAAAAAGAAAAGCAAAACATGAGGAGCAACAATTCCAGACTTCAGACTGTATTACAAGGCTCTAATCATTAAGACAGTATGGTACTGGCACAAAAACAGACATATAGGTCAATGGAACAGAATAGAGAACCCAGAAATGGACCCACAACTATATGGTCAACTAATTTTCAACAAAGCAGGAAAGAATATCCAATGGAAAAAAGACAGTCTCTTTAACAAATTGTGTTAGGAAAACTGGACAGCCATATGCAGAAGAATAAAACTGGACCATTTTCTTACACCAGACACAAAAACAAATTCAAAATGGATGAAAGACCTACATGTGAGACAGGAATGTATCAAAATCCTAGAGGAGAACACAGGCAGCAACCTTTCTGACCTCGGCCGCAGCAAGTTCTTACTAGATGTGTCTCCAAAGGCAAGGAAAACAAAAGCAAAAATGAACTATTGGGACTTCATCAAAATAAAAAGGTTCTGCACAGGAAAGGAAACCATCAACAAAACTAAAAGGCAACCTACAGAATAGGAGACGATATTTGCAAATGACATCAGATAAAGAGCTAGTGCCCAAAATCTATAAAGAACTTAAAAACTCAACACCCCCAAAATAAAAATTCCAGTTAAGAAATGGGCAGAAGACAGAAACAGACAATTTTCTCCAAAGAAGACATACAGATGGCTATCAAACACATGAAAAAATGCTCATCACTCATCATCAGAGAAATACAAATCAAAACTACGATGACTGTCAGAAAGACTAACATTAACAACTCGGGAAACAACAGATGTTGGTGAGAATACGGAGAAAGGGGAACCTTCTTAAACTGTTGGTAGGAATGCAAACTGGTTTAGCCACTCTGGGAAACACTATGGAGGTTCCTCAAAAAATTTAAGAACAGAATTACCATACAACGCAGCAATTACACTACTAGATATTTACCCAAAAGATACAAAAATTGTGATTCGAAGGGACACGTGCACCCCAGTGTTTATAGCAGCACTAGCCACAATAGTGAAATTATGGAAATAGCCCAATGTCCATTGAAAGATGAATGGATAAGGATGTGGTATACATATACCGTGGAATATTACTAAGCCATCAAAAAGAATGAAATCTTGCCATTTGCAACCATGTGGGATGGAACTAGAGTATATTTTGCTAAGTGAGAAAAGTCAGAGAAAGACAAATACAATATGATTTCACTCATGTGTGGAATTTAAAAAACAAAACACATGAACATAGGGGAAAGGAAGGAAAAATAAAGACAGAGAAGGAGGCAAGCCATAAGAGACTCTTAACTATAGGAAACAAATAGGGTTCCTGGAAGGGAGGTGGGTGGAGGAATGGGGTAATCGGGTGATGGGCATTTTGGAAGGCACTTGATGCAATGAGCACTGGGTGTTATATGCAACTGATGAATCACTAAATTCTAACCCTGAAACTAATAAGACACTATAGATGAACTAACCTGAATTTAAATAAAATATAGGAAGAAAACAAACAAACAAACAAAAAATAACCCTTCACTAATACAGATAGTGTAGCACTGGTGTGAAAGTAGAGAAATAGAACGAAATAGTCTAGAAGGATACCCTTACATATGTGATCAACTGTTTGAACAAAGTGCAAAGGCAATTTAATGGTAAAAGGATAATCTTTTCAACAAATGATGCTAGAACAATAGGATTTATATGCAAAAAAATAAACCTCTAGCCACATCAAACACTATATTTATACAGTTAATAAAAATGAACCACAGAGCCAAATGTAAAATCTGAAGCTATATAACCTCTGGAGGAAAATAGACAAGGAATCTTTGTGACTTTGTATTAGTAAAAGATTTCCTAGCTATGACAACATATCTCAACTGTACAAGAATTGATGAACAGCACCTCATCAAAACAAAGCATGTTAATCTCAAAAGACAGGGTTAAGAGAGTGAAAATGAAAGCGAAAGACTCAGAGAACATATTTGTAAGTCATAATGATGAAGAACTTGTATCCAGCATAAACACTAAAAATGCAATAATAAGAAAACAAAAACCCCAATTTTAAAGAGCAATCAATTTAAACCAACCCTTCACCAAAGAAGACATACAAATAGTAAATAGGCACATACTAAATGCTCAACATTAGTTATTACGAAAATGAAAATTAAAACCACAAGGAGAACTGATGGTTACCAGAGGGGAGGTGGGTGGGAGGGTGAGTGAAATTAAGTGATAGGGATTTAGGAGGGCACTTGTGATGAACACCAGGTGACATACGCAAGTGTTGGATCGCTACACTGTACACCTGAAACTAATATTACACTCTGTTAACTAACTGGAATTTTAATTTTAAAAAAACACGCAATGAAATACCATTGCACACCTATTAGAACAGTTAGAATGGAAAAAACTGTCTATACCACAGCTTGATGAGGATGCAGAGCAGCTGGTACACTCACTCACTGCTGGTAAAAATTAAAATGGTATAGAAAATTTAGAATATAACTTGTCATTTTCCTAAAATTTAAACATACATTATTTCACTCCTTGATATTTACATAAGAGGAATGAGAGCAGGACACCTATACACACAAATACTTGAATATGAACATTTATAACAGTATTATATTAGCCAAAACTACCCAAGTAATCATAAAAGAAGAACAGATCAACAACACATGTTGGTAGACTATTACCTTAGCTGAGGCTGTTATAACGAAGTACCATAGGGCAGATAGGTGGCTTATAAGCAACAGAAGTTGACTTCTCACAGTTCTGGAGGCTGGAAGGCTGGGGTCAGGGTGCCAGTGTGGTCAAGTTCTGGTAAAAGGCCATTTCTGAGTTGCAGACAGGCTTCTTCTTATGTTCTTACGTGGCAGAAGGTAGAGAGAGGAAAGAGGAAGCAAGTTCTCTCCTGACTCTTACAAGGGCACTAATCCCATCCATGAGAGCTCTAGCCTCATGATCTCCTCTAATCCTAATAACCTCCTAAGGTCCTCACCTCCTAATACCACCACACTGGCAGGGCAGGGGGTAGTGTTTCAATGCACAAATGGTGGGGAGCACATCAGTCCCTAACAGACTTATGATAGAATATTATTCAGCAATAAAAGGCAACAAACTATTGATACACACAACAACATGGATGAATTTCTAAATAATTATACTGTGTGAAAGAAGCCAAACAATCAGAATGCATACATATATGATTCCATGTAAATAAAATTCTATAAAATGCAAACTAATCCATAGTGATGAAAAGTAGATCCATGTTTGCCTGAGGTTGGGTTGAAAGGATGAATGGCGAGGGGAATTGCAGAGGAATATGAAGGAACTTTTGAGAGTGATAGATATGTTCATTACGTTCATATGTTCATTGTGATAATTTTACAGGTGTAGACATACATTAAAACATGTAACTGAGCACTTAAATATGGGCAGTTTATTGTATGCCATTTATACCTCAATAAAATTGTTTAAAAACCACTATTTATAATAAGTAAAATATGTCAGGCTATTCTAATAAAAAATAACTAAAAAATTGAAACCCTTTCTGTAGGAAATTATCAACTGTTAAAGTATAGACGTTGCAGAGGTAGTAACATGAAAAATCATAACACATGGTAGATCCAGCCTTCCCATAAGCCAATGTGAAGGTATAATCCATTCACTGTTTTATTTATATTATTAAGTATTTTGGACCATTTGTGGGGAGAGGGAATGAGAATGATAATTAAAGAAAAAGATAAGTTGAGAAAAGCAACTAAAGTATTTTGGACATTTAAAAACATGAAAATGGAGCAGACAGTCCCCTAAAACTGTAAATCCAGGGCATTAACTTATGTGGTAATCAAGGGGCTGGAAAAAATTGTGTGTCAAGGATGGCAGTGAAGGGAAAGACACTGTAAGTGCATGGGTAGAAGGAAAGAAAACGAATTTAACCCAGATAAGTCATTCGATATTTCTGCTAACACTATCCCAAGATGGACTGACTTAACCATATTACCACATAGTAGCTGATACAAATCTAATCTAATATTTGTTTTCAGGAAAGCCTTGAAAACTGAAAGGAAATTGTGCATATGTATGTATGTAAGTGGGTATGTGTGCAGCCCTCTGTTTATTTAACAACCTTTGCTTTCACATACCTACCTACTAGCAAGACACAATTTTATGAAAACTTGGCATTTTCTTTTATATTAAGCAGATTCAGATATAATGCACAGTTATAAACTAGAACTTGACTGTAGAATTGTTTTGTACGTCCTGCAAGAGTCCTAAACTTTACTGGGGCATATACAATGCATAGAAACTACCAAAATTTTAATACACACCTATAATTTATAGTCTGCTTGTTTCCAAAATGGAGCAGAGGCAACTCATCCTAAGAGATATCATTTTCATTGAGTAATAGGAAAAGAAAGAAGAAAACATGCCTAGATCGAATTACTGAATGTAAAATCCACCTGTTTTCTGACACTCAGAATCACAAAGAATAGGACAATTTTATTCTTATTACATAATGAACATAACCATCAAATTTAAGAGAGAGAAAGATTTTATCAGTGCAAATTTCTGAATTCCTCACATGCAATAGAGCAATAAGTGGTATTGATAGCACTGGTATCTACTTTTACCAATGGTTGTATGGAGTATATATTTTCTTAGTTGCGCCTCTTTTAAGACCCCAAAACCTAATTGTAACATTTGTTCTTCCAAAAACATTTTGCTAAGCTCTCAGTAAACCCAGCCTGTTTTGCTTCTTATTGACAAAAGACCTCATGAAATGCTAGGATAATCATATGCCCTGATTTCCCCAGGATGGATCCAATTTCTGCCTATTGCCCCAGCTTACTTATTCATAGCAACCTTTTCACTTTCAAGAGTGTGTCAGTTAGGATGATAAATTATAGGCTCAACCCACAAATGGCTCACTTATAAAATTCAGCAGCAAACCTCACTAGACACATGGGAGTATAATAGCTCTATAGTCAGAATTGTCAAATGTTAGGCCCTTCAAAAAATTGTGTTTACTTTCTCTTAACTGATAACAATCAAGTATAGAGAAAAATATTAATATGAACTAAAAAGCCATGTGAAAAATACTGGAAAATCCAAATTATGTTGTCTGTATTTCTTTTAGGGGAGTACTCTTTCTCTGCCACTTTTTTTTCCCTCTCTCCCAGCACCACCATTGTTCTTTAGGGCATCTGTCATTGCTATGAGTAAATTTCCTTGCATTTAAATATATAAATATAGTCCTGGCACAGTGCCTACTGATAAGAATGATGGCTAAAGTTTTCCATGTCATTCACAAGAACACTGACAATAAATAGGCCTTTCTTCACTATGACAAGGCTATCATTTCATTGCCTCATTTGGAGTTTTATTTTTAGTGGCTAAGACTATAAGTTGGAGCCGTAGTGAGAGAGAGGTAATTGGTGCCCTGGCAGAAGACAGGAAGTTCATGTCGCACAGTAGGAAGGCTGTTGGCAACGGAAGACAGCAGGAGCAACAGAATTCTCACATCTATCAAAATTTATGAGATCAGCAAACAGTAGAACTGTGTTTGTTTACCTGACCTTTTATTTCTGTGTAAGTAAAAAGACAAAAATACTAATTCCTTTTCTGAAATTGTATTAGTGTAATAAGCACATATTTTCCATTTCCCACAAACACAGTGTACTTACAAATTAGGGTAGGCTTTAAAAGGATTGTTTGATTTCCTAGTCCAAGACATGTGGATGGACAAGTACTAAAGCATTTCCCTATGCATGGGCCATGTTCTGATGCAGTTACCAGGGTTCGGGCTGTGGAGGTGAGATATTTATCCAAGGCCACTGTTGGTAGGATGACCAGGGAAGGCCAAGAAAGAGAGCTGGCGGTGAATGCAGGGGCCAAATTTGACTTGAGGTTCTAAGGGAAAACTGTGCTCAAGAGAAGGGAAAAATAAGTAAGAATTAAAATCACTATGTAAAGTAAGTAAAAAAGGATTAAGAGTAAAAATAAGAGCAATTCCTGGGCATTAAAGTTCAATTTTTATATAACTGGAAATGAACTCTGATGATTCTAAAATGCTGAAAAGGGCCATATATTTAAGGCAACAAGGCTTCTTTTCCAAAAATGGTTTTTTCATCAGAATAATATTCATTAAGGACCTAAGTGTTTGAATTAAACAATAAGTGATTATTCAATTTATTTAATAAGGAAAATTAAGTATTTTGTTTTTCTTCTTTTGCTACGTGCTGCCCATGAAAGGCACACAGTCTTTGTCTAGCTACTGCAACTAGGATCTGTTCTAAAACAGCATCCATTATTTGTGGAATATGTACCATGTGCAAGGCACTGTTCTAGGAAATAGAAAGAAAGAAAAACAAAATAGAAAAGATATATCTAGGGTGCCTGGCTGGCTCAGTCAGTAGAGCATGCGACTAAATAAAATCTTACACACAAAAAAAGGTAAGACATCTATTATGGAGCATATGTTGCATAGATAAAGACAATAAACAAGGTAAATGTATACATGCTAGGTAATGATGATGAGCAAGAGAAACATATAAAACAGGGAAAGGGAGGGCACTGACATTTTAGATTGGTTAAGGAAGGCTCACTGAAAATGTGATATGTGAGTAAAAGGCAGGGAGGAGTTGAGGGACAAAGTGAAGAAATATCTGAGAAAAGAGCATTCTGGCCTGAGGGCACAGATGGTCCGAAGGCCCCAGGGAAGAGGTGTTTGAACTATAGAGGACAGGTGTTTGAGGTATAACTTATGTTTTAACAAGACCTCTCAGGCTTCTCTATTGATAGGAGATGAAATTGGGGAAATAGTGAAAGCAGAGAAACCAGTTAGGAGCCCATTATATAACCAAGCAAGAGTTGAGAGTGCCTTATACCAGGATGGTCATATAGGAGGTGGTAAGAAGTAATCAAAGTCTGAATGTATTTTAAAGCAGAGCTGTATTTGCTAATGTGAATGAGTGTAAGAGAAATTAGAAAAGTCAACATAAATCCACCTTCTCTGGCCCGGAAGATAAAATTTCCGTTAGCATTGGGAAAATTTGGAAAGAATAACGAGAACTCAGTTTGACACACCCATTAACCATTGGAATGATCCCTTCCAGTTTCAGAGATGGAGAAGCTAGAGAAGTCTTACTTCATCTGCATTGGACCTCAGCTATTGTCTATCAAGCAAGATGCATACTTTGGATGGTCCACATCTGACTATTTGTATGGATATAATGATCCAAGATACCCATAAGCCCTAAGTGGGAGTGTGTTTGGAAAGCTCTTGAATGTGTGCTGGAAGCAAGAATATGTTGCGCAGTAGAATAACTGGAGTAATGGTTGGTGACACTAATTGTATTCACTGCAATGCCCCATGACAGTGTGATGTTTAGCTGGTAATATGAGATAATAAATCATCACTAACTAGTTAGTATTTCAGATTTATTAACTTGTTTATCCCATTTCCCAACCTACACTAGCAGGCAGGCTCTTAGAAAGGATAGTCCTTATCCATCTTGTATCAGGTATTAAGTCATTTGAATAACTGAGTCAGTTATGTATTCACATGATTCAATTATGGGTTCATATTTACTAGAAACCTGTAATTTAGAGAATTATGATTTTGCATAAAGTTTGCACCTGCCAAGTTTTAGAGAATGCAAAGTATATCATAAGCATGTAGTTTTTTTTTTCAGAATTCAATTTTTAAAAATACTTAGCACACTTACAAAGCTACAATCATTTAATTTTACCCATTAAATATATTTTTTTATTAGAATTTGTTTTAAAACTTCAAAGTTTAACTGGATGGAAAAAACAACACTAGAATTTTTAGGAGAAGAAATGGTGTCTAGGTAGAGGTAAAGGAACAGTGGAAAAATGAAGAAGCAGGGAAAATCCGGAGAGGACAAAATAAGCAGGTGTAGTAAAAGGAGGGATATTATCAAAATGGGCTAAGGTCTAGTTCCATCTAGGGTTCTGTGAGCTGCACCATGTACAAGATGCCCCAGTTCCTTTGGATGACATTTGAAGCTTTTACCTGGTTTCTAGCAGGATAATTTGCTTCACTCTCCACCTCACTTCTCCGGGAAAACAGGGCATGTTTTCTTGTCTTTATGTTTATGCACCAACTCTCTTCCCTCTGACACATGCATCCAGCTAAAGCTCACTCTTTCTAGATACCACTCATGAAATGACCACTTTATGGGGTCCTTCCCCACCCCACATACCAGGATTAAATGCTTACCTCTGGGCTACCAAATTCACACACAGAGAAAAGACACCAAGCTGATCAAGTACTGAAACTCCACAATGTCCCAAGGGCCTAGATTTTTCTTTTAGGTTCACCCAGGACTTTAGGTATATCACTCACTTAAGTTCCTTAAATTTCAATGTCTTCACTTGTATTTTAGGAATAAAATTAGTACCCACTTCATAGAGTTAAAAAGAATGAGCTGAAGCCTCAAGGTTGCTATTATTATTATCATTATCATCATTAATAGGTATTAATTTTCCCATTCAAGGGTAAGGCTCATTGAAATGAGCACTTACTAGGTTTTCAATAAATAGTTGTTGACTGGAGCTCCTCCTTTCTGCATATCTAACATTATTTTTACTTAAAATGCAAGAAACTAGATGTCAAATAATAAAAGATATGAAACTAAAATGTTATCCTTATGTCAGTCCTTCTCAGAGTTTAATTTTCTCCAGGTATTAATCTAGATATGTTTAAATGTATTTACATATTTTAATTCAAATTGCCTTAAATAATAACTGTTAGAGACAGATTACTGAAATTTATTATCGTTGGAATATTGCTCTTCTCCAGCATAATTAAGTTGTTAAATCTGTTGTCTACTGGAAAATCAATTTGTTTTAAATCTTATAAACTATCATGTTTTCATTTTATGTAAGCAAGAAGAAAAATTAAGTGTCTAAATTCACTTGCAAACAAACAAAAATGGGTTGAAAAACTGAGATTTACTAAGCTGTTTTCTACTAACAGCTATGAGCTATAGCTCTTGATATTCCTCTTTAATCTTTTTATTCATCACCAGATTCTTCCTATTCTGTCCTAATAACTTATCACCTTCCCATACCTCAAATTCCAGCCCACTCCTACCCTTCTCACTCTCCACAGATGATCTCACTCCATGCTTACCTGAGGAAATAAATACCATAATACTCCCTACACTTTCCACCCCACCTTGACTTCCAAATAGTCCTCCTGCCTGTTAAGGTGATCCCCTTTCTGTGCTCCTGACTTGACTCCCTACCTCCCAACTCTGGTCCCCACCTCCACCTCAACGATTTTTCTTCATCAATTGCTCTTTCTTCTGCATCTTTGATCTTTCTCACTACAATGTCTTTAATTCCACTTACGAGAAGATTCAAGTCCTCATAGTCTTTAACTACCTTTCCCTTGATCCTCTTTCCTTCTCCATTTCCAGCCCCAATTCTCCTCATTCATTTTTCTATACTGTTAGATAAATTTATATTGTTTGGATTTTTAAACTCTCACTCATTTCCAAATTGTAACACACGTGTGGTTTCTACTCTCATCGTGCCACTGAATTATTCATCTCCTCAGCCCTGCCATTCTATTTTCCAACTGCTATCTGCAATGGCCTCTCTTTATCACACAGCCTATTTCAGCTCTCTGAAATATCTAATTCATCTTCTTCCGAAATTTTATCTCCGTGTTTTCTATGACGCTATTTTCTTCTAACTTTTCTAATTTCCATCCTCTTTTTCACTTTCTTCCACTCTCTACATAATAGTGTTCCCAAGTATCTGTCTCAAGTTCGTTCCTGCCTGAGATCTACCTAACCTGATTCATGGCCTCACATTTCATCCATTCACCAATTACTTTTAAATCTGTACCTCCAGTTCTCCTTTCTTTTCTCCAGCTTAGAATTTTTTTTTTAAGCTACAGATACACACATTTCCAAATACCTAGTGAGCATCTCTAGATGGACCTTTTGCATGCATTATAAACTTAACATTCTCAAAATTGAAATAACTGTCTTCTAAACCTGCCTGTTTGCCAGAGCTTCCTAGCTCTGTTAAGAGCACCACCATCTTACCAATATATAGGAGCTAAAATTCTGAGACCCAAGTTAGGTCTTTCTTTTTCTACTTTCCAATTTATTCAACAATTTTTGTGGATCGTCTTTGTAATATGAGATAACATGTTTTATACACACACACACACACACACACACACACACACGCCTTTCCTAAACTTAATTTAAACTTATTGCATTAAATTTAGTGCTTTTCCAGACCCATGCCCTACAAGTGTCCACAATACTCATTTCCTTGCTCCCATGTGTCCTCTGTGAGCTGTGCCTTACTGTATATTGCTCTTTCGATATAAAATATGTATTTTTCCAAAGTCCTCTGGGTAACATCCTATATTCAAGCTTCAAAGCCAAGTCAAATTTAAAATTTCTGACACTAAACCCCTTTGCCAGGTAGATTTATCACACTTCGATCTGTGTTCCCATATTATCCCTACTGGATTAGAAATAAAAAATGAAAAAAGTCACTGCAACTAAGAACTTTTTAACAGAGGACAAATAAGATTTTTTTAAAGGCTCATTTTGTTATCATATAATTATTCCATACAACTAAATTGTCAGTAAAATGTACAGTAGTTTTAAAGGAATTTCTGAACAGAATAAGTAGCCAATTTAAGGAAATTCTAATATCAGAATGAGAGGACCACAATGAACATTAAACTAAATTGAAATCTAAAGGCAAACATTGTTTAAAAGCTAGAATAAGACAATATATTGGCCCAATTATTGGGCTCTGAACTTGAGAACCTAAAATTAAAAAGGTAAACCATGTTAAATAATTAAATCACACATCAAAATTAGCAGAATAAGGTTTAAGAAATACCTAAGGGAATGCATAGCCATTAACACTTAGCACTAGAAGAGTTGAAAAGAAATGAGCTACCACATAACTGAAAAATCTAGTAAAATGACCACAGAATATATCTAAAGACATTAGGAGAAAATAGGTAATAAGGATAATATCAAATACTACAGAAATAGAAAGATATTCAAAAGGTAACATAAATGCCAAAAAATAAAAAATAAAAGGTAACATAAACACATCCAGAAGTTCACACTTACAAAATGTTAACAAGATAAAACTAGCAAAACTAACCTAGACAAAAGAGAGAATGTATTAATACATATTACAAGAAATTAAAACTTGTGGCAAATTTTGAAAAGAGAAAAATAAAATCACATCTATGCCAATATATTTGAAATCTCATATTAAATGGACATATTCTTTAAAAAATGTTACCCAAACTACCTCAAGAAGAAATAGAAAAACAAATAATCCTAAATTGTTAAAGACAATTATCAAACCAAAATAAAAATCCACAACAAAAACATTAAGTACAAGTGTTTTTAATAGATGGTTTCTACTTGTTTCAAGAATTAATCATTAAAGCCTTGTACATACTGTTCCAGAAAAAAGAGAAAACAAAAAATACTCACCAACTCACCCAATAAATTGTCATCAAAACCATAATAGGGTTGTGCATAAAAGGAAAATTACAGATCAATCTCACTTCTGAATATAAATGGAAAGACCATATACAACTTTAAGAAAAATAATAAATTATATCATAGTTAAATTGAATTTATGCCAGGAATGCACAATTTGCCTTATATGAGAAATTGTCGAAAAAGTATCTCAATAGCTACAATAACAATTTCAATTAAATTTCAACATTCATAGATTTTTTAACGAAATTTGAAGAGAATTCTCAGAGAACTAATAGATTGAAATGTCTTTACTTAGTAAGTGTAATCTATAACTACAAAAATTACTTTTATAAACCATTGAGAAACTTTCAACTACAATCCAGAAAAAAAGCAAAGAAACCCACTGCTATCCTTCTTTTTTAAATTTTATAAAAGATTTTATTTATTTATTTATTTGAGAGAGAGAAAGCAAGCAGGGGGGTGGGGCACAGAGAGAGGGAAAAGCAGACTCCCAGGTCAGCAGGGAGTCCTATGTGGGGCTCCACACCAGGCTCAACCCCAGGACCTCAGGATCATGAACTGAGCCAAAGGCAGACACTTAACCAACTGAGCCCCTCAGGTGCCCCCCACTGTCATCCTTCTTATTCAACATTACATTGCAATGCCTAGTCACTGCAGTAAGGGGGAAAAAAAAAAAGTTGTGTGAACTAGAAAGAAATAAACGAAAATATAGTTTTTAAAGGATATAACTGACATTAAAACACCAAGTATTTTTAAATGCTTCATTAGAATTATTCATAGCATTTAATAAACTGTCTAAATACAGGATCATTGTTCAAAACTATACTTATTTTTTATTATATCTTTTTAGGGAAAGAGAGTGTGCATGCACAGGAAAGGTGGGAGGGGAAGGAGGGGCAGAGGGAGAGGGAAAGAGAATCCCAAGCAGGCTCCACACCCAGCATGTAGCCCCACATGGGGCTCCATCTTACCACCTTGAGATCATGAACTGAGCCGAAATCAAGAGTCAGTTGCTCAAACAACTGAACCACCCAGGCACCCCCTAAACGATACTTATTTTTTTATGTAGAGGTAAATACAGCTAGAAAAATAACTTTAAGCATAATGTGCCTAAGAATATTATAAAAGATGTTTAAATCTTTACAGATTAAATTATAAAATACATTTAAAACTTTAAGTCCTAAATAAATAGACATTTTTACTATGCTCATACAAAGAGAACTATCATAAGAATGTCAATTTTCTAAGTTTACCTATAAATTAAATACCTCAAGATTCTAAATTACAAGAGTTTTACGAAGTCCTTTACAAAATTGAAAATGTATATGGAAAAGTAAATCTTACTCACAGTCATGATTCCATAAAAAATAAAAATAAAAAGATGGGGACAATTTCCTTACTAGATACTAAGCCTTAATATAAAGGTAAAAACATTAATTTAGTATAATACTGACTCGGGAATAGACAGATCCAGAGAATAGTTTTTGACCCCAAAAACATAACCATCCATGCATGGCTACTTGGCAGAGGATATATTATTGTATTGGATACCATTAAGGAATGGAAAGACTGGGCAATGAAAGGTGCTGAGAAAACTGGCTATCCATACTGGGGGGAGAAAGGACTTATAACCAACACAGAATAGGCAAAAGATATAAATAGTGATTCAAGAGAAGAATAAATAAGGATGTTCAACTTCAATGATATGCTGGAGAAATGGAAATTCAGAGCATAATGATGTAAAATTTTAAGCCCATTACTTATGCAGAAATTAAGCCTGTCAGTGCTAGGTATTAGCCAGAATGTTGAATAATACAACACTTAAACATTGCTGCTGGGAATATAAATTGGCATCATTATTTTAAAGAATTTCTTATAAATATACATATGAATTTACCTAAGAACCCGATAATTGCATTAAGAGTTAAATGAAACATGCACAGAATGTTCACAGCAACACTTATTTTTCTCACTTCAAATTATTAGAAATAACCCAGATACCCATACATCAAGAAAAGGACAGACACATGAGTTGTTTAAATTTATTAAATGACATATAACAGTGATAATGCATGAGAACAAATACATACAGCAATATGTAAAAGTCTTAGAAACATGCTGAGTAAGGAAATCAAATCCCAGAAGGCTACTTGCACTATAAAACAATTTTATAAAATTTGGAAACAAACCTTAAATATATTGTTCAAATATATATGCATATATTCTAAAGTTAATTTTTACCTCTTTTTGAGTATAACTAATATAAAATTCAATAGCTTCTTTAACTGGAAGCAGGGGAAGAGCACAAAACAACATCAACAGAATTGGTAATGATCTAGCTCACATGGAGCAAGTATATGTTACATACAGTGTTTTGTTTTGTTTTGTTTTAAAGATCTTATTTATTCATTCGACAGAGAGAGAGACAGCCAGCGAGAGAGGGAACACAAGCAGGGAGAGGGAGAGGAAGAATCAGGCTCATAGCAGAAGAGCCTGATGTGGGGCTCAATCCCAGAACGCCAGGATCACGCCCTGAGCTGAAGGCAGACGCTTAACCGCTGTGCCACCCAGGCGCCTACATACAGTGTTTTTTAACTACCAAATGAAAAATTAGAAAAAAATGAAACTACGCTGCCTCCAATGAGCTCTTAATTTATTAAAGTATAAATAGCAGCATTAATATTTTTAAATGGTAGCCTGAATTCTCACCTCCATTCCCCCTTTAGATCATATGTCATATATAGCTCACAAACTGAGTCTTTTCCTCATATAATTTATGCCAGATAAATATTGAATGTAAAAGCTATTTCAATTAATTTGTAAATGAAATTTAGAAAAGAACGAAATATAGTAAGTTTAAAATATACGTCTAAAGAGGCACAGAATAGAGTAACTGTCACAACCTGCCTTTCTGTTCACTGATCCTGAGCAACTCACCTCATAAGACCTAAATACTGTCTTTGTAAAACAAACAAACAAAAACAAACAAACAAAAGAATCAAAACTAGGTCTTCACTTAAATGTTGAAATAATCTTTTTTACGCAATTTAGGGGAAAAATGATAGACATTTGGCAAGTAAAAAGAGTACAGGATGGTTACACTGTTAAAGAACAAACCATTTGTCAAATTATATCTTCATTTCATTATAGTTGCTGGCTTCAATTAAACTATTACCCTTTAAGTTGAATTTTGGTGATAGAAGTTCTGTTGAAATGAAAAATTATGGCCACTGAGTAACATTACCTGGGTTTCTACAATTGACTAAAAACAAAACGCTCTCCCTCTGAGCTGTGTCAGCTTCTCCATTTATATTTCATAGTTTCATGAGTTCCTCATAAATAGCTTGAAATTCTATGAGGTGAAGATTGTTTGCTTGTGTAAGAGAGCAGCAAGAGGTATGTTGAGTCCCTGTAATAGGTAATTTAAGTGAGTGGCAAGGGAAATGGTGTGTGTTTTGATTACTTCAATTTCAGTCTTTTAAATGAAGTATGATAGAACACAATCCTCTTTTGTGTGGTTGCTCTAACTTAAAATGCTAAAATGGAATAAAAAATGTCCAGATGTTTTAGTACTCTGAGTGAAGAGTAGTCTGGATCAAATTTAAAGAAGAAAATTAATTACAGTGTCTTATATAAATATGTTGACCTCTCAAAAGTGCCAATGGCTGAAAACATCATTCACTAGACATCAGGGATTCTCAGTCTTGGCAATGCAGACGTTTTGACCTGGATAACTGTTTGTTGTTGGGCGCTGCCCATGCTTTGTATGATGTGTAGCACCCTTCCCCCACATCTACCCATTACATACCAAGAGCACCCTCCCCCTAGTTGTAGCTATCAAAAATTCTCTTGAAATTGTCAAATGTCCCCTGAAGGACAATTATGGCTGGTTAAGAATCACTTCCCTACACCAAATGCTGTTCAGTTCCCAATAATAATAATAATAAATAATAATAATAAATCTTAAAAGTAAGAATGGAAAAGATCAAAACCAATTAGCCATGACCCTCCAAATTAGGAAATTAATGGGAATACAAAAATATCCAGCACCCAACAGGGTAAAATTTAAAATGTCTAATATCAATAAAAAACTATGAAGCACACAAAGAAGTAAAATATGTAACCCAGAAGAAAAAAAAAATCAACAGAATCCAACTCAGAACTAACAAAGATGATGGAATTAACAGATAATTAACATTAACAAAATGTTAATTTTCATTAACAAAATGAAAAGGAATGGGAAAAAACGTTTGCAAACAATATATCTAAAAAAGGGTTAATGTCCAAAATATATATTCCCCAAACTTGATGAAAAATATGAATCACAGATCCAAGAAGCTCTGTTAACTCCAAACACAAGAAACACGAAGAGAAGTATATCAAGGTATAAGATATTCAAACTGTTCAGACTGTTTAAATCAATATATAACAGGTATAGTTTCTCAGCAATCCATGAAAATAGACATGTCACATACAAGTGGGACAAAGATAAAGATGACAACATATTTTTCATCAGAAATCATGCAAATAACAAGACCTCATTAACGTTTATAGAATTATCTATGCAAAAACAACCTAATAAACTTTACTGTCATGTGTACATGGAACATTTACTAAGCTAATATTTGCTAACCATATTCTAGACATAAAATGAATATTTAAAAATCTCAAGGCTTCAAGTCATATAAAGTATGTTTTCTAACTACAGTGGAATTAAAATATAAGTCAATTACAAAAAGATACTTGGAAAATCCCCCAATATTAAGGACTAAATAATACACTTCTAAATAGCCCATGGGTGAAAAAAGGAAATCGAAAGGAAAATTATAAAATATTTCAAACTGAATGAAACTGAAGTAACAGTATATTAAACTTTGTGTTAAAAAGCTAAAATAGTACTTAGAGTAAAATTTATTGCACTAAATAGGGGCGCCTGGGTGGCTCAATTGATTGAGCCTCTGACTCTTGGTTTCCGCTTAGGTCATAGTCGCAGGGTCCTGAGATTGAGTCCTGTATCATGTTCCATGCTTAGTAGAGAATCTGCTTCTCTCCCTTTCCCTGTGCCCCTTCTCCTGTTTGCATGCTCTCCCTCTCTCCACTCTCTCTCTCTCAAATAAATAAATAATTAAATCTTTAAAAAGAAAAGGAATGGCCTCGGGGTGCCTGGGTGGCTCAGTCGTTAAGCGTCTGCCTTCAGCTCAGGGCATGATCTTAGGGTCCTGGGATCGAGCCCCACATCAGGCTCTTCTGCTCGGAGCCTGCTTCTTCCTCTCCCACTCCCCCTGCTTGTGTTCCCTCTCTCGCTGGCTGTCTCTCTCTGTCAAATAAATAAATAAAATCTTAAAAAAAAAAAAAAGAAAGAAAAGAAAAGGAATGGCCTCAGCTTCAACCTTGAGAAACCTAGAAAAAAGAAGTGCAAATTAAATGCAAAGTAAGCAAACGAGATTGAGAACAGACAAATACGCAATATAAATGAAACCAAAGCTGATTCTATGAGATCAAGATTATTAAACTTCTAGTCAAAGTGATCAGGAAAAAAAGAGAGAAGAAATAAATTAATAATATCAGAGATGCAAGAGATAGCATCACTGTGGACTCCACAAATATAAAAAGAATAATAAAGGAATGTTACAAATAACATGATGCAAATCAATTCAACAACCTAGATGAAATTAACAATTCCCTTGAAAGACACAAACTACCAAAGTTCACTAATGTAGGATAGTCTGGGTAGGCCTGTATCTATAAAGGAATTACTTTTCTAGTTAAATACCTTACCACAAAGAAAACTCCAGGCCAAAATGGTAAATTTTAAAGAATATTAAAGGAAGAAATAATATAAAATCTACATGAATACTTCTGGAAAGTTGAAGAGGAATAGATACTTTTCTACTCATTCTATAAGACCTGTAGCATCCTAACATCACACCGAGCACAGACATCACAAAAAGTGAACAAACCAACAATCTGCATAAGTGTAAAACCATTAACAAAATTTTAATAAGTCAAATGAAAAGTATATAAAGCTTATATCCTGACTAATTATGGCTTATATTTTGAATGCCGAGTTGGTTTAATATTTGAAAATCACTAAATACAATTCACCATATTAGCAAACTAAAAAAAAAACTTATATATATATATATATATAGCTATATATATATAGTTATATATATAGTTATATATAGTTATATAGTTATAGTTATATAGTTATAGTTATATATATATATATCAGTAGATAGAGAAAAAGCATTTGATAAAATCCAACATCCATTCCTGAAAATATAAGAAAATATCTTTGTAATCTTGGGTTAGGCAAAAATACCATAAATACAACACCAAAAATAGGACACATAGAAGTAAGAAACTGATAAACTGAACTTCATCAAAATTAAAAAACTTCTTTGAAAGATACTGTTCAGAGAATGAAAAGGTAAGCAACAAATTAAAAAAATATATAAATCATATATCTGATAAGATTTTATCCAAACCAACCCTTAAATCTCAATAAGAAAACAAACAACTCAATTTTTAAAATAGGCAAAATATCTGAACAGACACTTCACCAAAGAAGACATATTGATGGCAAATAAACACATGAAGAGATGTCAATTATCTCTATCCTCTGGGGAAATGCAAATCAAAACCACAATTAGATACCACTACCTATTTATAAGAAAGGCTAAAAGTAAAAAGGTTGAACATATGAGACCTTGTCAAAAAAACTCAATCACTATTTATGAGAATATAAAATAGTAAAGTAACTTTGCAAAGCAGGTTGAAATTTTCTCAAAAGCTAAATATATATCATCATAGGAACCAACCATTATTTATTCAAAATAAATGAAGACATAGTTCCATATAAAGCTATATAGAAATATTCATAGCTTTATCTGTAAAAGCCAACAATAGGAAGCAACTCATATGAGTCAACAAAAAAAATAGATTATTATGTCCATACAATGGCATAATTCTGAGTATAAATAAGTGGACTACTGGTACACACAATAATTATTGATACACAATTATAAGGATTGAACTATTAACACACAATAACGTAGATGAATCTCAAAGTAATTATGTAAAGTGAAGGCAGCCACACAAAAAGAGTACATACTCTATGATCCTGTTTATATTAAATTCTAGTAAATGTAAAGTAAGCTAAGCTAACAGAAAATAAATCAGTGGTAAGTTACCTAGGAACAGGATGGGGGTCAGGAGGAGATGGGAAAAGGGAATTAAAAGAAGAGAATAAATTTTTCAGGTGACAGATATGTTCATTATGTTAAGTGTGTTGATGCTATTACTGATATATGCATATAACACAAGTTATCAAATTATATACTTAAATATTCATAATTAACTGTTAATTATTCTTCAATAAAGCTATTTAAAAATAAAATATAACAAATTATGTAAAAACTAATTAATTTCTTTCAGAAACATTTATTTCTACCTTTAGAAGCAGAACATACCATTATAGTTGCACATAGGGGCTCTAGGGCCACATTGGGTGCAATCAAATCCTGGCCTCCTTGAATCAAGGAAGAAAGGCCTCGAATGAGGAGAAGTGAACATTTTGGTTCTAAGATGAGATGTGCACTTTGCTGTTGGGTTTGCTCACCCACATCTGTGCCAGTGAAGAAGGAGGAACAATACGGGAGACATGGCCAGGGGAAAGGTGACAGAAGCTGCCCTTCTAGGTTCTTTACCAATTGGTTCAGAAAATAGGCTCTTATTTGACTGAGGTCCTGGAGTTGGAACCTTGTTTGTTTCCATATAGGGCAGATGTGGGCCAACAGGAATTCCAACATGCTCCATGGACAAGAGGGCCAAACAAGACAAATTGACCAAAGACTCAACAGCAGCTTCACTGTGGATGATCATATATGGAGACATATGCCTTTCTTTTCCTCTTCTGTACCCTAACACTAGGTCAGTATGTGCCAGAAAGAGGGATGGGGTGGGGCGGTGGGCGTCATGTGAAAGCAGATCCCTTCACCAGCCCCTCCTCACACACCCTACCACACACTCACATGGCCAAATGTTATGTTGCCTAAGCTTTGCTTGGGGGGAAAAAATTGAACCAACTGGAGATTAGAGTTTTAAATGTCCACAATTAAAAATGAGATTATTTAAATAGTAGAAAATATGTGAAACATCATGGAATCAGACTGACAGGCTATTGAAAGAGCATTCTTTTTTTTTTTTTTTAAGATTTTTTATTTATTTATTCGACAGAGATAGAGACAGCCAGCGAGAGAGGGAACACAAGCAGGGGGAGTGGGAGAGGAAGAAGCAGGCTCACAGCAGAAGAGCCTGATGTGGGGCTTGATCCCAGATCGCCGGGATCACGCCCTGAGCCGAAGGCAGACGCTTAACCGCTGTGCCACCCAGGCGCCCCTGAAAGAGCATTCTGTCCAGATGGAAAACGGAATTGATAAGGTACTGTCAGCAGAAATTTCTAGGGAAAAGAAAACTTTCTTATGTTTATCCTTGTGATTTGTGACTATGTATTAAATTGGTTAACACTTTATTAATATACATGTTACCTGAAAAATATATCACATAAAGCATTTAGGTCATTAAAATTTGGTGTAACATGGTGCTCTTGAAGCTTTAACAATGTGGTTTTGGGTGGGAGTAGGGAGTCAGGAAGATGAGAGAGGTGGCCATTCTCATTTCTAGTTAGCATGTGAAGATTTCTGCTTCCAATAAATAGGGTGGGAAGCTCTGTTTTGAGGAGAGGTTCAAACGGAATTGAGTAAATCTGTGAACCTGACAATCTAGAATGAAAAAATGTACATGTTAGGGCGTTTTTGAGGGAGAGAATCCACAGTTTTTAATAAGACAATTTCAGGATTCCATGATCTCCAATTCTAACTTGCAAGCATAGTTCTAGGTAGTGGCTGAACCAGTCTCTGGGAAAATGGGCTGGCAGGCAGATGTGGATTAAAAATGAGTAGAAGAAACTAGTGAGATATGGGTAAGCAATGATTGCCTTTAGACAGGAATGGAAGGGCACAGAAAGGAGAGAAAATAGTACTTAAGGGGGAACTAGAAAGGCACAAAGGCAAGAGTGCGATTAGAAAAGTGTGCCTAGAGTCAAAACAGCATATTTTAATGCAGTACATTTAAATATGAGTGTGAAGTTCCTTCCCGTTATAATTTTTGTTTCTGCAGAGAACTTTAAAGAACCAAATAATTAGTTACCAAGGCAGCATTTAAATACTGCTAACACCAAACATATGTTAAGGTTTAAAAGGAAACACCCAGCAAGAAATTAATGTATTTAAATTTTGTGTAAATAATTTCTGTTCTCTAAATTATAGGAAATAAGTCAAATGTAAATATATATAATTTAACGGGTTACCACTCGATCCACTTACTCTTACTCTTGCTGTTTGATGCACTTAGTTTGGAGATTTTTTTTTTAATTCAACTGCCCAAAGTATTTATGGAAACAATATAATAAAATAGACTATCTCCACTTTAATACTCATTGCTTTATTGGGGGGGGGCGGATTATGATTATGGATTTTTCATTTTTCCCATTAGAATTGAAGCTCCTTGAAGCAAACAATATCAATTTATTCCTGTCTGTGTCTTCAAGGTTTAGCAAAGAGTTCTTTACACACAGGGTCTTACATATCATATGTGCTCAGTGCCTGTTGCTGAGAAATAAATAGAACCCTGGAAACGTAGAAGGTTACAAGGAATAAGTTCTTAATATTTAGGAAAGTGATAACTCACTGTAGGCTCTAGTAGAGAAAGGTTTATAGAAGAGGAGGAAACGAATTGCATTACAAGAGGTAGGTAAGATTTTATATCAGGGTTTATTTATATTCAATAAAATACTAAACGAAAACTATAGAGAAATTTTCGTTAAAATAATGAGCCATGAAATGTGATTTGTCAAAATGTTTCCAAGCCGACTTAGCATTCCACGGCTAAGAGGATATCACACTAATAAGACGTACCTTGAGGCAAAATTGAGATCAGGAATACACTGGAGAACAAAGCAAAAAAGATTATCCACTAGCAAACACACATAAACAGAGAAGCTTGAAAAGCCTTTTGGCTCTTACATCTAAATGCTTTGAAAATAGAAATGCTTGAAGGGATTCAGTCAAAGTTTCATCCGAAGTTGCTTACCATCTTACTAAAATCAGAGCTGGAAATTCCGAACAAATTATATTTCTTGTGATGGCATACAAGTTATATATATGTTTGGGCCAAGAATTCCCCCTACCTCAGCCCAATTTCCTCTTCCCAGGGAAGTCATTTGTCACACCTGAAGCTGACTTTTACGTACCCAAAACAAACAAACAAAAAACAAAACAAAAACAAAACATGCCTCAGAAAAGGCAGAAGGAGGGGAGTAATTTTTCTTTTTTTTTTTTTCCTCTGGGGAAGTAATTTTCCAAAAGTCAACCCTTGTACTGAAGGCCTCAGATCATTACAGGTATTTAGAAGGATTTGAGAAAAGGGTGTTAGTGACAAAGATGTCCTGAAGTGGGGTTCTCTAAAATGAGGCATGAGAAATGTTGCTAGCCTGGGGTTATAAATATTAATATTCCTTATAATATTCTGCATACCGAGAGGTAAAAAAGCAAATCCCTCATAAGACTGCTTTATGCTTATTTGGATTATGTGTCTTTAAAGGCTACACCTTGTCAGGCCTGAACTCCAAGAGGCCAGCTTCAATGATGTATACAGTAGCTATGAATTAATATATTAAAAGAATTCATGTCTCTGCTGATTTGTTCTAAGTCCTCCTGAACAAAGTTTCACTTGTCCAAAAATAGCATTTTGGTTTTGATTCTGGCAGGTGATGGGCTTCTCCTGGTCTTGGGAATAGAAGCAGTGCAGTAATCTTTGGAGAGGGTAGCACAATCGATTTTACCTTATAAACTGCACATCAAGGAAGGGCATCTTTGTGGTCAGGACTAAACATGAGCCTTGGTATATTTCTCTGAAGACTTAATCCATGGAAAAAGACTGACTGTGGTAAAGTAGGTGTGGCTGAATAAACGAAAGGGAGAAATAAATTAGAGAAGAAAGGAAAAAGGAGAAAGACTATGGTTGGGTCTGGCTCACTCAGGCTCTCCCATTAAAATGGTCATTTCCCTGATGTGTGCACAAAAAGAAATCCTTTCACCCAAGGAATTAAAATGAACTCTGAACTTTCTGACATGCCTTTAAAATAAAAAATATTTCAAAATCTTACACAGTGCAAAATTTAAAATGTATTTTCTACATTTACTGTCCACATCATGTTAGTAGCTTCCCATGATAGTTTCATCTCTAGGAAGGAAAGAGACACCAGGAGCAACTATTTACACCAAGGATGAAGAAAACTCATTCAGAAAATACCTGAAGTTAAGCTATTTAACAGGCTCTACAGATAGGGCCTGACCCACCTTATATAGGGGGAAAAAATAAGTTATCTGTATCAGGCTATATTCATATCTCTTATCTCCCCCAGCCTGCATATATCAACATCAGACCAATTTCAGTCCTTGTATATTTGATAGAATTGAGGTGGGCATTAGCCATGGTCTAATAGAGAGCCAACCCCTGACATAGAAATAAGAAATTAATATGGTTTAATATGATAGCATCAAATGAGTATACTGGGAAACTCTTGCTTCATGATTCTGAGTCCTCTAATATTTTTCTTAGAAATTTCGCAATGAGGGAGTAAAGTTGAAACAAATTTTTCATTGAGTAAACAGTCTTTTTCATAAGAAGTAGTAAGAATTTTGTTCTGAATTCAATAAATGATATTAATTCTGACTATTTCTGTCATCTTCTTAAACACAAACAACTAATTTGACTAAAAGCTCATTTCGGCAAACTTCTTTTGACTGCTGGAGGCTGAATGCCCTTGATTAGCTCTGGTTCGAACACCAAAACTACAGTTCTTTAGCTCAGTTAGGTCATAAGTTACACAGCTGTTCCCCCTTATCCACAGGGGATATGTTTCAAGACCTCCAATGGATGCCTAAACTATGGATAGTACCAAACCCTATGTATATACTATATTTTTTTTCCTATACACACATAGCTATGATAAAATTTAATTTATAAATTAGGCACAGTAGAAGATTAATGACAATAGCTAATAATAAAATAAACAATTAGAATGATATACTATAATAAAAGGTAAGTGAATGTGGTCTCTCTCTCTCTCTCTCTCAAAATATCTTATAGTACTATACTCACCTTTCTTGTGATGATGTGAGTTGATAAAATGTCTAAATAATGAGACTAAGCAAGGTGAATGACAGTGTTAGGCTACTATTGACCTTCCGATGTGTCATCAGAAGGAGGATCATCTGCCTCCAGACCACAGTTGACCACGAATAACTGAAACTGGGGAAGGCGACATGTTGGATAAGTGGGGGTCTACTGTATTTGCTATTCTCACACCCGTGTGTCCAGAAAAGTTTGCCCATTTCCAGACTTTAATTTGTAACCCTGCCAGGGCTGAGAAAAGCCTTCTGGAAGTGTTGGTCATTGTTATTAATTACGGAGACCCAAATTCCCACTTGACATTGCTCATAGGGATATCTGTTAGGACTATGCACTCCCCACCTCCTCTGACTTTGTGTACCTTATGAAATAGTGATTCATTCCCCTCTTGTTGGAGAATGCTTGCCAAGCACTTTTCTATAAAGTTACTGACCTTCTGGCCCATTCATTTAAAACTTATGTATGTGCACTAAATTTGGTTCTGAGAAGAGGACCCTCAAGCAGCCCACTGAGGTTCTTGGAAGCCATACTGCTTAATGGCAAGTATCTGCAAGTCATGGCCCTACAACTGTCTGAGCTCTTAACAAAAGGTTTTACAACCACACTCATCAGACTTTGGGGTTCATATCTATTGCGAAAACATGCTTTCTTGATAGCACTCTGTATTACTCACTGTCCCGATGCTTCTCTTACTGTTAGAATCTTCTGCTAGAAGAGACTGGGAATAAAACAATTTTATTTTCTAACTCGGCAAGTCCTGGCTCCTTTAAATTATCTTTAAATTCCTTGTAATGAATAAATAATTACTTCATTACATCATCTGTCTCCATCTGTATTATATGATTATCAACTAAAAGAAACCAGCTGATATTTTTGACATTATGTCTGGAAACTTCCTTAGCCAGATCCATCCATTAAGTGGGTGAATTTCCTATTTTTCATGTTATCTCAGGTGACAGATTTGCTGTACTTTCTACCACCATGTAAAAAAGAATGTCTAAGATACCTTCTTCACTCACATGTTAGTCACCTGGGCCAGGCTGGATGGAACAGCAAAGGCTAGATGAACATCTGTCCTCTCTTCCTATCTTTTCCACATGGGAACCTGGGCTTCATAGCACAATAGTCTCAAGATAGTCTGACTTCTTGTGTGGCAGCTGTCTTCCCCAGAGAGAATATTCCAGGAGACAGGAATTGGAGGCTACAATTTTCTTAAGGCTTGGATCTAGAAATTACCATGGCATCACTTCCAGCATATTTTACTTGTCAAAATAGAGAGCTTACCCAGACTAAACAGGAGAGAAAATAGACCTCTCAAAGGTGCAAATGTCAAAGAATGTTTGGCTCTCTGTAATCTACCATATTTAATCTATGCTCTCCCCTCTACGTTTTACTGTTTTAGAGGCTTAAACTTTTAGTATCCATCCATGTAATTGGCAGCTCCGTGTGGATGTCTCAAAAGTATCTGACCACATCAAAAATTAAACTCACTCCTCTGGGTGTTTCCAGAAGCATTCAAGGGCTCTGTCACTTACCAAAACCCTTGAGGTCACCTTTGACCTTTCTCCTACATACTTTATGTAGTGCAACACCAAGTTCTGAGGATTTTACCTCATAAATATCACTATTTGCTATTTTTAATTTATTAAAGATCCATTCTAGAGCTCAGATTTCTTGAGAATAATTTATCATTCAGATATAAAAAGAATGGTGAAAAACTAACATCACCCCTCTCAGAACTGCCTATTTCTTGTTTACAAACCCTAAGCCAGCAAGAATCTACATATCCCTCCCCCTCCACTTTAATTAAAAGCTGCATAATTTTAATTAATGTCTTACAAATCATATGAATAAAAAAATTGTAGGAGGAAGAAAAGATGGTGTTTTTCTGTAAAAGAATAAATTACCACTTGTCATCCTTTGGACGATGAAAGTATACTCTGTAATATAGTTTACAGAAATCTTTAAGATACAGGACTGCCAATTTCAGGAAGCTGAAATTGTACCATTATGTAATTTTAAAGCATGACCTCAATTTTAGTCTTCATTTATAACTTATGTAATTTTAAGGCATGACCTCAATTTTAGTCTTCATGTAGATGATTTTGTTTTTCTATTATATTGTTATGCAGCTCATTGTTTTTTCTTTTGGTCTTAGGAATGCACTGAAATAGACTTACCTCTGGGGTGGAGGGGACATGAACCATCCTACACTTCAACATTAATCTCCCTTCCTTCTCCCAATACATTTCTCACAGGTTGAGGTCTAGGATTTTTTTTTTCCTTTTTAAAAAATATTTTATTTATTTATTTGTCAGAGAGAGAGAGCACAAGCAGGGGGAGCGGCAGGCAGAGGGAGAAGCAGGCTCCTCGCTGAGCAAGGAGCCCGATGTGGGACGTCATCCCAGGACCCTGGCATCATGACCTTAAGGCAGACGCTTAACCAACTGAGCCACCCAGGCATCCCGAGGTCTGTCTAGTTCTTGATCTCTGGCCCAGGTTTTCTTCTATGATGGATATACTGCTTTTTAACTCTAAAGAAGCAGGGGTATCTCAACTGCTGTTATTTGTCAAATCCCTAATATACCAGTCCACAAATGGAACTTTTTAAGTTTGAAAGACATTAATACTAAGGGTGTGTGTGTGTGTGTGTGTGTGTGTACATAATAAAATTTAGCTTATTACATACTAAAATCTCATTATTTGTTTATGAATTTATATTTTCATCACAAAAATAAAAATTACTACTATTAAATGTTTATTTGGTGTCTAGAACACACACAATATTGCAATATCTTCATTATGCTGCCATTTTTACAAATGGAAAAACATAGTCTCAGTTTTTAAACAACTTTCACAAGTCACATAGTAAACGGTGATCTGGAATGGCCTGTGCAAGGAGCTCTCTTCATCATGAACATGAAGTCCCACAAAATTATGGAGCATGTGTCTCTGTCCTAGCAAATCTCACAACTTGCCATGTACTTAAGTTATTAGAACACATGCTTTTCTTTCCAATGTATTTTGTAGTTTGGAGTCAAGGAGTCCCTACTTCATAGCTTTTTCACCTTGGGAAAGTTATTTAACCTCCCTATTCCTCACTTCTCATGTATGTGAAATGAGGGGGTTGAGCTAGAAGGTCTCTATGGTCTCTTTAGGTTCTAGCGTTCTATGATTTCTGTGACTGTGAGCTCCTTGGAAAGAAGTATCTACTCATCTTGTATTATCTAGAACACATATTTGAATATATTATACCTAGCAGCTACTCTACAAATGACAATTGAGTGAAGTGGGTGGGTTTTAGAATGTCTTAATAATTAGCATTAAAGTTAGAAGTCCATTTATACATACATGCACTCATCTTTTTCATCACTTACTTCCATAAATGCTATCTATCATGCACATTGTTGTAAAAAGATAAAGTATAATCTCTGCCCTCAAAGAATTTCCACTTAAAAAATAGGTTTTGATCCTTTTTACAAACGACTAATATGAATTTCATAAAAAATGATGCAAGGTAAATATTATTACCATTATTTTAACTTAAAATATGTGAAAACTAGGGCTCTGGAAGGTTAACTGAATTGCCTAGGATGACATAAGCAGTGAGTGAAGAAGTCTGAATTAGGGCCTTCCGGGAGTTAAGATGGCGGAGGAGTAGGGGACCCCTTTTTCAGCAGGTCCCCTGAGTCGAGCTGGATAGGTACCAGACCAGCCTAAATAAACACGGAATCAGCCTGAGACGCAGGATGATGCATCTGGATCTCTACAAATGAACATCTCCAGCGCTGAGTATTGAGGTACGAAGAGGGGAGCTGTAAACCGTGCACGGATATCGGAAGATAAACGGAAGGGGGAGGGAGCCGCCGCGTTTGGGCGCCGGGAAGCGGCAGCCACCTGCACGGGGGAGCGGGCGGACTCACAGAGGGCACCTTCGAGAGAGCGGACTGAGACCTGTGAGCCGTGAACGCCGCCACCAGGCATCTCCCAGAACACCGGAATCCCGGTGTGCTCACGGGATCCAGACTGAGACCGGGAACTCCCGGAGTGCGCGCGGGGCGGCTGGCGGCTGGCGGGCCACCTGCACGGGGGAGCGGGCGGACTCGCGGTCGGCACCCGAGAAACAGCAGACTGACACCCTGAACCGGGTGCGCGCGCCACCAGGCTTCTCACGAAACTCCGGAATCGAGGTGTGCTCACCAGGCATAGACTGAGACCGGGAGACCCGGGAGCCTGCGGGGCGGCCGGTGGCTGGCGGCATTAGAAACACAAAGGACAGAGACGCGCCGGCCCTGGAAGTGAGGGCAGGGACGCCGGGTGTGGGGCGCACATCCCGGGACACTGCAAGGTTGAGCAGCACCAACAGTAACAGAGATAAAGTGGCCAGAACATCAGTGGAGAACGGGCCGCAATCCCTCTGTTCTGCGACAATGCAGCCTCTGCTGCTCTGACCCTCAGAAGAGGCATAGCCGGCCGCCAGGGAAAGCCGCCAGAGAACAAAAGCCTGGAAATACCGGCTCAGAGAGTGCCCATCCCCATCCTCCCTCGCAGGGGACACGGAGACTCTAACCAAACAGGGTTGCCTGAGTATCGGCGCAGCAGGCCCCTCCCCCAGAACACAGAAGGCAGGCTGAAAAATCAAGAAGCCCACAATCCAGGCGCCTGGGTGGCGCCGTCATTGAGCTCCTGTCTCCGGCTTAGGGCGTGATCCCAGCGTTCCGGAAAGGAGTCCCTCATCGGGCTCCTCCGCTGGGAGCCTGCTTCTTCCTCTCTCACTCCCCTGCTTCTGTTTCGTTCTTGCTGACTGTATGTCTCCCTCTCTCAGATAAGTAAATAAATAAAATCTTTAAAGAAGAAGCCCACATCTCTAAGATCCCTATAAAACAAGGGGCACGGCCTGGGACCCAGTCAATAATTTTGGGCTCTGGAAACCCCGCAACCTCTCTTCATCAGAATGACAAGAAGGAGAAGCCCCCCCCAGCAAAGAAAAGACAGTGAGTCAGTGGCCTCTGCCACAGAAGTAACGGATATGGATGTAACCAAATTATCAGAAATGGAATTCAGAGTAACAATGGTCAAGATAATGAGTAGACTTGAGAAAAGTATTCAGGAAAATATTACTGAGAATATAGAATCCCTAAGGGCGGAAATGAGAGCGAATTTGACAGAAATTAAAAATTCTATGAGCCAAATGCAGGCAAAACTAGAAGCTCTGACGGCCAGGGTCACGGAAGCGGAGGAAAGGGTTAGTGAATTGGAGGATGGGTTAATAGAGGAAAAAATAAAAATAGAAGATGGTCTTAAAAAAATCCACGCCCACGAATGTTGGCTACGGGAAATTACTGACTCAACGAAACGATCCAATGTTAGAATCATCGGCATCCCCGAGGGGGTGGAGAAAAACAGAGGCCTAGAAGAGATATTTGAACAAATTGTAGCTGAAAACTTCCCTAATCTAGCAAGGGAAACAAAAATTCGTGTCCAAGAGGCAGAGAGGACCCCTCCCAAGCTCAACCATGACAGACCTACACCACGTCACGTCATAGTACAATTCGCAAATATGAGATCCAAGGATACAGTATTGAAAGCGGCCAGGGCAAAGAAATTTCTCACGTACCAAGGCAAAGTCATCAGAATTACGTCAGACCTGTCTACACAGACCTGGAATGAGAGAAAGGGTTGGGGGAGCATTTTTAAAGCTCTTTCAGAGAAAAACATGCAGCCAAGGATCCTTTATCCAGCAAGGCTGTCATTCAGAATTGATGGAGAAATAAAGACATTTCAGAATCGACAGTCACTAGCCAATTTCGTAACCACGAAACCAGCCCTACAGGAGGTATTACGGGGGGTTCTATAAAAGTAAAAAGGCCCCAAGTGTGATACAAAACAAAGTCACAGCCAATACAAACAAAGACTTTACTGACAACATGGCAGAATTAAAAGCATATCTCTCAGTACTCAGCCTGAACATTAATGGTTTAAATTCTGGCTTCAAACGCCACAGGGTTGCAGATTGGATAAAAAGAAATGACCCATCCATTTGCTGTCTACAAGAGACTCATTTCGAACCCAAAGATGCATTCAGACTGAGAGTAAGGGGATGGAGTACCATCTTTCACGCCAATGGACCTCAAAAGAAAGCTGGGGTAGCAATTCTCATATCAGATAAATTGGATTTTAAACTACAGACTATAGTTAGAGATGCAGAAGGGCACTATATTATTCTTAAAGGAAGTATTCAACAAGTGGATATGACAATTATAAATATATATGCCCCCAACAGGGGAGCAGCAAGATACACAAGCCAACTCTTAACCAGAATAAAGAGACATATAGATAAAAATACATTAATAGTAGGGGACCTCAACACTCCACTCTCAGAAATAGACAGAACACCCTGGCAAAAACTAAGCAAAGAATCAAAGGCTTTGAATGCCATACTCGACGAGTTGGACCTCTTAGATATATATAGAACACTACACCCCAGAACCAAAGAATACTCATTCTATTCTAATGCCCATGGAACATTTTCAAGAATAGACCATGTTCTGGGACACAAAACAGGTCTCAGCCGATACCAAAAGATTGAAATTATCCCCTGCATATTCTCAGACCACAACGCTCTGAAATTGGAACTCAACCACAAGGAAAAATTTGGAAGAAACTCAAACACTTGGAGACTAAGAACCATCCTGCTCAGGAATGACTCGATAAACCAGGAAATCAAAAATCAAATTAAACAATTTATGGAGACCAATGAGAATGAAAATACAACAGTCCAAAACCTATGGGATACTGCAAAGGCAGTCCTAAGGGGGAAATACATAGCCATCCAAGCCTCACTCAAAAGAATAGAAACATCTAAAATGCAGTTTTTATATTCTCACCTCAAGAAGCTGGAACAGCAACAGAGGGACAGGCCTAATCCACGCACAAGGAAGCAGTTGACCAAAATTAAAGCTGAAATCAATCAAGCAGAAACCAGAAGTACAGTAGAGCAGATCAACAGGACTAGAAGCTGGTTCTTGGAGAGAATCAATAAAATTGACAGACCACTGGCAAGACTTATCCAAAAGAAAAGAGAAAAGACCCAGATTATTAAAATTATGAATGAAAAAGGAGAGGTCACGACGAACACCATTGAAACTGGAAGGATTATTAGAAATTTTTATCAACAGCTATATGCCAATAAACTAAGCAATCTGGAAGAGATGGAATCCTTCCTGGAAACCTATAAACTACCAAGATTGAAACAGGAAGAAATTGATTTCTTAAACAGGCCAATTAATTATGAAGAAATTGAGTCAGTGATAAACAACCTTCCAAGTAACAAAACTCCAGGCCCGGACGGTTTTCCTGGGGAATTCTACCAAACATTCAAAGAAGAAATAATACCTATTCTCCTAAAGCTATTTCAAAAAATAGAAACAGAAGGAAAGCTACCAAACTCATTCTATGAGGCCAATATTACCTTGATCCCCAAACCAGGCAAAGACCCCCTCAAAAAGGAGAATTACAGACCGATTTCCCTAATGAATATGGACGCCAAAATCCTCAACAAGATACTTGCTAATAGAATCCAACAGTTCATTAAAAGGATTATCCACCACGATCAAGTGGGATTCATACCTGGGATGCAAGCGTGGTTCAATATTCGCAAATCAATCAGCGTGATACATCATATCAACAAGAAAAGACTCAAGAACCATATGATCCTCTCAATCGATGCAGAAAAAGCATTTGACAAAATACAGCATCCTTTCCTGATTAAAACCCTTCAGAGTGTAGGAATAGAAGGTACATTTCTCAATCTCATAAAAACCATCTATGAAAAGCCTACTGCAAATATTATTCTCAATGGGGAAAAGCTGGAAGCCTTTCCCTTAAGATCAGGAACACGACAAGGATGCCCACTCTCGCCACTATTATTCAACATAGTACTAGAAGTCCTTGCAACAGCAATCAGACAACAAAAAGGGATCAAAGGTATTCAAATCGGCAAAGAAGAAGTCAAAATGTCTCTCTTCGCAGACGACATGATACTCTATATGGAAAACCCAAAAGAAGCCACTCCCAAACTATTAGAAGTTATAGAGCAATTCAGTAACGTGGCGGGATACAAAATCAATGCTCAGAAATCAGTTGCATTTCTGTACACGAATAACGAGAACGAAGAAAGAGAAATCAGGGAATCCATCCCATTTACAATAGCACCAAAAACCATACGTTACCTTGGAATTAACTTAACCAGAGACGTAAAGGACCTTTATTCTAGAAACTATAAATCACTCTTAAAAGACATTGAGGAAGACATAAAAAGATGGAAAGATATTCCATGCTCATGGATCGGAAGAATTAACATAGTTAAAATGTCCATGCTACCCAGAGCAATCTACACTTTCAATGCTATCCCGATCAAAATACCGAGAACGTTTTTCAAAGAACTGGAACAAATAGTCCTTAAATTTGTATGGAACCAGAAAAGACCCCGAATCTCCAAGGAACTGTTGAAAAGGAAAAACAAAGCTGGGGGCATCACAATGCCGGATTTCGAGCTGTACTACAAAGCTGTGATCACAAAGACAGCATGGTACTGGCACAAAAACAGACACATAGACCAATGGAACAGAATAGAGAACCCAGAAATGGACCCTCAGCTCTTTGGGCAACTAATATTTGATAAAGCAGGAAAAAACATCCGGTGGGAAAAAGACAGTCTCTTCAATAAATGGTGCTGGGAAAATTGGACAGCTACATGCAAAAGAATGAAACTTGACCACTATCTCACACCATACACAAAAATAAACTCCAAATGGATGAAAGACCTTGATGTGAGACAGGAATCCATCAAAATTCTAGAGGAGAACATAGGCAGCAACCTCTACGACATCGGCCAAAGCAACCTTTTTCATGACACATCCCCAAAGGCAAGAGAAACAAAAGATAAAATGAATTTATGGGACTTCATCAAGATTAAAAGTTTCTGCACATCCAAGGAAACAGTCAGAAAAACTAAGAGGCAGCCCACGGAATGGGAGAATATATTTGCAAATGACACTACAGATAAAGGACTGGTATCCAAGATCTACAAAGAACTTCTCAAACTCAATACACGAGAAACAAATAAACAAATCAAAAAATGGGCAGAAGATATGAAAAGACACTTTTCCAATGAAGACATACAAATGGCTAACAGACACATGAAAAAATGTTCAAAATCATTAGCCATCAAGGAAATTCAAATCAAAACCACACTGAGATACCACCTTACGCCAGTTAGAATGGCAAAAATAGACAAGGCAAGAAACAACAATTGTTGGAGAGGATGTGGAGAAAGGGGATCCCTCCTACATTGTTGGTGGGAATGCAAGTTGGTACAGCCACTCTGGAAAACCGTGTGGAGGTCCCTTAAAAAGTTAAAAATTGAGCTACCCTATGATCCAGCCATTGCACTACTGGGTGTTTACCCCAAAGATACAGACGTAGTGAAGAGAAGGGCCATATGCACCCCAATGTTCATAGCAGCAATGTCCCCAATAGCTAAATCGTGGAAGGAGCCGAGATGCCCTGCAACAGATGACTGGATTAAGAAGTTGTGGTCCATATATACAATGGAATATTACTCAGCAATCAGAAAGAATGAGTTCTCAACATTTGCTACAACATGGACGGCACTGGAGGAGATAATGCTTAGTGAAATAAGTCAAGCAGAGAAAGACAACTATCATATGATTTCTCTCATCTATGGAACATAAGAACTAGAATGATCAGTAGGGGAAGAAAGGGATAAAGAAAGGGGGGGTAATCAGAAGGGGGAATGAAACATGAGAGACTATGGACTCTGAGAAACAAACTGAGGGCTACAGAGGGGAGGGAGGTGGGGGAATGGGATAGACCGGTGATGGGTAGTAAGGAGGGCACATATTGCATGGTGCACTGGGTGTTATACACAACTAATGAATCATCGAGCCTTGCATCGAAAACCGGGGATGTACTGTATGGTGACTAACATAATATAATAAAAAATCATTATTAAAAAAAAATAAAAAAATAAAAAAAAAAGAAGTCTGAATTAAAACTCAATATTTGATTCTAAGTCCAATAGTCTTTCCAGTATAGTATATAACAATCTCTATTATCTCAATGATCACAGGAGAAACAGGCTGACTGAACTCAGATGAGTGGGCTGAGGACTAAAATCTGGCAACACCCATACTTAGGGGAATGGAGAAGGGAATAAGGTTAATATGATCCTGCATACATCAGGAGAGAAAGGCAGTCCAATGACACAAGAACAGTTTCTAACACTGCATTCTAATAATAGTCATTTTTCAAACCTAAGGCCTCACAGAACCAATACCATATATCCGACACTTATTTTGTGTTTAATCAATAAGATACACATGTGATCACAAAATAAAGAATATTTGTCTTCTGGAGGCATTTGAAAATAGAAGTGTTTCTACTTTACATAGCATAATGGGGAGGAATGGTGCTATGTGAGGGCAGAAGATAAAGATGATTCTTCTTTAAATTCCTAAATATGGGTATCCTTCTCTGATTTGATGATAATAACCCAATTCATTTGAAAGTAAAACTTAATAGGTGAAGAAAATAAAAAGCACTGTTGATTTGTTTCATACCTATCTACCTAAATCTGTACTCTGGGAATAAATAAATTTTTCCTGAAGAGTAAAATAAATCTATTAAACCACTGTGCTAAAGGAGCCTATAATTTAATAAGAATCCTCATCCGATATTACTCCCTCCTTGATTCTACTGAAATTGAGTTTTAAAAATAAGATTGCATAATAAAACAATTCCCAGTCAATGCCAACTATTTCTGGACTTCTCCATTTTCCTCCATACCTCAAATTTTATAAATTACCACTAACTTAAAACCTGGTTGGAGAGTCTTATTAAAGGAACACTGAACATTAGCTATAAAAATAAGTATGGGACCACTTGAGCAGAGCTTAAAAGAAAATTACAGTGGTCTTATTAAGAATCAGAAGATAGTCTTAATGAGGATGAGTCAGCAGACCTAAAAAGAAATTTAAAAATGCTTCTTGTTGTCTTTTCCATCTCACATTGGCTTGATTTTCTTCTGCATTGCTCTATGTTTTGAAGACAACTCAGAGTTTACAGGCTCTAGGCAAATTTTCGGCTGTGTATTGAACTGGGGAACAAGAAGGGAATGCTAGAAATGAGAAGACATGATTTCTTTCCCAGGCACACATTCTTTTGAAGATGTTGACATGGCTATCTAAGCAGGGAAAAGTACAAAAAGGTCAAAGATTTATTTTCTATAAGCCTGGGATATAGCCTTAGTATAGGAATATCCTTACCTTATTTTTAATACAACTCAATTTATAGACCAGGTTAAAAATTTTAAAGCAACAAGAGCAATTTCTGTGTTGAATATTATTGCACTTCAATTACTTCTACAGAATGTTTTCTTTTCTTTTTTCTCTTTCTTTCTTTTTCTTTCTTTTTTCTTTTTTTTTTTTTTTTTTTTTTTTTTTTGTCACTAAGGTTAGGAAACAAAACCTAACTAGCTCTATCTATGATTTATCACTGATTTTTGTTCTGATACTTAAGATTTTCATGCCTTAGTTTTGTCATTTTTAAATGAAGAGGTGGATGTCATTTTATTGTATAAGGATATTGTAAATGCACTTAAAATATCCTGCACTAAATAAAATATCTCAGCAAGTAGGAATATGTACATAAATAATATTGCTAACAATTATTCAGACCCAATGTTACTTGAAAATATGACTTATTTGAGGGAGGAAAACTGTAACTACACTCAGCTTATTTTAGAAGGGCCAAAACTGCCGAGATATCATTTTGCCTGACCCAAGAATTTCCAATGCAACTGTGAATTTTAAGAATATCCCATTCTATGAGCCCAGCATTACCTTAAGACCAAAACCAGACAAAGATATTACAAGAAAATTACAGATCAATATCTCATGAATACAGATATAAAAAGTCTTCAACAAGATGGTAGCAGATTGAATTCAGTAATGTATAAAAAGAATTATATACCACAACCAAGTGGGATTTATCCTAAGTATGCAAGACTAGCTCAACTTCAAAAATCAATTACTGTAATCCATCACACTAACAGTCTAAAAAAGAAAAAATACACATTATCATACCAACAGAAGCACAAAAAGCATTTGACAAAATCCAACACCTATTCATGATAAAAACTCATAGTGAACTAGGAACAGAGAGAAACTTTCTCAATCTGATAAAGACTATTCACAAAAAATCCTACAGCAAACATCATACTTAATGGTGAGAAATGTGAAGGTTTCCTACTAACATCAGAAACAAGAAAAAGTTGTCTCTCATTACTGGTTTTCCACATTGCACTGTAAATTCTTGCTAATTGCAATGAAGCAAGAAAAGGAAATAAAAGGCATACAGATTGAGAAGGAAGACATAAAACTGCTTTTGTTCACAGGTGACATGAATACCTATGTAGCAAATCTGAAAGAATCAACAAAAAAAAATGCCTGGGCTTAATAAGCAATTAGAACAAATTTGCAAATAAGTTAAGTAATTGAATTTAAATAAAATCAGTTAATAAAAAAAGAATAAGTTTGTAAGATACAATTTACAAAAATAAATTGCTTTCCTATATACTAACAATGAAGAAGCAGAATTAGATATAAAAAAACAAATACCATCTACATTAGCACCCAAAAAATGAAATACTAAGGTATAAATCTAACAAAATACATACTATACAAAATATATATGAGGAAAACCACAAAACTCAAATGAAACCAAGAACCAAGTAAACGGAGAGATATTACATATTCATTGACAGGAAGACTCAATATTGTCAAGATGTCAGTTCTTCCCAACTTGAATTATAGATCCAATGCAATCATGAACAAAATCCCAAGTTATTTTATGGATATCAACAAACTGATTCTGAATGTCATATGAAGAGGCATAAGACCTAGAATAGCCAGCACAATATTGAAGGAGAAAAATAAGGTTGGCATTACCCGACATCAAGACTTAAAACCAATCTACAGTAATCAAGACAAAAGAGCCCAGAAATATATATATTTTTTCCTCCTATGTTATATTCTAGGAGACTATATATATATAGCCAACTGATCTTTGAGAAAGGAGCAAAGGCAATACAATGGAACAAAAAGTACTAATAATTTATAGTAGAAACTTTAGTATAATTTTCTATCCATTCTCATGATTCTACTGATGAAATGATACTTGAATTCTAATTTTTATTTAGGTTGTAACATCAGTGTACATTTTATAATTTATTGTCCTTCAGTGGAGAGAGAACATCTTTGATGTTCCTGTTGTTTGAAAAAGTGGGCTTTTATAAAGTCAGAATGATAAGTCATACATTTAATTAAATCAAAGTTCTTTACATATTTAAAACTCAAGCAGAGAAATTTCTATATTGAAAAAATGATCCAATTTATGCAAATTGTACAGCAGGAAAATGTATATGGCAACAAGTTGCATAATGGATATACTATGATCAAAATAGAGCAAAATGTAATATTAAGCCACGTGGTTCACATATTTTTTACTTTACTCCCTGGGAACAAATTACTGTCTGGAGAACAAATAGAAGAGCCAGAGCAGAGAGGTAAAAATTTTTTTAAAGATACTAGTCAATACCAACCCAAAATAAACAACGATTACAAATTGTTACAATCATTAAAATTGTTATAATTGTTATAATTACAGTTATAAAAATATTTATAATCATAATCTGATAAGACTGGATAAGAAGTTTTTTGGCACTTTGATGTACAGTGGAAATAGCCAAAGATTTTTTTTTTAATGATTTTACTTTTGGGGGGAGTAGTTTTTAGATTTACAACAGAATTGAGAGTTACAGAGATTTCCCATATGTCCCCTCCCCCCACACATGCATAGCCTTCACTACTGTTAACATCACTAACCATAATGGTACATTTTTTATCAAGGATGAACCTACATTTGTACATCATCATCACCCAAAGTCCTTAGTTTATCTTAAGGTTCACTCTTAATTTTGTATATTCCATGGGGTTAGACAAATGTATACCAAAATTTCTACTATAAATTATCATTTTGCAAGATCACGAATTCTTACCACCGATACAGACCAATAGAAAAATTAAATAAAATAATGATACAGTTGTTTTCATTTAAAATATGCTCATTGTAAAGGGAAGAAATTTACAATAATTATTCCATATTCTTACTTTGGTTGCCTTTTTTTATGGTCACCCATTTCGTCTTAATGTGAAGCTGAAGTCTTCAAAATAATTTTACTCAATTTTATAATACTATGTAACCATTACAACTGCCTTCCTAAAAAAAAAAAAAAAGGTTACCTTCTTTATTGGAATACTCATAAAACTCGTTATTTGAGCCATTAGAAATCTTGCTATCTCTACTAAGTACAATGAAATAAAGGAGGTTTATCTTTATCATCTGGCTTATGGCAGAAACAAAGCTAGAATGCTTCCATATCATACATATTTTAATGAACTTGTACAGAACAAAAAAGAGTGTCAGTTTCTGAGGCCTGACAAATTCATTTATTATGTGTAGAGACAGAAAGATTTAGTTTATTAAAGAGCTGCTAAATTTTTTATCATAGCTAGATACCTGATCCATGTAAATGAGCAATCTACATTGTCACCCAAATTATAACAGGTTACTTGCATTGTTCTGTGAAAGAACAAAGTAGGCATTTTGAAAATTGCAATAGAAACAGAAGTTTCCACAAATTCATTATAGTGTAAAATACTGACTTAAAAAATGTTGATAAGTTTATCAGTTACTCATGTCTAATTGTCTTATGCAAATGCAGGACATTTTTAAAACTGTTTTCTATGTGTTGAGTATTTCTTTCCATTAGATTATTATTTTTTGTTCCATGATGTGTTCTAGTGCCCTCTGCTGAAAAGTAAGATGAAGTTGCTATTTAATAGATGAAGGTAGAATTCAGTAAAAGTACTTTATTATAACTGTTATATGAAGTTGATTATTCTGAGGTGGTGGTGTATCAGTAATAACAGGAGGGGGCATTCATCATACAAGAAACATCTGTCACTATTTAATGTAGATGTCTTATTTATTATCTTTCTCTCCACAAGAATTTGGTCTCTTGTGATTCTATATATTGTTACTCATCTGCACAAAATTCTCAAATATATACATTTATCACAAAATGCAAAACTACAAATTATTTTTAAATTATCTTGCTAATAGAGAGTTGTCATCCCAAGATGTTACAGTTTTAGAGTCTATTCTGTGAATCCATTAGTATATTTCTTTTTTACTTATTTCATTTTTTTCCAGCTTTTTTTTTTTAAAGATTTTATTTATTTATTTGACAGAGAGAGACAGCCAGCGAGAGAGAGAACACAAGAGGGGGAGTGGGAGAGGAAAAAGCGGGCTCCTAGCGGAGGAGCCTGATGTGGGGCTTGATCCCAGAACGCTGGGATCATGCCCTGAGCCGAAGGCAGACGCTTAACGACTGTGCCACCCAGGCGCCCCTTTCCAGCTTTTTTTAAACTTTGGTGTATTTTTGTACATAATTTTCAGGTGAATATCATTACAACTCACCATCTGCATACACTACAAAGTGATTACACCCAAAAGTCTATTACCATCCATCACCCTACAATTGACCCCCCTTCAACCCTTTTTGATCACCACCCAACTCCTTTCCCCTCTTGTAACTATAATCTGTTCTCCATAACTGTGAGTTAGTTTTTGTTTTGTTTTTTGTTTCTTTGTTTTGTTTTGAAACCATATGGTATTTGTCTTCATCTTTCTGATTTATCTCAATTAGCATAATACCTTCGAGGTCCATCCATGTTGTTGCAAATGGCAAGATTTCATTCTTTTTTATGGCTGAGTAATATTCCATTTTATATAATAATAAACCAGACTTCTTTATTCATCCATTGATGGATTTTTAGGTTATTTTCATCTGTTGGCTATTGTAACTAAAGCAATGAACATAGTAGTGTCTGTATCTTTTCAAATTAGTGTTTTTGTCTTCTTTACACAAAAACCCAGAAGTGGAATTGCTGGATTATAGTAGTTCTATACTAAAATTTTTAAAGAATCTCCATACTGTTTCCTATAATGGCTGCACCAAATTACAACCCCACCAACAGTGTACAAGGGTTCCCTTTTCTTCACATCCTCATAAACACTCATTATTTCTTGTCTTTTTTATAATAGCCATTCTAACAGGTGTAAGGTGTACCTCATTGTGGTTTTGATTTGCATTTCCCTAATAGTGATACTGAACATCTTTTCATGTGCCTATTGGCCATCTGTATTTGTTCTTTGGAAAAAAATATTTATTCAGATCCTCTGCTCATTTTTTATTAGGTTGTTTGTTTTTCTGTTGTATGAGTTCTTTATATGTTTTGGATATTAACCCCTTATCAGATATATGATTTTAAATATCTTCTCCCATTCTCCTATTTAGTAGTTTGCCTTTTCATTTTGATAATGGTTGCTTTGGTTGTGCAGAAGTTTTTGGTTTGCTTGTTTGATATTGTCTCATTTGTTTATTTTTGCTTTTGTTCCCCTTGCTTTTGGAATCTGATTCACAAAAACATTGCTAAGACTGATGTCAAGAAGCTTACTGCCTATGTTTTCTTCTAGGAATTTTATATTTTCAGGTCTTACATTCAAATCTTTAATCCACTCTGAGTTAATTTTTGTGTATGGTATAACATAGTGGTCTAGTTTCATTCTCTGGCATGTGGCTGATGAATTTTCCCAACACAATGTATTGAAGAGACTGCCCTTTCTTTATTGTATGTTCTTTTTTTTTTTTTTTAAGATTTTATTTATTTATTCGACAGAGATAGAGACAGCCAGCGAGAGAGGGAACACAAGCAGGGGGAGTGGGAGAGGAAGAAGCAGGCTCATAGCAGAAGAGCCTGATGTGGGGCTCGATCCCAGATCGCCGGGATCACGCCCTGAGCCGAAGGCAGACGCTTAACCGCTGTGCCACCCAGGCGCCCCTCTTTATTGTATGTACTTAGCTCCTTTGTCATCCATATGTGTGTGGGTTTATTTCTGGGCTCTCTCTTCTGTTTCAATGATCTTCGTGTCTGTTTTTGTGCCAGTACCATACTGTTCTCGCTACTACAGCTTTGTAGTGTATCTTGAAATCTGGGATTATGATACCTCCAGTTTTGTTCTTCAAGATTGCTTTGGCTAATTCAGTGTCTTTTATGGTTCCATATAAATGTTAAGATTATTTATTATGGCTCAGTGAAAAATCCTATGGCTATTTGGATAGTGATTGCATTGAATCTGTAGATTGCTTTGGGTAGTATAGACATTTTAACAATATTAATTTTTCAAATCCATGAGCACTGAATATTGTTCTATTTATTTTTGTCTCCTTGGATTTCTTTCACCAGCGTCATCATTTTCAGCGTGCAGTTCTTTCCCTCCCTTGGTTAAATTTATTCCTAGGTATTTTATTCCTTTAGGTGAAATTGCAATAGGATTATTTTATTAATTTCTCTCTCTGATAGTCTGTTATTAGTGCATAGGAACAGCACAGATTTCTGTATATGGATTTTGTATCCTGTGACTACTAAATGCATTTATTAGTTCTAACAGTTTTTTAGTGGAGTTTTTAGGATCTTTCTATATGTAGTATTAGTGACAGTTTTACTTCCTCCTTTCCAATTTGGATGCCTCCCCCCTCCCTTTTTCTTGACTAATTACTGTGGCTAGGACCTTAAGTACTATATTGAATAAAAGTAGTGAGAGTTGCCATCCTTGTTATGAATTATTAATGCATTGCTTTTTCAAATAGTTCTATACTATTTTTATTTTAGTACTTATTTAAAACTCTGTTGTTTCATCTAGAAAATAGACATGGCATGCATGTTTTATTTAGCTCTGCATGTGACTAGAAAATGTCTCCAATATCTTATACTGCAAAGCAGAGTTCAAGGATACCTACCACAGAGGGCCCTTGGGGGGGGGGTGAGATAAAAATTAAATCCTCTCACAAATTATATCATAAAACTACAGTATGATGGATAATATAATCGACTTCCCTTGAGAGAGGTAATCCTATATTGTTTTGTTTTAAATAGCTATCATGGACACCAATTTTTGTTTTCAGGCATATTACATTTCTACTGGACACAAAGCAAGGAAAGCAGAAAATGTACTGATCATATTTGAATGATCCAGTTATTTTCTACATGAATCCTAAATAGCCATGCATGAAAAAGAAATAATAAAAATAGTTCTCACTGAAATTTCCCATATGAAAAATATCAAACTTACTTTGATCTATTTAATATAACATTTAAATGTAATGTCTAAATTAGAACATTTAAAACATTATCAAATTATTTCCCTGAATGCTAGTCTAAGAAACTGTATTCTTAATTGTAGTCCATCTCTTAACAACCTTTTATTGTTCTTTTACAAGCAAAATAATAAGCAAATTTTATTAGTAAGTCGCCACCTATACCTCTTGGCTGCATATCATAATAAGAATACTAAATTTTACAAGTTACAATCAGGTTCCAAGATAAAGTTCCACCTTCTGAATTTCATCTACTTCCACAGATAATAGATATAAAAAGAAATGTAGATAGATACAGATATAGATAAGATAGAGATGATAAAGATAGAGATAGAGATAATGAGAGAGACAGAGACAAAGGGTCGAAAAAATTTCCCCATATTTCTAATTTAGGACCAATGTTACTACATTTCAATTTCCCATTTAATCTATGACTATTAGAACCATATCATTAAAATAGTTAAGGCGAAGTTTAGATGCAGTTGGGTCCAGCCAGGAAAATGGAAAACATACATAATTCCACAAAAGAACTTAAATATAGAAAATTGGTTACATAAGCTTTGGAGTGATGAACAAGCAAAAGGGAGATGTTTAAACATCTCAGAGATAATAATGGTAACAATCAGCTATCTTTTCCAAAACTGGCGGCATAAAAGAATACATTGGGGGTTCTCAAAAATTAGGAGTTCAGAGGTGAGGTTTTATCAAATAGGTGCTCAGATTTTTGAAGGAGAAAAGTGTCCTGGGAGCTACTAGCACCATAAGAACTTGAAAGAGAGGTAGAGGCACCACTGAGCTTTTGCTGATCTCTTAAGTGGATACAAAATTGTGATTCTGGGAGTGCCTGAAAGAGGCTGGAAACAGGAGCCGACTTCCCCTCTGGGAGTGAATGCTGTTCCTCAGGTGTCAGCGAAGGAAGATCAAAGCTGAAGGAAATACCTTGTCCCTGACTACTGCCATACAGCATTATCGTTCTTAGTCTTAGTTTCTCACGAGAATCATTTAATCTTAAAAAGCCTGACACCCAGTCCTCACCAGCAAATAATGAAATCTGAAATTGTGGACATGGAAGTTAGGCACTAATAGTTTTCAAAGATCCCCAGATGATTTCAACATGCAGCCAACGTTGAGAACCACTGCCCTGGTGCCTCCTATTGGCAGAGGTGGTCTAGGAAATGAGTCTGGGTAATACAGTTCGCAGTTCCTGCTCCAGAACCACAGGAAAGAATATGTAAAGGTGGATTTGGAGTAGAGAGTTAATAACAAATCAGCAACAATGCGACCAATGTTTCTTGGCAACTAACCACAAATAAATCTGCAGTAATAGTAATACTGGAAAATTGTCACATGTATACCAATGTGTTTAACATATTGTACAGGATCTGTCATAATGACTCAATTTAAAACTCATATAGTCTACATTGTACCATTTGAAAATATATTTTATTACATAATGACTCAAACCTACACAATATAATCAATAAATATTTTTAAATTATAGAAACAAAGTCCTTAAGATATAATAAATGTGACTGTAATATTTTGATTATCTTAGTTTCCATCACATATTTCTACAATTGAATCATCTTCATACAAATCAACTTTTTTAAATCTGAAATTGGCACTTTTCATAATAGAAGAGGATACAGATCAATGCCTCAAACAATTAACAGTACAGAAATAAAATAATAATCATCTTAACATTAAACTTCAAAAGGTTTAAAAAATGACATTATCACTTTCCAACAGATTTTGTGTACTAATAAACAAGTAAAAAGACCCATCTCACCCCAAGTCCTTGGATATAAGTGACTAATATTGCCATTAGTAAGACATGCTCTAAATTCCACACATACCGAATTAAAGTAAGGCAAAATTTGATGTAAAGACACCCACAAGATTTGACCATTCCTTAGTTGAATGTATTGGTAAATCTTAAGAAGTAATAAATCATTCTAAATGGAGGTTGGTGAACCAGAAGTCTAGATAACCAGTCAGCAGGGTAGTTAAAGTTGACACTTGCTAATGTCTTAAATTACTATCAAACTATCTGATCTCATTGACTTGGTTGCATAGACCCTAGAACCTTATGCTATTAGACATAAAATCCTATTTGTAGATCCCATTCCTTGGAGCCTATGTGAATCTCCTAAAAGAAAACCCCACTGACAGTTTAGCTTCGATGTAGTTTTTCTGGTGTAAAGAACACATTGGCCAAGATGATTCACTGGGAATCATCTGTGTCATTTAAAATTAAAATAAACAAATTGGCATTCTATATTACACACTAAAATGTGTTGTGATTTTGGTTAGAGTGAGTCATTGGGACACTCAAGATCAAGATTCTAGGCTTGAAAGACCATTAGATCTTCCCCCTGGAAATTCCTGAACTTATTGACAGCCTCTGCATTCAAACACACTTACTAATAAAATGAATTGTTTCAAGTTTTGAGTAACACTCTTTTAAGCTATTTGCAGGTGTCTTAACATAATATGTCGTTTTCTTATCTCCTTAGTCTGTTGTAAATGACAACATTTGTGTTGTATGAATCTGTAACATATATGGAATTATAGAACAAAGGACCTCAGAGATTTCCAAAGTCAAATTCTCTCTCCTTTATGCGTGAAGTTGTAATCTCTCTGATGTCATCTGTTGTGGTAAAACTTGAATGCAGGTCTTTAATTCTACTGGTCATTTATCAAAGTAAATACATCTTTTACCAAATGATATATAAATTCTTGTTGAGAAAATGAGTGAATGCATGAATAAAGATATCAATGAAATAATGAATAAGATATAACATTTTAAATTCAAACAAATATAGAAATTCAATTCCCATAGAGACAAAATTTGTTTGACAAGCTCCTGAACATTATCATTCATGACCCTGTCAGCAGGTCCTGTTTAATCTGAATATCAAAGTGATCTTACAAGTTTCAGATAAAGCAGTATTTCTTGAGCTTGATATAAAATATTACACATTGGAATTCTGTAATCTTTTGGTCTGCCTGCCTCCCTGTTAGCCTGAGAAAGTCTACTGCATATGTTAAGGACAAAGGAAATAGTGCTGTTTCCATTCTAAATACCTTATACACTTATCCTTTGATGCATTATTAAAATAATAATATTACTGTTAAAACTGTTAAATTTTTGGTATAATTATAGGTGCATGGGTGTTTAAAAACTTTAGGTCCTCTTTTGAAGGGGAACCATTCTACCAATATTCAGGTAAAAAACATCCTATAGGAACACAGTAGAAAATAACAACTCAGGGGTGCCTGGGTGGCACAGCGGTTAAGCATCTGCCTTCAGCTCAGGGCGTGATCCTGGTGTTATGGGATTGAGCCCCGCATCAGGCTCTTCCGCTATGAGCCTGCTTCTTCCTCTCCCACTCCCCCTGCTTGTGTTCCCTCTCTCGCTGGCTGTCTCTATCTCTGTCAAATAAATAAATAAAATCTTTAAAAAAAAAAGAAAATAACAACTCACAAAATTTCAGCCCAAGTTTTTACATTTCATTGCAAGGTACTTGGCAAGATATGCTAATGAAAGAAATATTTTCTGTCATATTTCTATATACAACAGGTGCTCAATATACCTTAGTTATAAAAAAGATAATGTTGATTCTTCCAGACTGCTCTCATTAATATTATATACAGCATTTTTTAGAAAGTAGGTTCTATTTTTACACACAAAAACAGTAATTGAATAAGTGTTATGTTAATGGAATAAATAAAATGGTGAGAGATAATCCAAACTTGTTGTCAGTGATAAGCTAGTTTGTTTAGATCTCATAAAGCAACAAAATACTTCATAAAACATTAAGACTCCTTTTAAAAGTAATGAGCTAACAGAATAATAAAGAACCACCAGACTAACACATAAGAAAATTTAGAACCCTAGGGCAAAAATTGAACTTGCAGAGCACCAAAGCTGAGATTGACTAAGATCTTCTTTTTTTCTTTCAGTGCTATAGATTGGAATAACTAACATGATGTGGGAATTCAGAGGAAATTGTGATTCATTGCTATGGGTAGAGGACAGGAAATTGCAAAATATTAAAACAGGTGGCTTTTATATGTGGGCCTTCAAGAATGGGCAAATCTTGAAAACCATTATGTCTTATTTATTCATATTCATAGAAAAATTACAAAATGTTGATCAGAGAAGAGGCTTACTTAGTCCCATTAAAAAATTTGAAAATCCCACTACTTAGAAAAAAAATACCATTTTTTCTAGTTTGAGAAATAATGATGTATAACAGTGTATTAGCTTAAAGTATACAGTGTAATGATTTGATAGATGTATATATGGCCAAATGATTACCAAAATAAGTTTAGTTAACATCCACCACACATAGCTACAGTTTTTATTTTTTGTGATAAGAACTTTTAAGATTTATTCTCTTAGCAATTTTCAAATATATAATGCAGTATTGTTAGGTTTAGTCATCATGTTGCATATTCCATCCCAAGAATTTGTTTATCTTATAACTGAAAGTTTGTACCCCTTGACCGTCTTCACCAGTTTCTTCCACTGGTCACCCTCCATATCTGGCAAAAACCAATCTGTTCTCTGTATTTATGGATTCAGATTTTTTTTTTTGGGTTCCACATATAAGTCAGAACAAACAGTATTTGTCTTTCTCTGTCTGACTTATTTCACTTAGCGTAACTCTGTCAGGGTTCATACTTTTGTCACAAATGGCAGGATTTCCTTGTTTTTGATGGCTATATATAAAATATTTTCTTTGTCCATTCTTCCATCAATGACACTTAGGTTGCTTTCATGTCTTGGCTAGTGAAAATAATGCTGCAATGAATATGCAGTTATCATTTGTTCCTTCAAATATATACCTAAAAGTGAAATTGCTGGATCATATGGTAGTTCTATTTTTAATTTTTGAGGAATCTTTACACTATTTTCCACAGTAGCTATACCAATTTAAATTCCAACCAACAGTGCGCAAGGATTCCCTAGTGGCTACATCCTCACCAACATTTGTTATCTATTATCTTTTTGATGATAGGCATTGTAACAAGTGTGAGGTGATATCTCATTGTGATTTTGACTTGCATTTCTCTGATAATTAAATGAAGTTGAGCACCTTTTCATGTACCTGTTGCCTATTTGTATGTCTTCTTTGGAAAAATGTCTATTCAAATCCTCTGCCTATATTTTATTCAGATTGGTTTTTGCTGTTGTGTTGCATGAGTTCTTTATATATTTTAGATACTGGGCATTTATCAGGTATATGAATTGCAAATATTTTCTCCCACACGTAGGTTACCTTTTCACTTTGTTGATGGTTTCCTTTGTTGTTCAGAAGCCTTTTAGTTTAATGTAAACCCACCATTTACTTTTGTTTTTGTTGCCTTTACTTTGGGCATCAAATCCAAAAAAGTCATTACCAAGGCTGATGTCAAGGAGGTTACTCTCTATGTTTTCTTCAGGTGTTGTTATGGTTTCAGGTGTTATGTTAAAATCTTTAATCCATTTCAAGTTGATTTTTGTTCATGCTGTAAGATAAAGATCCAGTTTCATTCTTTTGCATGTAGCTGATCAGTTTTCCCAACACCATTTGTCAAAGAGACTATCCTTCCCTCATTGTCATTCTTGGCTCCTTTGATGTGAATTAGTTGACCTATATGCATGGGTTTATCTGGACTCTCTATTCTTTTTTTTTAATTTAAATTCCATTAGCCAACATATAGTGCATCATTAGTTTCAGATGTTGTGTTCAATAATTCATCAGTTGCATATGAAACTCAGTGCTCATCACATCAAGGGCCCACCTTAATGCCCATCACCCAGTTGCCCCACCCCCCATCCACCTCCCCTTTGGCAGCCCTCAATTTGTTTCCCAGAGTCAAGAGTCTCTCATGGTTTGTCTCCCTCTCATATTTCTTCCCATTCAGTTTTCCCTCCTTTCCCCTATTATCCTCTGCACTATTTCTTATATTACAGATATGAGTGAAACCATATGATAACTGTCTTTCTCTGACTGACTTACTTCACTTAGCATAATTCCCTCCAGTACCATCCATGTTGATGCAAATGGTGGGTATTCATCTTTTCTGATGGCTGAGTAATATCCCAACGTATATATGAACCACATCTTCTTTATCCATTCACCTGTTGAAGGACATCTCATCTCCTTCCACAGTTTGGCTATTGTGGACATTGCTGCTATGAACATTGGGGTGCAGGGGCCCCTTCATTTCACTACATCTGTATCTTTGGGGTAAATACCCAGTAGAGCAATTGCTGGGTTGTAGGGTAGCTCTATTTCTAACTTCTTGAGGAACTTCCATACTGTTTTCCAGTGACTATACCAGCTTGCATTCCCACGAACAGTGTAAGAGGGTTCCCCTTTCTCTGCATCCTCATCAACATTTGTTGTTTACTGTCTTGTTAATTTTAGCCATTCTGTGTGAGGTGGTATCTCATTGTAGTTTTGATTTGTATTTCCCTGATGATGAGTGATGTTGAGCATCTTTTCATGTGTCTGTTGGCCATTTGTATATCTTCCTTGGAGAAATATCTGTTCATGTCTTCTGCCTATTTCCGGGTTTGAGTTTGGTAAGATCTTTATAGATCTTGGATACCAGCCCTTTATCTGATATGTCATTTGCAAATATCTTCTATTTCATAGGTTACCTTTTAGTTTTGTTGACTGTTTCCTTTGCTGTGTAAAAGCTATTTAACTTAATTAAGTCCCAATAGTTCATTTTTGCTTTTGCTTCCCTTGCCTTTAGAGATGTGTCTTGCAAGAAGTTGCTGCGGCCGAGGTTGAAGAGATTACTCCCTGTGTTCTCCTCTAGGAATTTGAGGGACTTCTGTCTCACACATACATCCTTCATCCATTTTGAGTTTGTCTTTGTGTATGGTTTAAGAGAATGGTCCAGTTTCCTACTTCTGCTTGTGACTGTCCAATTTTCCCAGCACCATTTATTGAAGAGACCGTCTTTTTTCCATCGGTTATTCTGTCCTGCTTTGTTGAAGATTAGTTGACAATAGAGTTGAGGGTCCATTTCTGGGTTCTCTATTCTGTTCCATCGATCTATGTGTCTGTTTTTATGCCAGTACCACACTGCCTTGATGATCACAGCTTTGTAAATATGGTTTGAAGTCAGACATTGTGACACCACTAGCACTGGCTTTCTTTTACAACATCCCTCTAGCTCTTTGGGGTCTTTTCTCATTCCATACAAATTTTAGGATTGTTTGTTCCAGCTTTGTGAAAAATGTTGATGGTATTTTCATAGGGATTGCACTGAATGTGTAGATTGCTCTGGGTAGCATAGACATTTTAACAATATTTATTCTTCCAATCCATGAACATTTAATATTTTTCCATCTCTTTCTGTCTTCTTCAATTTCTTTCATAAGTGTTCTGTAGTTTCTAGAGTACAGATCCTTTACCTCTTTGGTTAGGTTTATTCCTAGGGATCTTATGGTTTTTGGTGCCATTGTAAGTGAGATTGATTCCTTAATTTTTCTTTCTTCAGTCACATTGTCAGTATATAGAAATGGAACTGATTTCTGTGCATTGATTTTGTATCCTGCCACATTGCTGAACTTCTATATGAATCCTAGCAATTTTGGGATGGAGTCTTTTGGGTTTCCACATAAAGTGTCATGTCATCTGCGAAGAGTGAGATTTTGATTTCTTCTTGCCAATTTGAATGCCTTTTATCTCTTTTTGTTGTCTGATTGCTGAGGCTATAACCTCTATTACTGTTGAACCACAGTGATGAGAGTGGGCAACGCTGTCCTGTTCCTGACCTTAGGGGAAAAGCTCTGTTTTCCCCCGTTGAGAATGATATTCACTGTAGGCTTTTTTAGATGGCTTTTATGATATCGAGGTATGTTCACCTTATCCCTACACTGTGGAGAGTTTTAATCAAGCAAGGATGCTGTGGGGCGCCTGGGTGGCACAGTGGTTAAGCGTCTGCCTTCGGCTCAGGGCGTGATCCCGGTGTTATGGGATCGAGCCCCACATCAGGCTCCTCCGCTATGAGCCTGCTTCTTCCTCTCCCACTCCCCCTGCTTGTGTTCCCTCTCTCGCTGGCTGTCTCTATCTCTGTTGAATAAATCTTTTTTTTTTTTAAAAGAAAGGATGTTGTATTTTGTCAAATGCTTTTTCTGCATCAATTGAGAGGATCATATGGTCCTTGTCCTTCCTTTTATTAATGTGATGAATCAAGTTGATTGATTTGCAAATATTGAACCACCCTTGCATCCCAGGAATAAATCCCACTTGGTGGTGGTAAATAATCCTTTTAATGTACTGTTGGACCCTAATGGCTAGTATCTTGATGAGAATATTGGCTTCCATGTTCATCAGGGATATTGGTTTGTATTTTTCCTTTTTGATGGGGTCCTTTTTTTTTTTATAGATTTTATTTATTTCTTTGACAGAGAGAGAGAGACAGCCAGCGAGAGAGGGAACACAAGCAGGGGGAGTGGGAGAGGAAGAAGCAGACTCCCAGCAGAGAGCCTGATGTGGGGCTCAATCCCAGGACCCTGGGATCATGCCCTGAGCCGAAGGCCAACGCTTAATGGCTGAGCCACCCAGGCACCCCTTGATGGGGTCTTTGTCTGGTTTTGGGATCAAGGTAAGGCTGGCCTCATAGAATGAATTTCGGTTTTCCTTCCATTTCAGTTTTTTTTTTGAAACAGCTTCAGTAGAATAGGTATTACTTTTTCTTTAAATGTTTGGTAGAATTCCCCTGGGAAGCCATCTGGTCCTGGAGTCTTGTTTTTTGGGAGGTTTTTTATTTCTGTTTCAATTTCTTTCCTGATTATTGGTCTGTTCACATTTTCTATTTCTTCCTATTTCAGTTTTGGTAGTTTATAAGTTTCCAGGAAGGCCTCCATCTCTTCCAGATTGCCTAATTTGTTGGCATATAATTGCTCATAATACATTCTTTAAATTGTTTGTATTTCTTGGTGTTGGTTATGATCTCTCCCCCTTCATTCATGATTTTATTAATTTGGGTTGTTTCTCTTTTCTTTTGGATAAATCTGGCTAGAGCTTTATTGATCTTAATTCTTTCAAAAAACCAGCTTCTAGTTACATTTATCTGTTCTATTCTTCTGGCTTCTAGTTCATTGATTTCTGCTCTAATCTTTATTATTTCTCTTCTCCTGCTGGGTTTAGGCTTTATTAGTCATTCTATCTCCAGCTCCTTTAGGTGTAAGGTTAGCTTGTGTATTTGAGATTTTTCTAATTTTTTGAGAAAGGCTTGTATTGCAATGTACTTCCCTCTTAGGACCACCTTTGCTGTATCTCAAAGGTTTTGAACAGATGTGTTTTCTTTCTCATTAGGTTCCATGAAATTTCAAAAATTTTCCTTAATTTCCTGGTTGACTCATTCATTCTTTAGTAGGATGTTCTTTAACCACCAAGTGTTTGAGTTCCTTCAAATTTCCTCCTATGATTGAGTTCAAGTTTCAAAGCATTGTGGTCTGATTATGTAGGAAATAATCCCAGTCTTTTGGTATCAGTTGAGACCTGATTCGTGACACAGTGTGTGATCTATTCTGGAGAAATTTCCATGTACACTCGAGAAGAATGAGTATTCTGTTGTTTTAGGATGGAATGTTCTGTATATATCTGTGAAGTCCATCTAGCCCAGTGTGTCACTGAAAGCCCTCGTTTCTTTGTTGACCTTCTGCTTAGATGGTCTGTCCATTGCTGTGAAATGGGGTGTTTAAGTCCCCTACTATTAATGTACTGTTATTAGTGTGTTTCTTTACTTTGGTTATTCATTGATTTATATAATTGGCTGCTCCCATGTTGGTATCATAAGTATTTACAATTGTTGGATCTTCTTGTTGGATAGACCCTTTAAGTATGATATAGTGTTCCTCTTCGTCTCTTACTAAAGTCTTTGGTTTAAAATCTAATTTGTCTGATATGATGATTGCTATCCCAGCTTTATTTTGAGGTTCATTAACATGGTAAATTGTTTTCCACCCCCTCACTTTCAGTCTGTAGGTGTTTTTAGGTCAAAGATGAGTCTGTTGTAGACAGCATATGGATGGGTCTTGCTTTTTTATCCAATCTGATAATCTGTGTCCTTTGATTGGAGCATTCTGCAATTCACTGAATTCATTTTTTAAGTACTAACAATTTTTTTTTTCTTTTGTGGAGTCTTTAGGGTTCAGTCATCTGACAATAGAGGTAGTTTTCTTATTCCTTTCTGATTTTGATGTCTTTTACTTCTTTTTCTTGTCAATTACTCTGTCTAGGACTTCCAGTATTATGGTGAATAAAAGTGATAAGAACAGATATCTTTGTCTTATTCCTGATCTTAGAGGAAAAGCTTTCATCATTTCACTTTTGTGAATGATGTTAGCTGTGGGTTTACCATAAATGGTTTTTATTATGTTGAAGTATTTTCCCATTATACCCAGTTTTTTAGAGTTTTTATTATGCATGGATATTGAGTTTTATCAAATGCTTTTTCTGCACCTTAAAATGAACATGATTTTTATGCTGCATTTTGTTGTGGTGGTATATCACACTGATTGATTTGTAAGTGGTTAATTATTCTTGCATACCTGCAATAAATCTCACTTGATTATAGCATATGACCCTCTAAGTGCATTGTTGAATTTGGCTTGCTAATATTTTGTTGAAGATTTTTGCATCTATGCTCATCAAGGATATGGTCTGCAGGGTTTTTTTGTTTGTCTGTTTATTTGTTTTCTTATAATGTCCTTGTCTGGTTTTGGTACCAGGATAACAGTGGTCTAGTAAAATGAATTTGGAAATAATCAAAAGACAAATAAAAAATATCTCGAGACCAAAGGAAATGAAAATACAACACACCAAAACTTATGAAATGTACCAAAAGCAGTTCTGGGGGGTGGGGGGGATGTTCATAGTGATAAACACTTATATTAAGGCAAAAAAGCTGATTTTTTTTTAAAAAGCTAACTTTACACCTCAAGGAGTTAGAGAAAAAAGAACAAATAAAGGTCAAAGTTAGTAGAAAGAGGGAAAGAACAAAGATCATAGTGAAAATAAATGAAATAGAGACTAAAAAGACAGTAGGAAAAAATCAGTAAAACTAAGAGCTAGCGTTTTGAAAAGATAAATTGACAAACCTTTACTTAGACTTACCAAGAAAAACAAGAATATTCAAATAAATAAATTAGAAATGAAAGAGGAGACAATATAACATATAATACACAAACTTAAAAAATCATAAGAGACTACTATGAACATTACAGCACTGACAAACTGGACAACCTATAAAAAATGAAAAATTCCTAAAAACATACAAGCTAGCAGGACTGAATCATGAAGAAATAGAAAAATCTAATCAGATCAATTACCAGTAAGGAGATTGAATCAGTAATCAAAAACTTTATAACAAAGAAAGTCCAGGATCAGATGGCTTTACTGGTGAGTTCTACCACATTTAGGAAATAATACCAACTAATACACAACTCTAAGATCATTTGATGATGCAGGATCAAGAATAGATTCTTCAACCTTAGGCAAATGTGGGCTTTAGTGTTGGTGTCCTCATGGAGCAAAGGAAACATAATTCAAAGCCCTTGCCTATGCCAGGGAAGATGCTATTGCTTCCCAATTAGTTAAGCTTTTACATTCCATATTATAAAACCCAGAGTCCCTCTTTGAATAGCTTAGCATACTACACAACTATATCAGTGTGCACTGCTCCTGAGTGCAACAGACAGAAAAAAAATCTGTATATTTGCTACTGTTCTATTCTCTGTGATCTTCTGCATGTGAACACTGTTCTAGGCCTGATATGTGTGTTGCATTGATATTTGTCCTGTTTGATAAACATCTTACTTTGCTCAAAATTATGTAATCCTCTCCCCAGATCTCCTGGGGGTGAGAAGGTAGATTTTGATTTCAACTCTTATTATAAAGCTATAAATCAAGGTAAAGGGATAGATCAATAAAACACAACTGAAATACAATAAATAAATCCCTGGGTGTATGTCAATTAATTTTAGACAAAGAACAAAGCTATTTCAATAGAGAATGTATAATTTTTTTAGAAGTGCTAAAAATAGGGGTGCCTGGGTGGCTCAGCCATTAAGCATCTGCCTTGGGCTCAGGTCATGATCCCAGGGTCCTGGGATCGAGCCCTGCATCGGGCTCCCTGCTTGGCGGGAAGCCTGCTTCTCCCTCTCACACTCCCTTTGCTTGTGTTCCCTCTCTCGCTGTCTCTCTTTGTCAAATAAATAAATAAAATCTTTAATAAAAAATAATAAATAAATAATAAATAAAGTGCTAAAAATATTGGATATACATATGAAATAAATAAACATGTAAATTAAGCCTCAATTCATACCTCTCTTCATATACAAAAATTAACTCAAAATGGATCACAGACATATGTATAAAACCAAAACTATAAATAATCTAGAAGAAGACACAGGAGAGATCTTCCAGAACTTAGATTAGGCAAACATTTCTTAGCTTTCTTGGCACCAAGGGCACAATCCATTCAAAAAATAGATATATTGGATTTCTTCTGTTAAAAATCCTCCATTCTTTGGAAGACACCACTAAGAAAATAAAATTATGCTAAGCAAAATAAGTCAGTCAAAGAAAGACAAATACCATATGATTTCACTCATATGTGTAATTTAAGAAACAAAAGAGATGAACATAGGGGAAAGGGAAGGAAAAATAAAATAAGATAAAAACAGAGAGGGAGGCAAACCATAAGAGACTCTTAACTCTAGGAAACAAACTGAGGGTTGCTGTAGGGGAGGTGGGTGGGTGGATGGGGTAATTGGGTGATGGGCATTAAGGAGGCACTTGATGTAATGAGCAGTGGGTGTTATATGCAACTGATTAATCACTAAATTCTACCTCTGAAACTAATAATACAGTATGTGTTAACTAAATTGAATTTAAATAAAAAAAATTTTTAAAAGAAAGAAAAGAAAATGTCAAGCCACAGATTGAGAGGAAATACTTGCAAAACACATTTGACAAAGGATTTTATCCAAAATATATAAGGAATTCAAAATTCAATAATAGGAAAACAACCAACCAATTAAAAAATAGGTTTGAGTACATACATCACCAAAGATGATATATGGATGGCAAACACATATAATAATGCTAAACATTATTAGTGTTCAGGGAAAGGCAAATTATAATCAATGAGATATCACTATACATCTATTAGAATGGTTGAAATTATAAAGATGCTAAACATCTGGAACTTTCATGAGTTGTGGGTGATAAGGCAAAATGATACTGTCAAAGGGAAGTGTTTGGCAATTTCCTGTAAAGTTAAGCATATCATTTCGATATGATCTTACAATACCATTCTTAGGTATTTAGTGAAGTAAAATGAAATTTATATACATGTAAAAAACTATATGAATGTTTATAGCTATTATACTCATAATTGCCAAAAATTATAAACAACCCAGTGTACTTCAACTAGTGAATGGTTAAACAAACTGTGGTACCTCATTCAACGGAACACTAGTCAGCAGTAAAAAGTAATGACCTATATACAGCAGCATGGATGGATCACAAGTGCATTAAGCCAGGTGAAAGAAACCAAACTCAAAAGACCTACATACTATCATTCCAGAAAAGACAAAACTCTAGAACAGAAAACGGATCACTAGATTCCAGGAACTGGAGCTGAGAGAGGAACTGACTAAAAAGTGACAAGAGGGAATTCTTTGGGATGTTGGCAACATTCCATATCTTAATGTTGGTGGTGGAACATGGCAGCATGTGTTTATGAAAAGTCATGGAACTCCATGCAAAAAAGGATGAGTTTCACAGGACAGTGGTTATAGCTCAAGAATAATCAAGCCGTAAGTTTTCCAACATAACAATTTGCCACTGAAGGACTGACCAAAACACATTCTTAAGAGTTTACTACAGGCAGAAACAAATGGCTAACAGAAGAGTCTGAGCTGCAAGAAAAAAATAATGATTTAGAAAGTTATATATATGTAAGTAAAATTAAATGAACAGTGACTGTATAACACAATATTTTGTGGGATTAAAAATATCTAATTAAGATGCATACTAACAATAATATGACATTTGAGAGCAGTTAATGGAATAATTAACTTGATCCTCTCAGTGGAGGGTAAAGGAGAAACTTTAGACTTTAACAAGTACATATGTTTTAACATCTATTATAGTTAAGAAAATAATAACAAGAAAATGTGTAACTTCAAAACCAGTTAAAGAATAAAAATGACAAGAAAAAAATTACACAATCAGTTCAAAAGGGAAAAAAATAGAAAAGCAACCCATAGAAGCAGAAGTTTTACTTTTAGCAAAATATAGGATAAGACAAACCATTGTTCCCACAGTAGGAAACAAAATAAAGAAATGCAAGGTTTTTTCAGGAAAAAAAACAAAACAAAACAAGAAAACATAGCCTAAGCAAAGCAATCTAAAGAAACTTTATTACAAAGAGACACAAGCCCTTCCTAAATGACTAAAACCTAGTAGCTATACCCTTCACTAGGAACATTTGCCTAATAATATGGAGCGCAGAAAATTGATGTTCCCGAAAGCTTAGATACTCTACTGAATTTTAAGAAATTACTAGCAGAGTTTTTAATGACACTGTGAGTTGGTGGGATGAAATGGAATTTGTAGAAACTGAAAATATACAGCTAGTTCCAACACCCCACTGATTCTCCCCAATAGACTTTTGCTAAGAGTGTGGGAAAGTTGAATGGAAACAAAGAATTAGATGGTAATAACAAGTAAATACTGTTTTCCTGATTTTATATGGGTGTATTGTGTTTTCGTAGGGGAACATCCTTTTATAGAAAATACATACTAAAGTATTGGGGCATGGTAGGGCATCATGTGGGCAATCTACCCTACAATAAGAGTTTTTTAAGTTCATTATTCTGTTCTTACCATTTTTTGTAAGCTTTAGATTGTATCAAAATAAAATTTAATATGTTTAATTCATTGGATGAATTAAGAGCTGAATAAGGACCAGTAAACTCTAAGATAGCTCAATAGAAATTATCCAAAATGGGGGCGCCTGGGTGGCACAACGGTTAAGCGTCTGCCTTCGGCTCAGGGCGTGATCCTGGCGTTATGGGATCGAGCCCCACATCAGGTTCTTCCGCTATGAGCCTGCTTCTTCCTCTCCCACTCCCCCTGCTTGTGTTCCCTCTCTCGCTGGCTGTCTCTATCTCTGTCGAATAAATAAATAAAATCTTAAAAAAAAAAAAAAAAGAAATTATCCAAAATGAAACAGAGAAAAAAGGAATGAAAACCTGAAACACCAGAGATCAGTGGGATGATATCCAATAGTGTGATATAAATATAATTAGAGATCCAGAAGAAAAAAATGAGGGAGAATAAAACGGAAGAAATATCAGAAGAAATAAGAGTATTTTCCAAAACTGATGAAAGATATCAAGCTCCAAAGCTTCAAGAAATTCAGCAAACCTGCCAGAGGATTAAGAAAACATACATTCAGGGGCGCCTGGATGGCTCAGTCGATTAAGCCTCCAACTCTTGATTTCAGTTCAGGTCATGATCTCAGGGTCGTGAGATTGAGACCCACAGCGGACTCTACGCTCTGAGCAGAGTCTGCTTGAGATTCTTTCTTGCCCTCTGCCTCTCCCCCAGCTTGAGCACACTTTCTCTAATTAATTAATTAATTTAAAAAATGTTTAATAAAAAAATTTTTTTAATTTAAAAACAAATATTGAAAAAACACATGTGGTCATCATCATAAAACTGCTGAAAAGCCAAAGATAAAGTGAAACAAGAAAAGACATTACATTCAGAAAAGCAAAAATCGACAGTAAAAACAGTGAAAAGCAAAAGACAAGATAACAACATTATGAAAGTCCTGGGGGCGGGGAAATGCCCATGCCAAAATTCAATATCCAACAAAAATATAATTTAGAAATGAAGTGAAAAAACATAATAATAGTGATATGTCAAAGGGACATAGGAACCAAATGAAATAGTACTCAGTGACCAAAGCTGGAATAATTTCAGCAACAAAACAAATAAAATAGTTTGGGGTTATCACAGTATAAAATAAGTCCTCATGAATCCATACTGATATAAATAAATAATTCAATAGGTAAGTGGAAGAGAAAAGACAAATGTCCATACAGAAGTATTCTCCCATATAGAAGATTTCAAATAAGTTGGAAAACAGCAGATACTCTGCCCTTGGTGAAGTAAGACAAAACTCCCTACTTGTTCATGTTCCTGTAGGGCTCTTGCCCTGATAGAAAACCTACAAGAAGGAGGTTATAAGAGCGAACTATGATTACTATAATTAATTCTGGAGATGTAACTCACACTCATCCTCTCTCCCACTGCCATTCTAAATTTTCCTCCCCTTAGCTATTACATTGGCAGTTTTGGCTGGCTTATCTGGAGGTATAAGGCAAGTCTTAATTCTTGCAGGGTCTGAACCCTTGTAATCACACGCTTCTCTGGCCTAGGTTGTTACATGTGTTTGGTCACACTGACAATGGGGCAGGGTGGTACCAGAAGGCACTCGAGTGGATCATCCAAGTAAATGCACATGTTTCCACCCTGCCCACATGGTGTAAAAACAATCCTACCACTGTTTGTTGATCAGAGTCAATTACCCAAATCGGAATGGTGCCTCTTCTTGTCTGCTGTTCAATAGATACTAAAAGTCCGAGGTTCTCTGGGAAGTCATAGCTTGTGACTAAATGGGTTACTTGTTCTTTCTGGGCAGTGTCCTCTTTAGGAACCAGTACCTTCACAACCCTCAAGAGCCCAGAGTTTCAGGGATGAAAAACAAAGGGGTCCTCGATCACTTTTACCTTTGAGAGTGTTAAGTGGGGCCAGCATATGTATTGTTAATATGTTAAGTATGGACCTATGTATTGGGACCATAGGATCCTATTAGAAGCCTCCGATTCAATTCATGTACCACATTCTAAAGGATAACACCCCATTCTTTAACAGTGTTGCCTTCGAGTGGTCTTTCAGGTCTGCCTTTAACAGGCTTTTCCAGAATTCTATTGAGGCCAGCTACTTCTGGGTAGTATGGTATGTGATATGACCAGCAGAGCCCATGGTCATGGATCCACTCCTATACCTCCTTCTCTGTGAAGTGGGTCTTCTGGTTGATTGGTATACTCTGTGGGGTTACATACTTGTAGATAAAGCTTATTCCATACACCCCAGGTAATGGTGTTGGCTAAGGCTTTCTGTGTAGGAAGAGAAAAACCCATACTTGGCATATGCATCTATTCCTGAAAGTACAAACTGCTGATCTTTCTAGGACAGAAGGGTCCAAGATGGCCAATTTGTTCCAAATGATTGGTTCAACTTCTCAAGGTACAGCGCTATACCAGAGGCAGCCCACAGCTTGAGTATTTAGAGGTTGATTGGTCTTGGCAAATGAGAATCTATGCTGTTGAATCTCTACATAATCTCCAGCTCTTCCACTTGTGGCCCCTATGTTCATGTGGCCATAATGCCAGTTACAGAGGAACTTGCAATAGACTGGCTACATTCATCAAACTCCATCATTCTGTCTACAGTTAAGTTGCTCCTCTATAAGATGTATACCTTATTAGAACTACATTCAAAGAAATTATAAGTTAGCTTTAGCTTATATAAAATAAATATAATTTTTGAATAGATAAATTATTTAAATGTACATTAAACTTTTAACAACCTTATAGGCAGAATGCCTTACAGGAAGAATTATATATTATTTTTTAGAGTATAATTTTGTTGTAAAAACAGACAACATATGTATGATGAAATATTACATATTCATAGATTCATTATAGCTACACTCTGGAAAAAAGCATATTCTCTATACTTACCTAAGATTTGCAAAAATGTTTTGTTATTCAGTTAGTCTTATGCAGGATGTTAAAAGCAAAGATGAATGTGATATTTCTATGCACTATTCAATACTGACAAGATGCAGACACATGCCTCACCCTGGCTAGCACTTATTTCATCATGTGGTCACTCATTTTAGTACAAGTATTGTTCTGTTTAATAAGTGATCTTGGAATCTGCTAAGAAGGCTAAACCAAAATTGTCTGATGATATGGTCTTATATCCAAACATTTTGTTTACAAAAAACCTATACCAGTTTGACTTAGATATGTAAGTCAAAGTGTGGTCATATGCTGTTGGGAATGGTACCAGTTTTTTTCATTAAGAAACACTTTCAATAAAAGGTGATCACTTTGTTTTATTTTTTTAACTGTGAAAAAAATATATATATGTGTGTATATATATATACAAAACATAAAAATTTACCATCTTAATCATTTTAAGTAGATAACTTTGTTTTTCATTAAAAATTTTTGCGTGATTTTTAAAATATGCAAAGAAATATAAGGAACAATGTAACAAATGTGTATGAACTCATTAAATTATCATAAAATATAAAACATTACAAATAAATTGAAGCCTTGTATGTCTTACTTTGATCTCATTTTTCTCAACACATATGGAACTTCTTAATTTTTCTTGTAACATTATATTACTTTATGATTTTACTACAATGCAAATATACTTAAGAATTCATTGAAATGTTTGAATATTATTATTACTATAAATTGTATCATTGTATGCCATCTTCAACTTGCTTCTTTTTTTTACTCTGTATTAGTGATATGGTTCATTCCTCTGCAATGCAGTTTAATATTCAGTTAACCAAATTGCAATATATTTGTGTTGTTCATCTGGTAGATATTTATTCTATTTCCATTTGTCAAGATTACAAATGCTGATGCTTTGGACATTCTTTAAAAACATCTGTGTTTGAAAATCGGAAGAGTCTTTCTGTGGTATATGTCTAAGACAATGCTTCTTATGTCGAAGGGTATGTGCATTTTCAATTTTATTAGTCTTTGCCAAATTTAGAGTTCAAATTTATACCAGGAGTGTATAAAAATTTTTGTTGCTCCATGTTTTCAGCAACACTTGGTATTGACAGACTTTGTAACTATAGCTAACCTGAGTCTGAAATGTAAACTGTTGTGGTTTAAATTCGCATTTCTCTGGTTAGTATGGTATAGAGCATTTTTTCACATTTTTTGGCAAATTATGCATTTCCTTTAGTGTCATACCTGTTCAAAAATTTAGTTATTTTTTTGTATTTTAATATTGCAATATTTTATATACATTAAAATTTTTTCATATTTTTGTGTTGAAAACTATTTGCTTTCCAGTATAGATTTTTGTTTGTTTACTAATTAACAATGTTTTTTGATGAGTCTGTTTTTTTAATGTAATAAAATTTATCAAATATTTATTTAAGGTTTTGTACCTTTGTGTGATGTCCTTTCCCTATTCCAAGGCCATGGAGATAATTTCTTACATTTTCTTATACAAGTTAAAAAGCTTTATCACACTTAAATTTTAATCCAGTAAACACTGATCTTTTTCTCAAATATTATCCCAATACTATTTACAAAAATATCCACCCTTTATGTATCATGTCCAATGCTACTTCTGTCATATTTTAAATCTCCATATCTGCATAGGTCTGTTACTAGGCTATCCTGTGTTATAGGATTGTCTGTAGCTATACAAATAACACTCCTGTATGTTTAAAACAAGTCCTGAAATCTGTGGAACAAATCCAATTTTCCCTGTCTCCCTGTCTTGTTCTTTACTCTTCTATTAGAATCATCATTAGAATGATTCATCATTAGAAATCTGACCACATGCACACACAAAGAACTTGACTGGATTTTAACCGAATTGGTTAAAATTTTTAGTTCTTTTTGGGCAATTTTGATATTTTAAATGGGCTTCAAGTCCATGAAAATGATATATTCTTACATTTAATTAAGTCTCCTTGACTATATTCTAATAAGTTTTTAAAATTAACTCAATAAAAGTTTTACAAATTTTCTTAGAGTTATTCCTAAATATCTCATATTTTCCATGCTTATTATTAATGATGTATTTTAAATTTTAAATTTTTACCTCTTACTTCTTTTATATAGTAATGCCATGGATCTTTTACACTGCTTTTACAATAATAAAAATAATGAACATTTACATAATGCCTATTACATGCAGATATAATTCTATATTCTTTACTCAAATCTTTTAAGTCTCAGTAAGATTTACATCATTATTATCTACCTTTTTTTAGTTTTTATTTAAATTCCAGTTACTTAACATACAGTGTACTATTATTTTCAGGTGTATGATTTAGTGATTCAACACACATACATCACTGACGCTCATCACAAGAGGACTCCTTCATCCCCAGTACCTATTTAACCCATCCCCCCACCCACCTCCACTCTGGTAGCCATCAGTTTGTTCTCTATAGTTAAGAGTCTGTTTCTTGGTTTTCTTCTCTTTCCCCCACTATGTTCATCTGTTTTGTTTCTTAAATTCCACATATGAGTGAAAACATATGGTATTTGTCTTTCTCTGACTGAATTATTTCGCTTAGCATAATACTTTCTAGCTCCATCCGTGTCATTGCAAATGGCAAGATTTCATTCTTTTTTATAGCTGAGTAATATTCTACTGTATATAAGCACCACATTTTCTTTATCCATTCATTAATGGACAAACCCAACAATACATTAAAAAAATCATTCACCATGATCAAGTGGGATTTATTCCTGGGTTGCAAGGATGGTTCAATATTCACAAATCAATCAACATGATACACCACATTAATAAAAGAAAGGATAAGAACTATAGGATTACTTCAATATATTTCTAAATATGTTATCATGTACATTAGAAATTCTTCTTTGCAATGCAAGGCTTTTGGATACATATTATCTTTAACATATGAACTCTTGATTGACTAAATTATAGTCAGAGCATATCTGTATGGTTACCAGTTATTTGAAAATTTTGAGGCTTCACTTATGTCATATTAATTGTTCAATTTGGTAAATATTTCATGAATCCTTAAGAAATAAATGAGTTGTTCAGCAGCGCCTGGGTGGCTCAGTCTTTTAAGTGTCTGACTCTTGATATCAGCTCAGGTCATGATCTCACAGTCATGGGATCAAGCCCCACATAGAGCTTCCCACTCAGCGGGGAGTCTGCTTGAGATTCTCTCTCTTCCTCTTCCTTCACCCCTCCCCTCCAACCACTCGGGTAAGCACACGTGTGTATACTCTCTCTAAAAAAAAAAAAAAACATGTTTTAAGAATGATATGAGTTGGGGCGCCTGGGTGGCGCAGCGGTTAAGAGTCTGCCTTCGGCTCAGGGCGTGATCCCGGCATTATGGGATCGAGCACCGCATCAGGCTCCTCTGCTATGAGCCTGCTTCTTCCTCTCCCACTCCCCCTGCTTGTGTTCCCTCTCTCGCTGGCTGTCTCTATCTCTATCGAATAAATAAATAAAATCTTTAAAAAAAAAAAGAATGATATGAGTTGTTCAAATTTTAATTACATTGTTTCCACTTTATCAAGCTTATTAATTGTGTTCTATATCCTTATTAATGTGTGCTTAATTCGTCAATTATTGGTAGGTATGTTGAAATCCCACATGATAATGGTTAATTTGGCCACCAATGTTTATATTTACTTGAATTTTTTCTCATATAACCTGAGATTATGCTATTACAAACTGTACAGAAGTATATAATATTCATGGAGGCCTGAACCTGTTGAAATTATATTTTGATCTTTCCTTAATAGCCTTTGCTATAAAATATATTTTGTATTGACATAATGAAACAAATATTATTTTAGCAATTAAAAACACACAATATTAAGTGGTATTAACTTATTCACACCTCTTCACCAGTTTAAGCCTTATATAAAGCCTGATTAGGAGAGACTATGTCTATGTTTTATTTAAGGGTAGAAAAGACATTATTTTCCCACTGTAAATATTATATTCTCACATGTCAGACTCTTTTGTATCTTACATCTTGGTATTGAACCAAAGAATATATATCAGGAAGTAACAGAAACAGATACAAACCCAGTAAGACACGCATAAAAACACCATGAAAAGTATCTCAAAAAACCAAAAAAGGATCTAGTCATATTTTGGTTAAATATCAGAAAATGTCAATTTTGCGGTCAAATGTTCAGTAGATCTGTATATATTTGGTTACTTTCAATAGCTCCCACGATCTGTTGATTTTCTGCCATGTGTCAGGCAATAAACTATGCATCGTACATGTATAATCCCAGTGTATACACTGCAGCAGGTTATTTGGTTTCACCTTTGCCCCAATTTCTGCATCTTTAAAAAAACACGGTAATATCAATTTAGTTTTTTGAGTTGCTTTTGGTGTTATAAAATTATTAGAAATACCCTCTTCTGTGAGTTTTCCTGATGGACAGAAGAGAAACCTCTGTAAGTTAAAAAAACAAAAACCCCCACAAAACCTAAGTCTTGCAATATTGTACTAAAGGCATGTGAATCGAAAAGGTGAAAAGTAAGCCTTCAATAAGTAGCTTTTTTCAAAAAAAAATAATGCACACACATGTACACAAACATACACATACACGTAACAAAGAACTAACAATTTTCTCTTTAAAAATGTTTCCAAGTAATGAGCACACTGATAAAAGGGCAATTTAATAACAAGAGTAACTGATAGGCTTTTTGCCCGAATTTTATTGATCTACTTGTCTACAAGAATAAATCTCTTTTCACACTACTCATCTGTTTATGTTTTATGACTGTACTTACAAAATTTTTCTCCTTTGCTAAATGTTTTTTTATAACAATAATTAAATGTTCTCCTTTAGTTTTCAGATTTAAAATACCCCTGCAGCTCATATGAGCACTTTATAATATTAGAAAAACAAAAGAACATAGTCCCTATTAAATAAAAAATTATTTATTAAGCTATACTGTTTTTCATTTTCTTGTATTTTATGATTGTGCAAAGTATAACCTTTGTCTGAGTTTCACTTTTAATTAAGCTTCGTATATTTTTCAGACTCATCAATGAGGAAAGAAAGAGCAATCATACAACTGGTAAGAGCCAGCATATACAGCACACCAGGCTTGAAATTAGTGGTGGCAAAGATAATTAACAGATAATGTCAATGCAATGAAGTGTTGTCACAAGATAATGGTCTCCTGCTGCTATATAGACGTTGAAATGGAATCCATTTTTCAAAAACAAATGCCAAAGTTGAGACAGGAATTTTTATCTCATAAAATAATAACCTTTAAACAATGTTGTATTGCAATAATTTATTTTGGATACATTATACCTTGCTCTAAAAAATGTTAGAGAAGTAATTATTTTATAATAGGGATGCTATAATTGTGTCCTGACAGTTATTTGTTATTATATTCAATGTTATAGTTATTCAGATTAATCAAAATCTGGCTTATTTTTAACAATACAGAAATATTTATTTTAGTGTATTTTCCAGCACAGCTAGTTATCATTTTACTTCTTACACAGGTACCCTGGATAAACTCTACTTGAAAATAATAGATTAGCATCTGAGAGACTAAATGGAAAAATTATGTGCTAATTTATTATCAATAAGCATGACTTACTGATGTTTTTAAATTCATTGTTACATTTTTATCTAATACCTTCAATTGAATATTATAGTTTAATATGCCTATTTATTTAACTTACATTTTTTTTCTAAGGAATATATCTTTCCAACTCCCAGATGATTGGAAGTAATATCACAAACCCAAATAACAAGTAAGTAATCACATATGAATTATTACAGAAGACTCATGAATTAATATTGGAGGCTATTGCCAAGATAGAGAACTTTGTGTAACGTATTTGATCTAAACTTACTTTGTTAAAATAATTTTGTGCCAGTTAAAAATGTATTGTTTCTCAGCTGAAAACCCTCTTTTCCTTCATGCCATGGAATAGTGGAAATAATAATGTAACCTTGTAAACATTTTCCTTTGCCAGTTGGCACATGTTAGGCTTTGTTAGAGCAGAGTGCTGCAGGGACCCAGCAGGAGGAAGGGTCTTTTCTTGGATCCAAAATGCTCTTCTGGGTAAACTGCAGTGCACAACTGCCAACAGCACTTTGTGGGCAGCTTCCCCCAGCAGGCTGTTTCCCAACTCACATCCTTGCAGGAGGATTACCAGTAAATTCCACAGCCCAGGACCTCAGCCAACATTTTCGCCATTGTATGCGGTACTGCTAGACCCTCTCTAACCAGGTCTAGGTCTCAGCCTTGGGAAGAAGGTTCTTCCATATTTGTTCCTTCCTTCAGCGCTCTGTCTCAGCCAAAAAGGTAGGGGCTCTTCCTTGTATCTGCTCTTCTTATATTCTTTATTTTAGTAGGTAATCCATTATAATTCTTTATATTAAACCTTCCTTGCTAAATTACTATGTAATTTCTCTCTCTTGACTGGACCCTGACTAGCACAACTTTTAGTTTCTTCCCATCATTTAAAAAAAAAAAAAATGAAGTGGGTTCTTTATTTTCTTATTAAGGTGTAACCTATTTAATATGGAATTAACCATTTGAAAGTATGTATCTCAGAGCATTTAGTACATTCACAATGTTGCTCAACCACCACATACCTCTATCTAGTTTGAAAATATTTTTATCACCTCAAAAGAAAACCCTATTCTCTTTAAGTGATCATTCCCCATTTCTCTTTGCCTCATTCCTAGAAATCACCAATCTGCTTTCTGTCTTTATAGGTTTACCTATGCTGATTATTTCATATAAATGGAATATATGTGACCTTTTCTACCTGGCTTCATTCACATAATGTTTTCAAGCTTCATCTACATGGAGGCATTGTATCAGTACCTCATTACTTTTTAAGGTAATATTTCATTCTATATATACACCACATTTGCTTATCCATACATCTATTGAAAGACATTTGAGTTATTTGTACCTTTTAGTAGTAAATAGTGCTACTATGAATATTCATATACAAGAATTGGTATGTATCTCTGTTTTTAATTCTTTGGACTATATACCTATGAGTGCAAATAGTAGCCATGCGATGATTCTGTTTAAATTTTTTGATGAACCACCAAACTGTTTTCCATGGTGGCTGCACCATATTATATTCTCTCCAGCAATGTACAATGGTTCCAGTTTCTCCACATTCTTGCCATTTTTGTTTTTCATTTTTTTAAGTTATGGCCATCCTACTGGGTGTGAAGCAGTATCTCATTGTGGATCTAATTTGGATTTCCCTAATGATGCTGAGCATCTTATGTTTGTTGGCCATTATGTATCTGCTCTGGAAAAATGTCTATCGAGTCTTTTGCTCATTTTTAAGTTAGCTTGGATGTCATTTTGTTGAATTGGAAGAATTCTTTATATATTCTGGATAATAGACTTTTATCAGATATATGATTTACAAATATTTTCTTCTATTGTTTAGGTTGTCTTCTTACTTTCTTGATAATGTCCTTTGGTGCACAAAAGTTTCAAATTTTTTGTAGTCCAATATATCTACTTTTTCTTATGTTGCTTGTGCTTCAGTGTTACATTGAAGAATCCATTGCCAAATCCAACACCATGAAGATGTACCACTGTTTTCTTGTAAGAGTTTTATACCTTTAGCTCTTATATTTACATAACCGATCCAGTTTGAATTAACTTTTTTGCACCATGTGAAGTATTAACTTCATTCTTTTGCATGTGAATATCCAGTACTGCCATCACCATTTGTTGAAAAAACTACTATTTCCTCACTGAATGGACTTATCACTCTTATCAAAAATCAGTTGCACACAGGGGTGCCTGGTTGGCTCTGTCAGTAGAGCTTGCAACCCTTGATCTCAGGGTTATGAGGTCAAGCCCCACGTTGGCATAGAGCTTTACTTTAAATTCAATTGCACACAAACGTATGGGTTTAATTCAGGACTTTCAATTGTATTCCATTTATCTGTATGTCTATTCTTATACTAGTACTACACTGTTTTGATAACTGCACCTTTTATATCATGTATCCTGGACAATGTTCCATGTGCACTTGGAAGAATGTGTATTCTGATGGTTTTGGATACAGTGTTTTATATATATATGTGTCTGTTAAGTCCAATTATTTTATAGTGCTGTTCAAGTCCTCTGCTTCCTTATTAGTCTTCCATCTAGATGTTCTATCCATTACTGGAAGTGGGTTATTGAAATCTCCAATGATTATTACACAACAGTTTATTTCTCCTTTCAATTCTGTCATATATTTTTACATATTTTATTTTCATATATTTTAAGGCTCTGTTGTTTGGTATATGTTTATAATTTTTATATCTTCTTGATTAATTTTGATTTAAACTCTCCTTTTCTCATATTAAAATAGCTACCTTAGCTCTCTTGTTGTTTCTATTTGCATCTTTTTTCCATTCCTTCACTTAGAACCTATTTGTGTCTCTGGATCTAAAGTGAGTTTCCTGGGTCATGTTTTAGATTTTTAAATCAACTGTGCTAATATCTGTCTTGAATTGGTGAGTTTAATCCATTTACATTTAAAGTGATTAGTGGTAAGTAAGGACTTCCCTATTTTGAAATTTGTTTTCTGTATATCTTAACTTTTATTATTCTTTCATTTCTCTAATACTACTTTATTTTCTGTTTGATTATTTCCAGTGTATCATTTCAACTTCCTTCTCATTTTTTTTTTCTGTATACCTTCAGTAATTTTCTTATTAATTTCCCTTGGTATTACAATTAGTAACATAAATTTAGAACAGTCTACTCTGAATTGATATCAACTTAACTTCAATAGCATTCACAAACTCTGTTTCTATATGGCTCCATGCCCCCTTTATGTTATTATTGTCAAAAATTACATCTTTGTACATTGTGTGTCTCTGCTAAAGACTTATAATAATTGTTTTATGCATTTATTTTTCAAATCATATATGGAAAGAAAGAGATGTTACAAACCAAGAATACAATAATACCTACTTTATATTTACCTGTGTATTTACCTTTACTAGAGTACTTTATTTCTGTGTATGCCTTCAAGTTACTTTCTACTATCTTTTCATTTCACCATGAAGGGCTCCCTTTAACATTTCTAATAGGACAAGTCTACAGCTTTTATTTCTCTATTAAGATCTTAATTTTTTCTCATTTTTGAAAGATAGTTGGTCCAGATATAAACTTCTTAGTCAACAGGGTTTTCTTTCTTTCTCTTTCTTTCTTTCTTTCTTTCTTTCTTTCTTTCTTTCTTTCTTTCTTTCTTTCTTTCAGCAACTTAAATATATCATCCACTGTCTGCTGGCCTGTGTGATTTCTATGGTAATTAAGTTATTAATCTTATTCAGAATCAATGGTTGATGATGACTCATCTCTCTCTTGCTACTTTCAAGATTCTTCATCTTTGGTTTTTCACAGTTTTAGTATGTGTCTCAGTGTTAATCTTTGAGTTCATGCTACTGAAGTTTGATGAACTTCTTGGATTTGTAGATTCACTTATTTCATCAAATTTGTGAGGGTTTTTTAGCCATTATTTCTTCAAATATTCTTTTTCCTCTTTAACTCTTTCTCCTTCTGGGTCTCCCATTATGCCATGTTAGTCCACTTGATAGTGCCCAAAAGATTCCTAAAGCCCTGTTCATTTTACTGCATTTTTTCTTCTTTCTATCCCACAGAGTGGATAATTTCAATTGTTTTCTATTTGGGTTTATTGATTCTTTTTTCGGCCTACTCAAATATACTATTTTTTCACTCTAGTGAATCTTTTATTTCAGATATTGTATTTTTTCAGCTCCAAAATTTCATCCAATTTCTTTTTCATAATTTGTAAGTCCTTACCGATATTCTCTATTTCATGAGACATCAGTCTCCTGGTTTCTTTTATTCTTTCAATGGCTTCTCTTAGCTCTTTGAGGAAAGTAAGACAGTTGATTTAAAGTTTTGTCTATTAACTCCAATGTCTAGGCTTTTTCAGTTGTGGTTTCCGTCCACTTTTTTTTTCTAGGAATGAGCCATACTTTCCTGTTTCTTTGTAAGCTTTGTATTTTTAAATTTTTTTATTTTTTTGCTGAGAAGTTGGTATTTTGAATATTATAATGTGGGAACTCCAGAAATCAGACTCTTCTCCTCTCTTTCTCCCCAAGCTTTACTGTTGTTGCTTGTTGAGGGCCGTACTTATCCATTCATTTAATGACTTCTCCAAGCTATTTTAGCAAAATTTGTTTTCCTTATTGTATGTAGTCACTCATCTCTGTTCCATTGTCTCAAGATTTAGCCTGTGACCTGACGGAGTTTCTTTAAATGCTGAAATTTAGCAGCCTTTTCCTTCATTAAGTACTTCCCTGGTTTCTATAAACTTTTCATAAGATTTGAGAGTTCTAAAAAGCTTATTCTGTTTTTGCTAGCTTAATGACAATTTCAGTGGAGTTCCCTACTCTATTTTCCATATCGTCACTCTTAAAGTGCATTTTTAAGTGTTTTATTACCAAAAAAGTGACAAATTATTGACAGAATCTTGAATTACAAATGGAAAGAACTATCTTACTTGAATTCATAACTTACTAATGAACATATTCTCTATATAGAACCTAGATGATTGACAAGCTTTGCTAAATCTTTGAATCCTTTAAATGAAGTTATTTTTCCATGCTTACCCTATTAACAATATCCATTATGTTTTCTAGAGCTCTTTTCAGAATTTAAAAGTAGTAAAATTTCTTAAGCAGGTGTCATTTACAGGGATCTTATTCCATATATTTTAGTACATTTTATCAGAATTCAAGGATACAGTATTACAGAAAATTTATAAAACTTGCAATTATATAAAATTGCAAGAACATTTTAAAGACATTTACCCTTTTTCTATTCTTTTAATATAATGATGACTGTAAGTTTTTACCTGTTATGACCAAGACGAAATATCTTAGAAAGGGGGATATGATTGTAAAAATCTAAATTCTCCCCTAAAGAATCATGCTGCACCCCAGATATGAGAAACCTACCTACAGAATAATAATGTCCATTGGCAAGACAGCATACCAGATAATTTTTCCCTCTACGTTTCATTTCAATTAGAATGAGAAATAAGCTCAGGAAGAGAACTTATTTTATAATAAAAAGACTTTTTAAATCTTAATTCCATTTTTGTTCATATTGCTATTCAAATATTAATCAGAAAATTGTCCATATATAGCAAAGAAAATTTTGTTCATTTTCAACATTCACCTTACAAAAAAAGAGAGAGACATGTTACCCATTTGAATTTTATTGTAGACTACAAAATAAAAAGATAATGTAAAAATAATTATATACATGTTTAAAATGAGAACATTCAGGATGGGTGTGCTTCTTCAATTTGGTGGCTCTGCACAGCTGATTTCTCAGTGCTCTTCCAGAATTCAGCTAATGGAAAATAAGTCATTTGTATTTGTTCTCAAACTGCTGTTTGCTTCTTTCCTCCAAGGAAGCAAGCAAACAAATTTAACTCAAGGAAACAATCTAGATACTAACCCATTTGTGTATGTATATATATGAAAGAAAACTCAATTAAAATATTTTTTTAAGAATATATTCACCAAGCCAGAACTGATATATGCCAGTGCTTTAAAAGTCCTTAAACAAAACCAGAAGCCAGAATTAAAGAAAATATTCCTGTCAGGCCAGGACAGTGGAGTTAAATAGAAAGTCCAAAATTAAAGTGGTGGAAAAGTGAATCTAATAAAAATGAACAGAACAGGGATGTGTGTGTAGGATGGGAAGTTGGGCTCATAAAGATGGAGCAGGGTAGAAAAACAATTGATTCAATTAACTTGCAAATTTTAAAGTTTCTCTTTTCTGACCTCTGTATTTTTCAACACTAGCTATGAATCAAAGCCACCTGTGGCACTTTGTAAAAATGCAGACTTCTGGCATTTCCCCTTCTGGGAACCTTATCCACGAGTCTGGGGCATAATCCAAGCATTAGTATTTTAGGAAGCCCTGCAGGCAACTCTGATGAATATCCAGAGGAGCAAATTGCTAATTTATTTGTGTAGATGTTTAATAAATATATATATATATACATTTAATATTTTTACTTTTGTATATCTGTGCCCATTTTATTGGCAAAATTATAACCTCTACTCTTTTTTTTTTTAAGATTTTATTTACTTATTTATTTGAGAGAAGGCACGTGCACGTGCATGGGCGTGAGTAAGCAGGGAGAGGGGTAGAGGGAGAGAGAATATGAAGCAGAAACCCACACTGAGCATGGAGACCACTGAGTATGGAGATCGAGATTGAGCCGGACTCGGGGCTGAATCTCACAACCGCAAGATCATGACTTGAGTCAAAACCAAGAGTCAGATGCTTAACTGACTGAGCCACCCACATGCCCCCTAATCTCTACTCTTTGAGACTCCACAATGTTAAGAGATGCATGAATTTAAATAAATTTACTTTCCGGGCTACTTAAATTTTATTTGATGATTAAATAAAAAGTAGAAACTGGGAGATATTTTTTAGTCTTACTGTAAAATGTAAGATGCAAGAGTAAATGCAAGGCCTAAAATTCAGTAACTACTCAGTGTAAACTACCAAGTTTGCCTTAACTTCAGAGTCTTTGCCTAGAAAGTCAAATAAAACTTGATGTGTATTTAATTCATTTCCTATTATGTCTGACATGGAAGAAAAAATGCCTGTTATGTTCTTTTCATGGCCTGCTATGGCCCCTTGGTACAATGTCATTGTAAGCACCAAGATTTTTCTTTCTTATGATAACAAATAAAATTATAAATGTGACAGAAAAATTGAGTTTTAACTCTGTTAACAGCTTTAGTGTAGCCACTCTGGTTATAAAAGGGTGACCTTAATTCTAGAAAGTCTGAAAGGACATTAGGGTGATAGTGAAGTAACACCCATTCTTGCTTAGTAGATTGTGACTGTGAGTCTTAGGCTTTCTCACCCCAAAACAGATTTCCAAGGAAAGTCTACAAGTATCTATCACTCTTAGAAGACTGAATTATTGTTCATGCAGTGGAAACTTCACAGATTTTACAGTCTGAATAAACTGCATTTATATTCTGGCTCCGGTATGTCCTAGCTGGGTATCTGGAGTGTCCAATGGCAATATTTTGCATTTCTTTATAGCTACATCACACCATGGGTTACCAGTGTTCTCTTTACCACTCAAGGTAGAGTCATTAATGCCTTTAAATCTAATGAGATTAGAGAATCAGTTCCAGAACACCCAGAACCAATCTTAAAAATTCACCCTAATATTGTCTTTTTCTAGAACCACTCTTGGTACCAAAACTCTCTTGGCAGGATTATAACAGAGAAATAGTACTAGTAAGATAGATAGGTAGTTAGGTAGGTAGGTAGGTAGATAGATGATAGATAGATAGATAGATAGACAGAGAGATAAATTTTAAAAAAAGATTTGTTTCAAAGAATTAGGTTACACAGTTGTGTAAATTTAGCAAGTCTAAATTTAATTAATTAAATTAAAAACTAACCAACCAAATAAATAATTTAATTTAAAAACTGGGTACTACAGCCTAGTCATGTTGACATGTAAAACTAACCATAGCAGACCCCTCTGCTTGGAAATGACAATAGCAACTTCTGAGTAAATGATTAATCAACTTGAACGTCTTCATGTGACCCATGACTTCCTTACAATGTATTATTATGTAATTTGTTGCATATAATTATCATCCCATTAAAATCACCTTTTATGTTACATCTAATGTATAATTAATATGTACATCTTTGTTTCCACAGTTACATTTTTATAAAAATCCCTATTAGTTGTTTACTTTATTCCAAAATTAAAACTGTGGGACAATATCAGCAGGTACATTGATATTTCAATATGAGGACAGGCACAGAGTGATATTAATTTCTGTAACTTCCTAAAATCTTCTATAGGTCATGGCTATCTTCCATGAAATTCTGATGTAAAATTATAGGAAAATACACTTCTACAAGCTCCTAAGATATGTTGATTTATCCTAAATGTAAGGAGTATATTCCATCTCTTTAGTGACACTTTCCGTCATGCTACAATTCCTTACATAATATTGTAGGAAGAAGAATCCTACCCCTTCTATATAATAGTACTCCAATCAAAACTCCAGTAAAAATTTCATTTAAACTTTGTTCAAACATGGAGAAAGCATGGTCTTTCAATTTCAATAGCATATATTAAAAAATGATTAACTCTGGGAATGCAGATTTATACTTTTTGACACCTGCAGTATCTCCAGATCCTGAGACATAACCTGGCATAAAAAGGGTTCACAACGAATTTTTTAGTTTTTTAAATATAAAAATGAGCTTTATGAGATATAATTCTCACACCATAATATTCACCCTTTTAAAGGTGTATAATTCAGTGTTTTTTAGTATAATCACATAGTTATGCAAACATCACCACAATATAATTTTAGAACATTTTTATCACCCCAAAAAGAAACCCCATATCCATTAGAAATCATTTCCCATTCCCTCATTTTTGTCTCTTATAAGACTCTGAGAGCCAGTAATCTACCTTCTATCTCTATGGATTTGTGTGCTCTGAACATTTCCTATAAATAGAATCATATAATATGTGGTTTTGTGATGGGCTTCGTTCACTTAGCACAATATTACAGGTTCATCCAGGTTGTGTCATATACCAATACTTCATTTTTATCGCCCAATGTATGCCAGTGTAAGGATCTATCATCTATGTCTATCCATTCATGAGTTGATGGGTGTTATCACTTTTTGGCTATTAGGAATAATGATGCCATGAATATTAATGTACAATTGTGTGTGTGTGTGTGTGTGTGTGTGTGTGTGAACTTGTTTTCAATTCTTTCGGGTAGATTCCTAGGAGTGGAATTTCTGGTCATATTGGGAACCTTATATTAAACATTTTGAGGAACTTCCAAACTGTTTTCCAAAATGGCTGCACCATTTACATCCCTTACTTATTTTGTTCACTGCTCTATCTCCAGCACTTAGCAGATTGCCTAGTAGGTCTCATACCTATATATATTGAATGAATGAATGAATGAATGAATGAATGAATGAATGAACAGAGTTTTCCTACTTATTAACAAGTTCTCACTATAACAAATTATTGCCAAGTACTTACTTAAAAGAAGATGTTGTAAGGCATTCCTAATCTCATTGTCATTAGTTAAAGCAGAAAGGAATTTCAAACAGTTTCCCACAACTCAGGAGCCCATTATCTCTAGGAATAATCTCCTGAACATCATTTTTGTCAAGAACATAGGAATTACACATTCAAAGTAACTGATAGATATATGTCATGATTTATTCATAATTAAAACAGCAGATGAGCTCAGTTGGTTAGTGTATATGCTAATAAAACCAAGGTGATAAATTTGAACCCCATAAAAGGTGGTTTTCTATTTGTTTATAGAAATATGGCTACAGGGGCGCCTGGGTGGCACAGCGGTTAAGCGTCTGCCTTCGGCTCAGGGCGTGATCCCGGCGTTATGGGATCGAGCCCCACATCAGGCTCCTCTGCTATGCGCCTGCTTCTTCCTCTCCCACTCCCCCTGCTTGTGTTCCCTCTCTTGCTGGCTGTCTCTGTCTCTGTCAAATAAATAAATAAAACCTTAAAAAAAAAATATGGCTACATATTGCATTGCTTTCTGTTGGCAACTTAACATTCCCAAAGAATAAGCTGAATGCAAGCACATCAGCCGAAACCATTAGCTTTACTAGACGAGGTGCTTTGAGTTTGCTGACAGTTTCGAGAGATCCATCTGTAATCATACAATATTCAGGTGTAAATACTCAATATTCAAAGGTAATATTTGCCCTGTGTACTCTGGATACTCGAGTTAAAAACAAATCAGAAGCATATTCTTATTTTAAATTCCTAGTAAATTCATTGTGTGCCGTCATTTACTATTAACTCTACTAAGAGCTATGCATGTGCAGCCACAAAGCATAGACCCCTTCATTATCAGACATTGATGTGTTGCTGTATTTTGAACAACAGGCTGGCTCTTACTTCAATTTGAAACAATCACTGTGCTGAAAGAATACTAAAATCACTTAAAGTAGGATTTGTTTTCTTAAGTAATGTCAAGTGTAAAATTCAAACTCACATGGAGAAATAATTTTCATTTAATATTTTCATGAGATTAGGACATTTATCTAAATTTATTTTGGGGTAGTATAATGAATACAATGAAATGCAGTTCAAAGCAAAACATTTAGGAAAGATATGCACGGATATTCTTATGATCAAGATGGAGAAATGTGAGTTCTATGAAAGTTTAAGGGAGACTGCAAGGCTGCCATTTATTGAATTCCTATAAAATATTCAGCACTGGGATCTCAGCTTTACATACATTATCTCATTTAATCGTCACACCACAAATAAAATGTTCTAATCCTCAATTTATAGAAAATAATTCTGAGGTTTTAGAAGTATAATTGCTTAAGAATACTAAAGGAGGAAGCTGGGATTTAAGCCTACGATGTCTCCAGAGTCCAACTCTTAACTACCAAACTATAATACTTTCTTCCAAAAGCTATAATCTTAAAAGAAGCCCCTTTGTAAACTTCAGATTTATTCCAACAATATTCTTATATAAATTTTTATATTATAATAGTAATATATAGTTGTTGAAAATGTATGTAATACATATAAGCTAAAGAATGAAAATAAAAATAATCCAGTTGTATCCATGTTCAGAGTCCAACTGCAGAGAACCAAATCCTTTCTGCCAGTGTAAACCAGAAGAAATTTTACTATTAAATGGCCTACAGAATTACTGAAAACAGTGAAAAGAAAAACTCTAGGTTGTGCTTTCAGAAATGAATCCTACTGCCATACCACAGTTAACTACCGATTCTTCAAGATTAGAAGTTAGGGTGCAAAATCATAACCTCACTGCCAGGACTCGGCACAAGCTCCACAATCTCTTCTGTGCCCGCTATACTACCCAACAGCAAGATGGATGTCCCATGGACGTCCCAAGACATTAGGGTGATAGTGAAGTACCAGCCATTCTTTCTTGGTAGATTGTGACAGTGAGTCTTAAGCTGTCTCACCCAAGAACAGATTTCCAAGAAAAGACTACAAGTATCTATCACTCGTAGAAAACTTAACTATTGCTTCTTAGCAATCATATTACAAGTGGGACCCCTGATGATGCTGCAACAAAAAAATCATATGCTTCTCCAACTCTGTTTAGAAAATGGCAAGAGTAATAGCTTCTGCTTCACCTGCAACTTGGAAATCTGCAATGACATGGTGTTCATGGACATTAATTAGATACAGAACCCAAGCTGTAACGGAGTTTAAGAAATGGAATTTCTAATTTCTAATTCTAGTCTCTACAGTATAGGAAAGCCTCTGGGAATAGGCTGGAAAAGATGCTGAGTGCCAGCGATCACAGCCACCAAACCAAGCCCAATATCTGACATAACCATTGGGAGCATTTTGTTACTTTTCTTGTTACTTTTTCCTATTTATAAATCTGTAAGTTTGTACCTACTTCTCTATAATCTGATTATTTTTTTATTGAGTAGCTGAATGGTGTTCAATTTTATGGATATACACAAGTGATGTAATAAATCCCCATTTTGGAAATGCAGATTGTTGCAACAATATAACATATTACAGTGTTTCAATAAATATTTTTGTGGCTAAATCAATGAACCCATTTATGATATCTTCCTTAGGATACACTGTTAGAAGGGAATTTCTAAGTAAAGTATGCAAAACTGTAATGCTGTTAAATAATTTAGAGAAATATGGTATCAATTTGTTTTACCAGCAGTGTATACGATTACCCAGTTTCACCCCCAATCTGGCCTACACTGCACCTTATCATTTTTAAAAAGATTGTCATATTGATAAACTTTGTAGTTATTTGACTATTAATAAAGTTATTTTTACATGTTACAATTTGTCATGTGTACAGCTTCTCAAATTCATGTTTCCTACTTCATTAAAATTGAGCTTTTGTTTTAATTGATTTGTAAGAGATGTTTTATTATTAAGATGCTATTATTATTGTCATTAGCTTTTTTATTGCATATATGCCACACATACTTTTCTCAATTTTTATGGTGATTTTTCAATACATTTTTGTCCTGTATGTTATGGTCTCAATTTTTATAATTCAAAATTCTCTAAAAGGAGTTTTCATTTTATAATTAATTTTAAATATTTAAGGCATTCAAAATTAAATAAGCTCCCTGGTGACAAATCAGCATTTTACAAAATACAACAGCTTTGGTGAGATCAAATTCCCATACCAGAACAGTCACACTTTAAAGTATATAACTCAGTGGGTCTTAGTATATTCATAGAGTTGTGCAAACACTACCACCATATAATTTGGGAACATTTTCAAATGAAAATGGAGAAACCCCATCTCTATTAGCAGCCACTCTCCATTCCCTAGTTCTCTCCAACCACCCAGACCCCAGAAGCCACTAATTTACTTTGTCTCTATGTATTTTGTATTCTGGACTTTCACATGAATGGTTATCATATAATTATGTCCTATTTTGTGACTGGCTTCTTAAAACAATCTTTTAGGGTTCATCTATGCTGTAGAATGTATCAATAATGTATTCCTTTTTATTGCCAAGTAATATTCTATTGTATAGATATACCACCTTTATCAATTACTGGACATTACCATTTTCTATCTACTAGAGATAATGCTGCTCGAACAGCAGTGTACATGTTTTTATATGAACATGTTTCCAATTTTCTTGAGTAGATACTAAGTAGTGAATTAGTAGATACCTCACAGGAGGTTCCACACTGTTTTCCAAAGTGGCTGCACCAATTATATTCCTACCAGAAATGTATGAGAGTTCTAATTAGTCCATTCTTTCCAACACATGTTTGTCTTTTTAGTAATAATTATCTTACTTACTTTGAAGTGGTATATTATTGTGGTTTTAATTTGTGTTTCCCTAGTGGCTAATGATGTCGAGCATCTTTTCATAAGCTTATTGATGATTTGTAAATTTTCTTTGGCAGAATATCTATCCAATACTTTGCCTATTTTTTAATTGGGTAATCTTTTTCTTGTTGACTTCTTAAAGTTCATTATATACCCATCACCTGATTTTCCAGAGCCCAGAATCTCTCATGGTTTGTCTCCTTTTCTGATTTCTTCCCAGTTTTCCCTCTGTGGGCTATTCCTTATATTCCACATATAACTGAAACCATATATTTGTCTTTCTCTGCTTGACTTATTTCACTTGCATAAAACCCTCCAGTTCCATGTTAATGCAAATTGTAAGTTCATCCTTTCTGATGGCTGAGTAATATCCCATTGTATATATGAACCACATCTTTTTATACATTCATCTGTTGATGAGTACTGGATGTTATATGCAACTGATGAATCGTTGAACATTACATCAAAAACTAATGATGTACTATATGTTGGCTAATTGAACATAATAAAAAAAGAGTTCATTATATTTTCTGATAAAAATCCCTTATTATATACGTTTTGTAATATTTTCTCCAAACAGGTAGATTGCCTTTTCACTATCTTGATAATTTCCTTTGAAGCACAAGTTTTAATTTTCATTAAGTTCAATTTATTTTTTGTTATTGTTGATTGAGCTTTTGGTGTCATATCTAAAAAATCATTGTCTAACCTAAGTTCACAAAAATATACTCCTATGTTTTCTGCTAAAAGGTTTATATGTCAGCTCCTATATTTAGGCCTATGATCCACAATGAGTTAATTATTGTGTAGGATGTGTAAAAAAGGTTCAACTTCATCCTTTCACGGATACTAGTTGTCCCAGTCCATTTATTGACAAGATTATTCTTTTCCCATTGGGGCTCTCAATTATATTCCATTGATCAATACAAGTACCTCATTGTCTGAATTGCTATAGAGCTTTCAGTGGGTTTGAAAATGGGAAATGTGAATCCCCCAACTTTCTTCTTTTTCAAGATTGTTTTGGTAATTCTGAGTGTAATACATTTCCTTATAAATTTTAAGTTCATTCCATCAACTTCTGCAAAAAAAAAAAAAAAGCAGCTGCAGTTTTTATATGGATAGCATTAAATCTGCAGGTCAATTTTTTGACTCATAAACACAAGGATACTTTTCATTTATTAAAGTCTTCTTTAAATTCTTTCAGCAATGTTTTGCAGTTTTCAGGGTTCAAATTTTGTGCTTATGTTAACTTCATTCTTAAATATTTTATTCTTTTGATGCTATTATAAATGAAACTGCTTATTTAATTTCATTTTGGAGCATTCATTGCTAGTGTATATAAATACAGTCTTTTAAAATATTGGTCTTGTATTCTGTAACCTTGCAGAACTCACTTATTAGCTGTGATAGTTTTGATACAGACTCCTTAGGATTTTCTATATAGAAGATCATGTCCTTGTAAATAGAGATAGTTTTATTTCTCCCTTTTCAATCTGTATGCCTTTTATTTCATTTTATTGCCTAATTTCCCTGGCTAGAACCTCCAGTACAATGTTAAATAGATATGGCAAGAGTGGACATCCTTATCGGTTCCTGCTCTTAGGAGGAAAGTTTTCAGTCTTTCACTGTTAAGTGTGGGGTTAGCTGGGGTGTTTCATGTTTGTTTGTTTGTTTGTTTGTTTGTTATCAACTTAAGTCCTCTTTATTCCTAGTTTGTTGAATATTTTTATTATGGAAGAATCTTGGATCTCATTTTTTTTAAGTTGACATTAAGCAGCCAGTATTCAACATTGATAAATAAAACATTTAATCAAATTACACTACTACAATTTAGGTTTTTAAAAAATGGTGTTAATCTGAAGTTCTTTGGTTTTCTTGGTTGCGTGTGAGTTGATTTTGAAGTCAGTCCATAAGGAAGCAATCCCAAAATATTGAGTAAATGTAACATTCTGAAAATTAGTGATAATCCTATAAAAACGACTATTCAGAAAAACGGTATGTTCCTTATTTTATAAGCACATTCTATGTTCTAGCACTAACTAGAGCCAAGGATGCTACAAATGCTTCTGCAGAAAACTTATTCAACAAATTAAAATTGAAATATTATGAGAATAATAATGATCATCAGCAAGTTGTTTCTAATATTCGGCCAAAGTTATCTTCCTCGAATTTACACCATTTAACCTAGTTCTGCTCCCAAGAGTAGACACAACAACTTTATCATTTTTTCTGCTAGAAAAAGTGTACCTGATATTAGGAAAGTTGGTTCTAGTGTACCAAACTAGTGCTTTTTTCCTAGGCACGCTTTCTTCCAAGGATATGTCTTAGAATTAAAAAGTTGCTAAAAAACTTATAAACTGTTAATTTTATCAGGTATAAATTGCATGAGTATTTGTTCAATGAATGCATAAATTGTAATCATGGTGATTTACAAAACATTGGATCACTATATCCTTCCTCTGGAACTTCCCAAAAAAACTAGTAAAGTTCCAACTTTCTGATGCTTAAGAATTGGCATAGTGCATTCTAAGTGACTATTTCAAACTTGTCAGTCCCAGATAAAACCTACTTGTAAGCTGTAGTACAGTTTCACTTAGTCCCTAAAAAGCTACATTGTTTCACTTGCTACTACGTCCATCATTGTTCTCAGTTCTGGGGAGGTAGGGGTGAAAAAAGTCAGAGAGATCTAGCTCTCATGGAGTGTGTACTCTAGTATGGGGAAGATAGATTGTGAACACATGAACAATCAAGATAATTTCAGAGAGGGGCTATTGCTACAGAGATGATAGAATATTCTAATAAGATGTGGAACAACTGGAACCTCCTCGATGAGTAGAAAGTGGAGTAGAGCATTGTCTAAAGAGGAATTTTAAGGAAGTTAAGGGTGTGCTTGTGAGGTAATATATCACTTATCTCTTGAGAAAGATGTTACTTTTTAAGGCTTCTGTGGGTCTCCACTGTTTTATTGATGAATGAGATGTCAGATTGAGAAAAGCCTTGACAAGGAATGATAAATTGTAACTTGTATGGTTTACATACCAAGTAATTCTAATCCAAAGAATGATGATGATAACTTGTATTTGCATAGCATTTGATAGCTTTTTTTTTTTTTTTTTTTTTTGGCATTTTCATATTTGTTGCCAGTATTGAGCCTCAGGACAATCCTTTGATAGAAAGTAAAACACAGTATCATTCTAAGGTTTAAAAAAGAAACACTAAGTTCAAAGAGTTTGAGTAAAGTGTATATCACACAGTCGACAAACGATGGAATTTAGACCAAAACTAAGGTTTTCGACCTAATTTAACTAACACCTTCAATCTTTTGTTATTTTAGACTGGTTATTTTGAACTGACCAGGTATGATTACCGGGGAACTTACTTCTGGTGTAAACTCTTAGGAATACTTTTTTATTTTATTTTGATTATTTTTGAAGATTTTTAAAATTTATTTATGAGCGTAAAAGAGAGAGAAAGAAAGATAACAAGCAGGGGGAGCAGCAGAAGGAAAGGTAGAAGCAGGCTCCTGGCTTAGTCCCAGGATCCCCAGATCATGACCTCAGCTGAAAGCAGATGTTTAACTGACCGAGCCACCCAGGTGCCCCTACTTCTTGATTTTAAAGAAGCTCCATAGGGGCGTCTGGGTGGCATAGCAGTTAAGCGTCTGCCTTCGGCTCAGGGCGTGATCCCGGCGTTATGGGATCGAGCCCCACATCAGGCTCCTCCGCTATGAGCCTGTTTCTTCCTCTCCCACTCCCCCTGCTTGTGTTCCCTCTCTCGCTGGCTGTCTCTATCTCTGTCGTATAAATAAATAAAATCTTGAAAAAAAAATAAATAAAGAAGCTCCATAGAACAATAATTCTTAATGTGTGGTCCCTGGACAAGCAGCATTGTCACCTGGAAACTTGGAAATGCATATCCTCAGACCCTCACCTCAGACTTACTGAATCAGAAACTCTGGGAGTGGGGCACAACAGTTTGTGGTTTAGCAAGCCTTCCAGGTGATTTCGATACATGCTATGATCTGAAATTATTAATTTAAAAGATAAGTAATTGCTATCCCCATATTCTTGTCTTTTAAATTGAAAATAAATGTTAAACTTTAACTTCATTTATATAGAGATAAAATTATTATATAGATAAAAATTTACAAAAATGTATACATATGACCATTTAATTCATGTTTTTTAGTGAAGTCTGAAAAAAATTCACACAAAATAGTGGCAAGAATTTGTAACATCTATTTTTGTTAAGCAACAGATAAGAAACATAATATTATGTATATTCCTGGTAGAAAGGTGATTTTAAATGTGATTTCATATATCAGAATTCTCTTCCTTGGGAATCTAGATCAAATAAATAAAATTCTTGGTAGGTAAGTAAATATTACAAGGAGGTTTACTGCAACATGCTGTATACACCAGAACATACACTGCTACTCTATAGAGAGAGCCACAGTGGTAAATAACTAAAAGTAAAGTGAATTCCTATCAGTGGGGAAATAGTTGAATAAATTATGGTATATCATCACATTGAATAATTTATAGCTATTTAAAATAATTAGTTAAAGCTACCCAGGGAGACTAGAGATATTGTCATGACATTGGACAAAAACTGCACCTTTTTGGAAAATAAACAATGACAGAACACCTATGTTTACACATGTCCACCCATATACTTATTTAATTATATGAGAGAGGAGAAGAATATGACAAAATGCATTCTAAGTTCTTAAATGGCATAACCAGTAGGGCAGGGACTGATTGCTAATGTGAAGTAGATAAAAGTCATAATTTATCATTATACATTTTTACCAATTATAGCTGTCCTTTAATCTCATCCTGCCCATCCTATAAGCATGTCATAAGGATAGATAAGAAGTAGCATACTACAACAGTTAAGACCTAAATTCTGCAATCTTAATGCATTAGTCTGAATCCACGCTCTACTACCAATGGCTATTTAGCTTAAGAAAGGCTACTTAACATCTCTGTGGCTCAGTTTACTTACCTATAAAATGAGAACATAATAGGCCCTATCGCACAAGCTTGTTGTAAGAATTAAGTAAGTTAATTCTTACAACACCTGAGCACCTAGGTGGCTCAGTTGGCTAAGCGTCCGACTCTTGATTTCGGCTCAGGTCATGATCTCAGGGTCATTAGATCGAGCCCCACGTCCAGCTCTTCACTGAGCATGGAGCTTACTTCAGATTCTCTCTTTTCCTCTCCCTCTGCCCTCCCCCCCACTCTAAAAAGAAAAAAAGAAAAGAATTAAGGAGGTTAATATGCGTATAAAGGCTTGTGCTATACCTATCACTGTTCTATGTGAGTTAATATAAGAGTTACTGTAACAATTAGCTTACAAAGCATTTCGTTCTATACAGCTTACACTTCAAACAAAAACGATCATGATGATGATTATTATTAAACCACATATAGAATATACATAACAGACCTGGTACAAAGCAGGTATTCAAAAAGTTAGTGTCAGTTCCTAAGGTACAAATAACCATCTTCCTCCTTCTCAAAGGACATATTCCACTACTATCAGTCACTCTTCCTTCTCTTCCCACTTCTCTCAACTTCCCTGGGAATAGAACAGTTTATCGGTTTCTACTATACCCAGTTTCTAAATACCCAGGTATTTCTTAAACAAGTAAATAAAGGCTTTTATTTCTGATAACTAGAGGGAAAGAGGATTAACAAAAGACACACATTAATTGATCTATTCGGCAAATATTATTGAGTGACTATTACTGCCAGCACAGTGAAGGCTCCTGGAAAGGAGCAGTGACGAGGGAGGAAAGGTTCTCTACCTACCAGTTTATATCAAATTAATTATTTAATGTAAATTATGTTATGTGCTACAAAGGAGAAATAGAGAATGAAAAGAAAACACAAGTCAGAGAATTCAGAAAAGAACAAAGAAACCAAGCGGAGGCCAGAGCAGCCAGGGTTCTACAGGCCCCGTTCAAGGAAGTGACATAAATCAGAATTGCCTTTTTAAACAGTTAAACACGATGGATTAAAAACATACGTGTGTTCCTGCCTGTCCTGAAAAGACACTGAGTTGACAATACAGCAATAAAAAGCTATAAACTCAAAAGGACAGAAAGAATAGGGAAGGACACAGGAGATGACTCCAGGACAGAAGCTGTCAGAGGGTTTACAAGATGGAAGCGGTGAAGGAGTGTGGCTGCCTTACCGAGCAGAGGGAGCTGAAACCCCCAGAGCAGAGGCAATGAGAAGCTAGCGCTTCACCTCACAGAGTCTCAGAAAAACTCGGAAATGGATGTGCCTCGCCCTGACTCCGCAGAGGATGGCAGGAGGAAGAAAGGCTAACAACGCAGGCAATGTCACTCTGAAGATGTCCGGAGGCTCAAGTCTCCATCCATACAACTCCTCTGGTAAGGTGATGGCCCTTCCCCAAACGTGCAAGTGAAATAGCTTTTCCCTGGAGACACCAAACTAGAAAAGCTCCAGACCTAAGGCACCAGAACTAGAAGAGGCCAGAACCATGAGAGGCTCCAGATTGGAAAATAAAAGCAGGTAGACTTTAATTATCCCCCATATCCCTAACAAAAGATTAGATAGTCCCTTTCTGATATTTGGGGGTGCTCCAATTCAGAATACCCTGAGTCACCCCGCAGTAAAGCCCCTAGTTATAAGCCTTATTAATACACTTGGAGCTTCAACTCCATATCTTAGTGGTGAATATTTATACTTCGTTATTTAAAGGAGCAAACAGCTGAGGAAATTTTACAAGAACAACAAAACAAAACAAAGTTATTCAGAGAAAAAAGACACAAGTTAGAAGTGGGGTGGGGGTAGTTAAAAATTTGTAATTAATATGGTCAGATAAATAAGCACAGACTATATATCCAAGAAATAAGTAACCAAAACAATCAGTAAGTGAAAAAGTATATGTATCTTAGAACTATAATAGGTGAAATTGTAGTGATTTGAGAGAAGGCTCAGAAAAGAAAGCCAAGGAAATCTCCCAAAACTTAGAGCACAAGGAGTAGGGGGTGATAGAGATAGAAAATAGAAGAGAAATGAAAATTAAAGATTCCACCCTGGCAGTCAAAAATTCAACATAAAGGAGTTCCAGACAGGAACTACACAGAAAAACAGAAGGCAGAGAATTATTGAAGGAATAAATCATTAGAATTTCTCAAAATGGGGGCGCCTGGGTGGCACAGTCGTTAAGCGTCTGCCTTCGGCTCAGGGCGTGATCCCGGGGTTCTGGGATCGAGCCCCACATCAGGCTTCTCCGCTGGGAGCCTGCTTCTTCTTCCTCTCCCACTCCCCCTGCCTGTGTTCCCTATCTCGCTGGCTATCTCTGTCAAATAAATAAATAAAATCTTTAAGAAAAAAAAAAAGAATTTCTCAAAATGAAGGAATCAAAACTGCCTGTTTGAAGTGCTCAAAGAGTATCCATCAGGATGAATGAACAAAATGAACACGCTGGAACGAGGGAAGACACCAAACCTTCCAGAGTGATGAATAAGGCTGATCAAAGGATCTGGAGTCAGAATAGAAATGCACTTCTCAATAGCAATACCCATCCATGCAAACCAGAAGTCTGGTCATCTTACCAGTTGGGAGTGGGTAGTGATGTCACTCTCCAAATTAAGGAATACAGGAGCAAGACCAAGTATGTACAAGCAATTAGAATTGGGCGCATATGAATCTGAACTGTAGAACACAGAAAAGTTAGGTAGGAAAGTTTTAAGTAAATTACAATTTAATACTTGTCTCTGATCTTCATTCAGAGTAAGCTCAGCTATTCTGAGATTTCCTCATTTACCCAGCTTCTTAGTGCCTGACCTGATATGGGGGTCAAGTAATATTTGAAATTATAGTCTCAGGAATGATTCCCAAATTCCCCTTACCTTAGGGAGATCTCTACCTAAGAAGTTAACTCTCTCCCCTCCAGATTTTGAAAGATCCATGGGAAGGGGAAAAAGAATTGAGAGAGGATTAAATAAGCAGGGAAATCATAGTATTGACGGTTTAAAACTACCTCTCAAGAGGCTGGCTTAGCTTATAGGGATGGGAGTGAGTACTCCTGGGCTCTTCAACTCCGTATCAATTCCTCCTTTACTTACTTAATGCAGAGATCATTCAGAAGGAAGCTGTGTCAGAGACCTATCTATATATTTTGACTATCAGTGCCTCATTTATCACTTAGTATAGCAATTGGTGCTTAGTAAAATCAGTCTAACCTGCTCTCCCCTCCTTTACTATTTCAGCAACTCCTTCAGAGCATGGATGGAGAAATGCAAATCTGTATTGCTTAGATTACTTGATGGGTAGGTTCTTGTTAGTTGAAATAGTTCCCAAACATTTTTTAAAGATTGTAAATTGAAATTCTTGTCATCTTATCCTTCCGCGTTGAAAATAGTGACCTTGAATGCAGTTTCTACATTTCCCACACCTCTTACCCGAGCTGTTAATAAGTGACAAGAAAAAACTGGTTTGATTCACCTGCTAATGAGCTGTATGAGATGGTCTAAAGAACAAAGGGGAAAAATCAAAACCTTAGGGTATTAATTTTAGATGAAAGCAAAAATATTTCATACAAATTCAGAAAAATGAATATACAAGTAAAATTAACTCTGCTTGTTATGGAAACACAGGTATGAGTAACAACAGGCCAGGAACAGCATAAACAAATACCAGGAAAGTTATTTTCAGAATTTATTTACCTAATAATATTTAACACCAAAATCAAACATAAGAGGATCATGGGAGAGACCTGCATTACTCCACTTAAACAATTAGAGTCTGCAAGTAGTATAGAGATAAATTACTCATTTGGACTCCCACATAACAGCTTGCTCATACAGTAAATATGAAAGAACAGCATTGCATTTCAGGTTGTCGTGTATGGATCTGTCTAGACTGTAGAGGACTAGAAGGCAAGGACAATTGGAAAGGGCCCTATTAAAGTGTGTTACTTTGTTTCAAAGATACAGTAGATATTTAATATTTTTTGATAGTGAAATTATTTCAAAATAGTCAATCTTATCTAAAATCCATCCAAATCAATGTGCATAAAAATAAAAAGCAAATGAGGCCTGCAGATTTTAGTTTGTCTTGATTCATGATAAAAATAGTCCTAGTTATACCAACTGTCCTATGAATCAGGTCAAAATGATTCAACTAATGAATGCTTAGCTACTGGGATGCTATGCCTAGTATTTATAGTAAATTTAGCATAGGGTCCTTACACAGGAAATAATTTATCATAAACTACCTAGCAGTTTAAAATAAGATTACTTACTCTACTAGTATAAATATGCTAACAAGGTTCTGATATTCCACTTCAAAAATAAAGATCCCCAACTAATAAAGGCTAAATCAATCTTCAGGTTATAAGAGGGTATCCAACTGTCTCAAACAATTTAAAAATATCGTAAATCCATTTACTGTAATTTGTGGCACACACTTATTAAACATTATTTTGTAGTTGTAGCTCCATGAATGATTTTCACCCATTTGCATTAGAGAATTATAAGAACAGGAGAGTCCCAGCCCTTCATTTCACGGGTTGAAAGAAGGACCTGAAAGCAATCTCTTCAAGGTTAAGCACAGATGTGTGTGACAGGTTTGAACTTCACTCCCTTCCCCTTTAACACCCATGCCTTGTTTTCAGTATTTCCGTGCAAAAGTGATAAGGAAGACAAGTTATGCATTCTCAATTGCCAATTACGGATTAATCGACAGTGAATATTAATACAAATAACATTTCGTTTTGCGCAGTACCTGAGAGTTTTAAAAAGATCAAAGGCAATAAATTAAAATCTGACTAATCACAGCATTTATGCATAAAGAAAAACTGAATTGGGTAAATAGGAAATGAACCTTACGGTGAATTTCAGTGATAGCAATAAAAAGAAATCTCAGATTAAATTTTGTCTCTAAACCATCATCGTTAGAAATCATTTTAAACATGCTTTCCAGTCACATATTTCTTTTCTGTATAGACGTCTGGCTTGATTATTCATCTATTCATTCTTTAAATTTAACTTTTTCAGTTTGTGTTCGGTTGAAATGACTTTTCAGAAAAGTAAAACCGGAGAAACCAGAGAGAGCAGCACACATGTGTAGTGGAGTTGGAGAGGCAGAGGGCTGAGGTTCGGGTGGGGCGGGCTGAGACTGGGAAAAGCACGGAGAAAACAGAGATTTCTCTAACCCCCGCCTCGCTGCATTGAGTACCCCAGCCTAAGCAGGGGCCCCAGCAGGGGCGCGGGGCCGCCCCTCCTCCGGGGACAACTCTATCCCCAGCTTAGCGGGGAGGGGGCGCTGCGGGCACCGCCAGGAGTCGTCCAGGCTCGCGCCGGGCTGCGATTGGACGCGCCGCCGCCAGACACCGGCCAGAAACACAAACGCGCTGGGAAGAGGAGGGGGCCGTTCTAGCGAGCCGAGGGCTTAGGCTTTTTTACGTCCCCCCCCCCACCTCCCCTCCGCACTCCATGCTGGGTCTCTTTCTCCAGCTCGCCGCGACTGGCAGACACGACGGGAGAGTTGGCGCAAACCTCGCCGCCACCGCCTCGCGCGGGTTCCCGCCCCAGCCTCTCCGCCTTCCCCCGCGCCCTCCACTCCTGCCATGGGGATAACTTGCGGCTCCTAAGAGTTGCCGCCTCTGAGCAGCGCACTCTCCCGCCCATTTCCCCGCGGGCGGGCGATGGCTTAGGGAGCCCAAGGGGCCAGCCTAGAGGTAACGGGAAGGGGAAAGGACCGCTGACTGGGGAGTAAGAGGCCAAACGATGAGTTTCCACAAGGAGGACGGAGTGAGCAGCCTGTGCCAGAAGGCGCTGCACATCGTCACCGAGCTGTGCTTCGCGGGCCAGGTGGAGTGGGAGAAGTGCTCGGGCATCTTCCCCCGGGACAGGGGCAGCCAGGGCGGAAGCAGCACAGGTAACCGCGAAGGGCTCCTCTCGCTTCCGCGCGCGCAGCCGGGACCCCGCGCAGCGCCAGGCATCTGTGGGACGCCGCGCCTTCCTACCTTGCTCCTTCTTTCCGCTCCGCTCCTGGAGACTTCCAGCGTGGGCTGTTCGGGTTTTGTGTCCTTGTCTCTGCCTGCCCAGCTTCTTCCACTTCCCTGGTCTGCTCCTTGCCCGCCGCGCTGTCCCTAGTTCCCCGGCTTCCGCACCCCCACTCCGCCGCTCTCCCACGCCTGCGGGCTCCCTTCCGGGGTGGCGAGGAGAGCGCTGGCGGCTGCGCCCAGCCCGCTTACCCAGCGCTGCCCGCGGGAGCCGCTCGCCCGCGGGACTCGCGCTGCCCTCTCTCGTCTCGCGGGTCGCGAGCCTGGGGAAGGGGCCGGACCCGAGAATCCCGGCTTGAAAGCGAAGAACCGCCTTGCAAATGGGGCTGACTTGGATTCCGGGAGCAGAAGGGTTCCCAGGAGGGGTAACTAGCGGCTGCAACCTGTCGAGCTTTTACAGTGTCCAAGTCCCTTTATTAAATATGATTTTGTAGGGCTTCTTGACAACGCTGGCAAAACAGCGGGGCTTATTGATCCCAGTTCTTTTGAGGCGACAACTAAGGCTCGGGTCACATATAAGGAAGGAGAAAAGATATAAATCTTTTCCACGCACATGCCCTCATACACACCCCAACAACACACGGGCATCCTCCCTCTCCGTTCAGGAAACTTGTAAAGAAATGGGGTGGGATGGAAAAGGACATTGACCGTCAGAAATCTGGAGGTGGAAAGAAGCCTCAGGCGACAGATTTTTCGGGGGGGGGGGCGTATCAGAACCACTGTTTGGTCACGCTTGGGTAGGGTTTTAACCACCTGCGCAATGTTTGGTTTGTGCAGCCTGTTGTGCTGTTCAAAGGAACTAGAAGGACTCCAGAGTTGCGGGCCGCGTGGTTTCAAGAGCCCCTTGTGAGGGTCACTTGTTGCTTTGGGAGACAAACACTGGTTTCAGAATTCTCGGCTTCAGCTTGGAAGATTGCCATTCCTGCTGTAGGTCTCATTTCTCTCCCTTAGCTTTCCTGTCATTGTGCTCTCCTGGCGGGGCTTCGTGGGCTGAGGGTAGCCAGGGCAACAAGTGAGAGCTGGACCACTCAACTCGGGTGGAGCGCGACTGCAGAAAGCCTGGGAAGTCTGGGAAGAAGGTCAGGAGGGCACACTTAGTGAATCTCTCCTGCCCACCACCACCGCCAAAGAAAAGGGAGAGGAATTGGGGGGGGGGGGGGATAGATGCGGTTTAGTTTTACATACAATTTTGTAAATGGAATATCTTCGGAATTTTCAAATTCTCTGATCATGGCAACAAGAACCAAGAGAGGTTTCTTTCTGTCTGCAGTTGGCAGAACCTGTGGAGATGCTGCTACTTGGACCCGGAGCAGACTGATAACATAATTGGTGCTGTCCACATGCTGGGAACTTAGACATTTTGCGAATATACAGACACAAGTCTTTATCTCCTGTTCCGTGGGTGTTAATTCCTAGGAATGCATGAAACAACTATTGGTGGAAGGGACTGGTGAATATTGTGTATGCGCATCATGTGTGTGGTTGCTAAGCATGAGATAAACACTCAGAATAGTGTGACCTTAAAAGTCCTTTGTGGTGCTGTTGGATAAAGTCTTCTGAACTGTCTTTAGCGATAGACGTGCTAAAGATAAGACTCAGAGAAGGGGGTATAGTGGAAAAATTAGAGTATTTAAATTTAAAGACCTATAATTTGGTCATTTAACAGTTGATGCTGTGATCCAACTATTTGTGATCACGCACCAAGTAGTGGTTTCCTGAGTCTCAGATTGGCTGGTAGTGGGGACAATTTGTGAAGGTTGGAATCCACATACTAGCTTGTAAATCTAAGTACACAACCATATAAACTAAAGGTAAAACACAGTATATGAATTGCAGAAAGGGTTTGGACTTGTTCTAAGCACTGCAAGAAGTAGTTGTAGTCCTCATTCCTTTTGGACTTTCCCTTGGAAAGAAAAAAATGGGGAAAAACTAGTCTAAAACAATTACATCAATATTTTTCTCCTGTTAAGGGAAATATATATATATATATATATATATATATATATATATATATATATATATATATACATATATCCAAATGGGGTGTAATATATGAATATATTTTGAGTGGCTACCACTAAAGAAGATATTCTTTTAGGTTGTATATGAGATATAAAGATGCATAAGATTACATATTCCATTTGTAAATCTATGCAACAATTAGAAATAAAATACTTTAATCTGCAAATAAACTCCCAACACCAATAGATAGCTGTGAAATTGATTCAAATATTATTTACTGAATCTTTGTATTAATTAGCCACTCAGCTTCACATTGTTTTCTTGTAACTTATGCACATGTGTCCTTTATTATAGGTCCCTAAATAAAAACACTTCTAGTAGGTGATCCTTCTACTCACTGTTTATTTAATGGGAAACACGTTGGTAGGAGGACATCGATATTGAATGGTACAGTGGTTATTTACTTTGAATGTTAATCAGCACTGCCCATATGGTGTCAGTTATCCAAAGGCTGCAGTGACAATTGCAAGCTTCCAGATCGTGTATATTTTTAGATTCCTTCACACAAGAGTAGAGGGAGAGAAATTCTGTTAACCTCAATTAAAGTCATTCTACATTAAAGAACTAATGAATCACATATATAAATAAGATATTCTCCTACTGGTTTTTTAAATGCCAATAAAAAACATACTCTTTACTATAACAGCAGTAGCAGAAGCAGCAGCGGTGTTATTGGCATTAAGGATCTACCAATCAAGTTGACCAATCCCATGTTTTCATAAAATTTGTGAAGTAGGTTACATCTGCCAACACTAGTTAGTTTACTTTCTTGGAATAGTCTAATAGAGACATTATTGATGTCAACATTACTCATACACTAGAAAGTTCATCATGCGCAATTTTTAGAAAATCAAATTTTTGCCTTCTTTTTACCACTGATACTCCCGCCACCCCACAGACATGTCACCCACTAAGTTCATCTTCATGCACAATATGATTTAATAATAGATGCTTAGGGAAAATACAAAACACTATATCTGCCTAAAATGTTATTTTTCAGATATACTGTAACTAAGATACATGATAGATTTTGAATTCCATTTGGGTTCATTGCTGGTCAGTCTTTAATTGCTGCTCCATACCCAAATGCTTATGAGGTTTTAGGAAACTATGTTGCTTAAAAGGCAGACCCCATAAATCATAACTAATCAAACCCACTGAAGCGCACAGTCACATCATAATTGTATAGACCTAACCTTAATTTAAATATTTTAAATAAACATTTAATTCATCATTGTTTTAATTTTGCATTTTATACTTTTAATTTGGAACTAAAAATTCTAAAATAAAAGTTTAAACAACTTTTTCTAAATTCATACGTGTTCCTCAATTTCTTAGATGTGGGGATAAGTAGGTCTATCAAAGAATTTCCTTGAAGTTACTTGACTAATAAAAGAGATGGCTAAGTAAAATTTTTAAATTATATCATGATTTTCCTCTGAGATTAAAGCTTTTTAAGTCTATGATAAGGGCTTAAAATGAATAAGGGTGTTTCACACGTTTTCTCTACAGACACAAGGCAAATGACTACTCAGTCAATTTATAATTCTTGTATGACTACACCACTGAGATTTACACATTCTAATGGTTGTATAAAGAGTTACAATTTAGAAATATAGTGGAAATTTTCCTTCAAGACTTATAGGTCTGAGAAAGAGTAATTGAACCATAATGAATTCAGATAGGCCAATGTGAAGAAGGATGTATGAGAGGATTTTTTTCCTTCCTCCACACTGTCATCCCAATGAAGAATGGCCACCTTCTATTTCTAGTCTCATTTTTACATGATTATCAATACATATTGTGCTTGGTCTCATTTGCTCCAAAGGGAAATGAACAACTACCTTCAAAGGCCAAGCCAGTCTCAGCAAACATCTATTTTTCTTAATTCTGAGATATCAATATTTTGGAAATATTGACAGGACCTTTTTTGCTTTAACCTTTTTTCTTGAAACAAATTAAGATCTATATTTTCTCTTTATATGAGCTATAAATTTCTGAAATCTGATTCTTACAAGAATGATTTTATTATAGCTGCCCATTTCATTCAAGTCTCATTTTCTTTAAAAGTTAATCATTGTTATTTTGTTTTATGCAAAAAACAAATGGAATATGTTTGCGTTCACTTATAAGATTTCTTTTTTACAAAATGCTGGTAGAAGATAAACATTATCACAAATGTTTATTGGAATCTCTAATGACAATTACAAATATCTATATTTTGAAAATGTAATTGTGTGCTACCTGATGTTTACATTAAGTCAGTAGAATATAAGCTCTTTGAGAACAGTGGTTTGTTTGCTGTCTTGTCCTCAGTGCCTAGAAAAATCTGTGGCTCCTACTAGAGTCTCAATAAATATTTATTGAACAAATGAAAGAATGAATAAATGAATTAATAAATTTATCCTCAAGAAACCAGTTTCTTTATTTGTAAAATGATGGATGCTATTTAATAATTCTCAAATTCCACTGAAACTATATTATATATACTTGTGTCTTTGTGTTTCCAGTGTCCAATACAGGATCCTAGGTAGATAGGCATGCAAAATATGTAGTTTATGATAATGGCAGAAATTAGAGCAGTTGAGGCATTTGAAATCTAGAACCTGAGCAAGATACTAATGAAAAAGCAACTGAACGCCATATGGATGTCCATTGACTTTCCCTAAAGTGTGTTCAGGAAAAGCTAAGTAAAATCCAGTGGCTAAATTTGTAAGTTGCATAGGAAATGTATTGACTTTATTGAAGTTCCAGAAAAGTGGGACTATCTATTTAAAATACCAATTTATAATAGTAAAAGAAAGCCTGTTTGCCGAAGTAGAAAGTATCATGGGAAAAATAATCATATTATTCAAACGCCTATTAGTCATACCACTTAGAACTAGAAATCATCATTTTGCAGTGGTGAAAACGAAGGCAGGAAAAGTTAGCAACTTCCCCTCGAATCACAGCTAGGTAATGATGCAACTAGGATAAGAACCCAGGGCTCCTTAGGTCCTATCCTAGGTTCAACAAAAAGTAGGAATAGGAAGATTTCCTGGGGGAAGAGCACTGGAACAAATGTTTGTAAAGATGGGCTCTTAACTATTGTAATACTATTGGCTATAATTAGTGGCATATTGGAAGGTATTTTTTTTAAAGATTTACTTATTTTAGAGAGAGAGCAACCACTCATGAGCATAAGTGGGGGGAGGGGCAGAGGGAAAAGGAGAGAGAGAGAGAAGCAGACTCCCCACTGAACGCAGAGCATGATGCTGGGCTCCATCCCACAACCCTGAGATCATAACATGAGCCGAAATCAAGAGTCAGATCCTTAACCGAGCCACTCAGATGCCAGTATTAATAAGATCTCAGAGTGTAATTATGACCCAAGTCCCAAAATTTCTTTTTATTAGATATATTATCATACAAGTATGACACAACATTCTCCATTTTTCTTACTTGAGTACATGAATGCATTTGCAATTAAGTGTACATGAGTGTTTATTCGTGAATTTTTAGCTAAATATAACTGATTTATTTGAACAGTAAAATCATGTAAAAGATATTAGTGTGTCCAAAATGCACAACTTTGAAATCATATAATTATAAATATAGCTCCTTTTATATGTCCATAAATAAGCCTGTAATGAAAACAGATATGAAATTATCAGTTAAATTATTTTTATTACTTTGTAGTTAGAAAAATAATACATTAAAACCTTTTTTGCTTTATTTTCCTGCCATATTTTGGGTATGCAATGTAAATTATCAACCATCTACATATCTCATTATTAACAAAGCTATGATGTCAAAGAAAACTAGACCTCCTAATAAGAAGTGTTATTATTAAAGGTCAGTAAATTATTTTGCTTGTTTCTAATTTATAGAATACCAATTTTCTCTGTTAGTGGAATATCCAACACTGGCCAAGTTTAGAAACAGAATCCCTGACTGAAGAGATGGATTCTTGTTATTATATAATAAACTATTTTTCTTTTTCCTTATAATGTTAAATATCCTAAATAACCACTGAAGTTGTAAGAGTTGACTTAGGCAGACTATCAGAAAATAAAACTCTCTCTCTCTCTCTCTATATATATATATATACACACACACACACACACACACACATATATGTGTGTGTGTGTGTGTGTGTGTGTATGTATTTCACGTGACTATATAATCATGAAATTGTGCTGTGATGCTTCAAAGCTAGAAGGGTAGAATGATGGAGGTGGGGAGACCAATATTAACTTTTCTTTCATCCAGGTGGATTCTGAGTTGTGTCAGGATCTACTCTTTAACATTCTGTTATTGAATAGAGACAACATCACAGTCAATTGAAAAAACCTTGTAAATGTCAATTTGTCATACTGCACATGAACATAGGGGAGGGCCGCCTGGGTGGCTCAGTTGGTTAAGTGTCTGCCTTTGGCTCAGGTCATGATCCTGGGGTCCTGGGATCAAGACCCGCATTGGGCTCCTTGCTCAGTGGGGACCCTGCTTCTCCCTCCGCCTGCCGCTCCCCCTACTTGCTCTCTCTCTCTCTCTCTCTCTCTGACAAGTAAAATCTTTAAAAATCAATCAATCAATCTGACCATCAGCACGTTAGCAGCAGTGATGTGTACTACTTCCAGGCTGCGCTCTTAAAATGAAAGGACATACTCTCACCTTCCCCTTCCCTTGTTATTCTGTCACCCAATTGCCTGGAATGTGGACATAGTAACTTGCCATCTTGGACTTTAAGGAGAAGGCAAAAACCTTTGAATAGCAAAGCAAAAGTGTAGAAGAAACCAGGATTTTAGACACCTCGAAGCTGATGTGTATGCCCTGGCCTGCTCATGCTGGGACAGTTAATTACACAAGACAGAAATAAACTTCTCCCTTGTGTAAGTCACTGTTAATTTGGCCCCTTGTTATAGCAATCCGAATTATGCCCTATTATAATATTAGAGCTGATCCTTGAACAATACGGGATTCAACTGTGTGGGTCCACTTATATGTGGATTTTTTATAGTACAGTAAGTACTCTAAATGTATTTTCCTTTCTATGATTTACTTAGTAACACTATATTTTCTCTAGATCACTTTATTGTAAAAATATAGTATAAAATACATATAACATAAAATATGTGTTAAGCAAGTGTTTATGTTATTGGCAAGGCTTCTGGTCAGCAGTAGGCTATTAATAAGTTTTTGAGACACGTGGGTGGCTCAGTCAGTTAGGCATCTGACTTTTGATCTCAGCTCAGGTCTTGATCTCAAGCTCCTGAGTTTAGGCCCTGGGTTGGGTTCATGCTGGTCATGGAGCCTACTTTAAAAAAAAAAAAAATTGGGACACCTAGGTGGCTCAGTTGGTTAAGTTTCTGACTTCAGGTCAGATCATGATCTCAGGGTCCTGGGATTGAGTCCCATGTGGGTGGGGCTCCATACCCAGCAGGGAGTCTGCTTATCCCTCTCCATTTGCCCCTCTCCTCACTGTGCTCTCTCTCTCTCATATAAATAAAATCTTTTTTTAAAATTAAAAATAAAATAGAAAGAAAGAAAGAAAGAAAGAAAGAAAGAAAGAAAGAAAGAAAGAAAGAAAGAAAGGAAGGAAGGAAGGAAGGGAAAAAGAAAAAAGAAAGGAAGGAAGTTAGTTAAACTTTTAGGGAGTTAAAGTTAATATGGAGATTTTCACCTGTGGGGGTAGTGCCCCTAATCCCCTCCTTATTCAAGGGTCAACGGTAATACCATATGAATAGGATAAATAGGTTAACTTCTGAGATAATTCCAAATTTTTATCCTAGACAGTTTTCCTCAGCTTTCTTTGAATAAGAGTTGCTGATTTGAGTTTTATTCCCCCTCTTTCTTTATCCACAATAATGAAACCTCAAAACCCTGAAAACTGAAAATTATTTTGAAAATTGTAGCACTTTGGCACCAACACCTTACCTGACTTGGCATTAAGCTACGATCTTCAGTGATCCCACTCAATGTGACTAATTCATACATTTCATTATAGATATATTGATGTGTTTGGTTATTGGACGTTATCCCAGATAATGTGTACCATGTTGCCTTTCTAATATCCAAAAGAAAATAATAATAATTTTTGAAACTCATCATGTCCCAGAGTTTGGAGTAAAGGATTAGAAGCCAATCAGTTATTATAATAGTAGTGTTACAGTGGTGGGTGTGCTTTCAAAGCCCTTAGGAAGGGAAGAGGCAGAGAGTGTCAAGAAAGAGGTACTATTGGATCTGATTGTTGAATACAAATTTGCCAGGCAGCCAAAGAGAGGAAGTAAATGCATTGGAGCTACATGAAACAGCCTGAACAAAATCATAAGACAGTAACATGTGGTCAGGGGAAGGAGTTTGGGTGGGAAAGTGGCAGAAGAATAAAGCTGGTCAGTACTGAGTGGTCAAATCACAAAGATGCTGTGTAATGCCTTATGAAGTTTGGATTTGTCCCAGATGGTTAAGAGGTGACCTGGAAGGATGTTAGGTGAAGAGAGGTAAGGCGACCATACGTCTTAGTTGCCAGGACAGGACTTGGTTTCTTCCTGCTTCCCTGGCATTACTGATAGCACAAATTTTCACTTTCACAAGTAACTTAGTATTTCATAGTCCCCGAAATGGTAGAACCAGATGGTGATTTTAGAAAGAAAATTGTCAGCAGTAGGGAAAATGGAATTACGGTCAGAGATTTCCACAGGACTTTTTCCTAAGATGAGAGCAACCTTGTGAGGATGCCAAAGCCCATCACTTAGGAACAGTGGAATAAAGGAATGTCATCAAATTTTTGTGGGTAGAGTATAATTTCTCTAATGTCCATAAGTAAGGTGGGGGGCATTTTCAGCTGTGGACTGAAAACTACTTACAGCCTTGCCCCTACCCCACATTGTCCTGCAGTTTCCTTATCTCTTGGCTTTTGGCTCCACCTGGGTAGAAATTAGCAGGTTGAAGAAATTAACTGAGTTAAAATATCCATAAAAATATAATGTAAATGGAGCCAAAAATACATAAAGATTATGAATACATAATTGTAGTATTTATTCCTCCATTTAAAACCACAGTTAATAATCAGAAAGCACATTTCATATATTTTTTCTTTTTCTTCAAGTTATGGGGCTAATGAACGATTAAAAAGTAAAAATAAACTACAAAATATAAAGTATGATCACATTCTTCATCAATGGAATATAAATGGAAAATATATTCAATGGTTGCTTTAATAAGCAACTGGAAAATGAGGTAAAATATTAATATCTATGTATAATAGCATGTCAAATTAATTTTTATTCTTATAATTAAATAGCATTAAAAACTTGGAATTATTTCAATTTCTGAATAGGTTTCCATTAGCTACAAATTAGGAGTTTAAACAGAACCATTTTATCTTACTAATCAGGAAAATGTAAATTAAAGCAAGGTATCATTTCCCAATCATATCAGTGAAAATTAAAGTACATCACCATTTCTCTGAGACTGTAGGAACCGGTAAATTCACATAATGTTTTTGTTATAGTCACTCTGGAGTTATTTTGGAAATATCTAATAACATTAAATATGTGCATAACCTATGTCTCTGAAATTCTATTTTTAGATTTTTACCTTAGAGAAACATTCACAAATATGCACAAGAAGAAGGGTGCAAGGACTCTCATTGTAGCTATGTTGTAACAGCAAAATATTGGGCATAATCTAGATATCTGTTGTGAGGAAGTATTAGAGAATACTATGTGAGATGAAGTTAGACCTCAAGGACCATTGAATAAAAAAATAAAGCAAATTGAAGAAATATGCAATATATTTATGTTTTTTTAAAAGTATATTAAATAATTCTATGGTTTTGTAGGTCTGTTTGTTTTTTTAAGAAAGATCTTTGCTTATTCGTGCTTGGGCTGGACAGATAAACACCAAACTGGGATCAAGGTTGCTTCTAGGGAGGGGTGGAAATCCTGGACAGTTGTGGAAACCAGAAGTCTGAGATCAAGGTGTCAGGAGGGTTGATTTTTTTCCTGAGGCCTCTTCCCTTTTTGGTTTGTAGGTGGCCACCTTCTCCCTGTGTCTTTACATGGTCTTTCTCTCTGAGTATCTTTGTCCTAATCTCCTCTTCTTATAAGGACACGAGTCACTGGAATAGTGCCTATTCATATGAACTCATTTTGCCTTAATTACTAATCTAAAGGCCCTGTCTCCAAATACAGTCACATTCTGAGACCCTAGGGCTTTAGGATTTCAACATAAGAAAGTGGAAGGGATGAAGGGACAGACATAATTCAGCCTCTAACATATTCCTACCATTTTTATTTTTTAACAAATAAAAGATATTGGATTCATATTTTACATTGAGGCCAAGCAAAGTTGTAAAAGAAAATTACAAGGTTATTTACATCTAGAGAAATCTCCCTTTACAGGAACTCTATTTGGTTTTGAAGAGAGCTATTACACCAGATTGCTAACATTGGTTATCTTAGGAGGCTGAAAATGGAAGTGGGTAGTGGGATATCAACTTTTTTAGAAACAGACTTTACTGTTTAGAGCACTTTTAGATTTACATAAAAATTGGGGAAAATAGTCCAGAGGTCCCATATACCCCACACCCAGTTTCTCCTGTTATTAACCTTTTACATTAATATGGGACATTTGTTATGATTAATGAACCAGTATTGATACATTGTTAATTTAAGTCCATACTTTATTCACATGTCCTTAGTTTTTACCTAATATCCTTTTTCTATTCCAGAACTCTGTCTAGGGTACCACATATTTGGTTGTCATGCCTCTGTAATCTCCTCTTGGCTGTGATAGTTTCTCAGACTGTCTTTTTATCTGAGAACCTTGGCAGTTTTGAAGAGTACTGGTCAGATATTTTATAGAATGCCCAACTATTGAAATTTGTCTTCTTTATTTCTAACATTTAGACTTGGGTTATGGGTTTGGGGAGGAAGCCCACAGAGGCAGAGTGCCATTTTCATCACTTACCAGGGGTGCATACTAGCAACATGATTCATTATTGTCGATGTTCTCCTTGATCAGCCAGGTGAGGTTTCTCCACTGTAGAGTTACCCCCTTTCTTATTTTTACCTTTTCCCATACTCTCCTTTTTGGAAGGACGTCACTATGTGCAGCCCACACTTACGGAGTGGGGAGCTGTGTTCCACCTCCTTGAGAGCAGAGTGTCTGTGTAAATTGTTTGGAATTCTTCTGCACAGGAGATTTGTTTCTTCTCTCCCATTCATTGATTTACTCAATCTTACTTTTTTTTCACTCTATTTCTTTAAGCTATTTTACATAATGAGCATGTATTAAGCTTGTGAATATTTTGAAGTAAGGCTATTTTAGAGATACTTAGGTAACACATCATTAATTTGAGACTTTAGAAAGTAGGAACATGCAAGGTTATCAAAAAGGGCCTGGGGAGTTTAAAAATACAGCTACTAGTATACCCATTCTCCATTAGCAGCATGTCGTCCTCGTTTAGACTCTAGAAAGTGGTTTATGCAGATATTTAACATTATTCCCTGCTTCAAGAGTGAGAAGTTTGCATCTTTAGATGAGAGATGAAGCAAACAGAAGCCTTTCCTGTCGTATGCATTTCCCCAGTTTCTTAAGCTTCATAATTTCAAGGCAGGTTGCAAGTTGCCACCCTTCAGTCTGCAAACTCTTGGACCCCTTATAGTGTTCTTGGAAGTAATATGCTTCTTCTGTGTACAATTCGAAATTTTCATATATCTTCTTTGAGAAGTTCCAGGCACAATTATTAATCTTTTCTCCCTACAAAGATAAAAGTAAATTTTGAAACTCTCACTCAGAAAGCTATTAATAATAATCATAATGTAAATTATCTCACCATTGCTGCTCTTTTATCTACACTATCAGTGAATTAATATTTCTTTACATTGTAATTTTTTTCCAGATATTTCGGTCAGCTTGTTAGCAGTGGTTGTCAGCTTCTGTGGCCTGGCCTTGTTGGTTGTTTCACTTTTTGTCTTCTGGAAGCTATGCTGGCCTTGCTGGAAAAGCAAACCAGTGACTTCCAACATCAGTACCCTTCCACAGAGCATTTCAAGCGCTCCTACTGAAGTTTTTGAGACTGAAGAGAAAAAAGAAGTTAAAGAAAATGAAAAGCCAGCTCTAAAAGTTATTGAACCTGCTATAAAAATCAGTCACACTTCCCCTGACATCCCAGCAGAAGTCCAAACTGCTTTAAAAGAGCATTTAATTAAACATGCACGTGTGCAAAGACAAACTACTGAGCCTACGTCTTCATCCCGGTAAGGAAAGATCAAATACATAAAACTGGGCGTGTGTGTGTGTGTGTGTATGTGTAAGAGAAAAAAACTGAGGTGGGAAAGGAGAAAAGAAAAGACAAACAGGAGAAATGAGAAGGACATAGGAAACATAATTGAATAAGGAGGAAAAGGGCAGAGTAAGTAAGGATGAGAGAAACTGAGGACAAAGGAACCAAACAGGGAGCAGTACCAAGAAAGGAGTTCAGTAGATTTTGAGGTCTCAGTAAAATCATGTAACTACAGATTATTATTTATTAACTCTTTCCCTTGAAATATCATGGCTGGATAGTTGCTAGTTGCAGTCTTTCGATTTAGTTTAAGTCAACTGATAAATATCGAGAAAACAGCCATTGGCAATGTCTGTCATGAAATCATCTAGAATTTCACAGTCAAAATTGACTAACAGGGACTCATGTTTAGTCTACAGTTGTTTAGTAACTACACCATCAACATGGAACCCCTAGAAAATGTTATTTGAAACCACAGAGACCAAACTCTTACACGGGGCAGTGTGATAAGCTCTGCCAGAGTTCTGGTGAATGTCATGAGCGTAGTGAAGAGCGTACACAAAAGGAGGCTAAAGGGAGGCCTCTTTGTGGAGATACATTTTAACTCCGCTTGGAAACATCAGCAAAAGATTGCTCGAATGAAAGTATTTTGCTATAGTGTATTTCAAATTGCGTTAACTATAAAAGAAAAATATATTTTTGTGAAAATAAAGCCTTAAAGGCGCACAGACATTTTAGGGTAAAAATGTTCAATTAATTTACAAAACTTTTTTTAAATAGTAGCAGCAGCTATGTACATCAGTGAGCTTAGCATCCAGAATTATTCAGCTCCTTTAACTGATAAGTGCACCCTACATAAGGACGATTTTTCTCTCAATCTTAAAAAAAACTTAAAGATTGAATTATACATATCTCGTATTTTCTAAGAGAAAAAGTGGAATAGAAATTCAAAGTTTTGCTAGAACTTCGATATCATTGCATCTGCCTCTTTGAATTTCCTTGTTTATATGAGTGGCTAGGAAAGGAAGAAAGAAAGAATTATTTTTGAGCACTTGCAATTTAACCACTGTGCCGGGCACCCTTCCTGCTAACCCTCTACCAACCGGCATGAAGTCAGTATTATTAATTATTCGCATTACTTGTGAGTTAACCCAAGCCCAGAGAGATTTAAAAATTTGCCTAAAGTCATGCAGCTGACAAAAGTTAGAATTCAAATTTATCCCCATTGATGGTTTCACATTTTAAGCATCAAAGCCCAGGGGATATAGTTCTCTGAAATCAAAGATGTTGGTTACAAAGTCTGCTGAGGACCGATGAAAAATAAGGGTATCTTCCTGTTCATTCTACTCAGAAATCGGAAATTGTAAGTGGTTATTATGAATGACCAGAGTCATGATTTTAATCTCTTTGGCACTGAAAGGAATCCCTTGCAGAAAACTTGATTATACTTAGTTCTTAAAACCCCTCATCTACATTAATTTCTTCATCATACTAGAAATTACCTTATATAGAAGGAGGAGGAAACTGCTGAGTTCATTATGCAGCCCACTTGGACACAGAGATCAAAGGTACATTATCATAAATCAGATTATTCTGCTCAAATCTTAACTTTTCACTGAAACGTAGCAAAATCAAACCACACACATACACACACACATGCACACACACACACATAATTAATTTAACTTTAATTGATTTCATCACCTCATTAGGCTATGTCAGCTCCAGTCTGCCATTGGGACTCACTTTGACTTGGTTCAGACAGTAGATGACAAACATCTTACCCTTTAAAGCTTTATTTGTCTCTATAATTTCATAACATTTTGATTGTTCCAGAACTTAACAGCATTGCTGGAAACTGGCACATTTTCCAAGTTATCATCTTCCTTTTCAAGTTCCTGGACATTTGGCCCCATCAGCCTGCCAGAGGCCAAACAGCCAGGAGGCTTCCATGTGTTGCTTCATTAGTAACATTCTTCTAGCCTGTGTCTTGATTGATTGTTCGTTCATCCAGTAGTCTTATTCAGTAGATATTTACTAATGGGCATCATCAGGTATTATGCATACTCCATCCACTCTGCAAATCCAAGGAAGCTGGAAAAAAATTTACAACATTATGCGAAGATAAGACATGTAAGACCAACTTCAATATAAGGAATTATAAGTGCAAACTGTGGTGGGGAATGTGGAATTCTGAGAACAGAAGAATTATTTTCAGCATGAGGCTGAGAGAAGGTCCATTAAGCAGAGGCTAAAGGAGACTAAGAATTCACATGAATGGCAATTGGGAGAAGGTGTGCATCCCAGATGGAAACATTTTATGCAAAAAGACATAGAATAGGAAATGTTGCCATGAAAACAGCAGGTAAAATACCTTGATCAGAAAACAGAATTTAGTTGAGGAGTAAAGGAAGAAGAGAGAGTTGGCTGGAATCAAAGTATGAGAGGCCTTGAAATCATGGCCAGGATGTTCAAGTTCTGTGCTGTCAAAAAATATTTGCCGCAGAAGAGTCCCTTGTATAAAGAGCTGTGTTTTAGAAAAATTAATTTGGCAATAGCTTATAGGACAGACATTTGGAAAAGACATCTAGAAAAAGACATCTATTTGGAAACTAATATAATAGTTAAGGCATGATAAAAATCAGGAAAGAGCAAACAACAAACAAAAGACAAAAGCCTGAGAGAAGCTGTAGAAGAATCTAAGATCCCTTATAAAAAGCACTGTGACACTTCAAATCATTGCAAGTGTAGCCTAAGTCTTTGCAAAGCCTGCCTTGAACCATTACAATCTGATGATACCAAGCTACCATTCAAGCATTTTAATTCCATATTCCCCCACACACATAGCTCTGTGTTGCTTTCTTAGGCAGAAAATCTGCCAAATTCACTTTGGTATTGCTCTTGACACCTAGACAAAATACTGTAGGAACTCAGGCTATATTTGTTGGTTTTTAAAAAAATAAATGAATTTGGGGACCTCATCTATCTATCCAAATGGATATTTTATGATTGCCAACAAGAGGAATGCTTGGTCTTTTTACTATCCTCCTGTAGACCTCACCTCTCCGTGTCTGTGCTTTTGCTTGTATTGCTTCCCACATCTAGAATGGTGACCTGTTTATCTACTATAAGATGTTTAAGGAAAATACATTGGAGAGTCTACTTTCTCTGCCCAATTATAAGCTATTATCTTTTATTATTTAAAGCCATAGTGGTAATCTAGCAATTATTTATTGTCCTAATATTGAGCCATTAGCTACTTGCTAGACTCAATGCTAAGTTCTCAGAGAACAAGGCTGTGCAGCCTACTTTTCGGCATTCCTAATTTCTATCACTGTATAGGTACCTAATAAGCATCAAGTGATGCTTTTGATTGACTGGCAATCTCTCCACTTCACTTTGCTCCTTCAATAACAGCATCAGGTGGTGAGATAAACTGCCCATATTAGAGAGAGGTTAATGATGGTAATATTCCCAGGATGAGTATGAGAACCAATTTTCTGTGCATTCACTAATGGTGCCCAGAAGAGGTGAAAATAATAAGTGGCAAAATAATTTGTTGAGGATGAGGAATTATGTAGGTTAGCCACTGTTAGAGAGGATTCTAAGTACCTACTGAAAAATAATTAGGAAACCTAAGGCAGAGCCAATTCAACATGAACAAAAGGAAGAGAATGTCCACGGGAAGAAATCATTGACTAATACGTGTGCTTGGATTTACAAGAAGCTATGGTTGCTTAGAAAAGTAATTTTTTAAATCATCACATAAGAGAAATGAAAGAATTATGTAAAAATACATAAAACTGGATTGTACAGTTTAAGAGATTTTTTTAAAATTAAATTCCTCTGAAAAGATAGCAAAAACTGCAATTATCCATTGCAGGGCACTGTAAGGAATAGAAAGCAAGATGTTACACAAAGGGAGAGTTTAAAAGATATATACCTAGCTAGGATATCAAGAAGCACACTTACCCAAAACTGTGAGGACCTGAGATCTATCTCTTCGAATTAAAATTTCATGAAACATGCTGTGCAGGTGCTTGACATGGTTAAATAAGCCTTTTCATGAAACATGTTTTCAATAAAAACACCAACTTCTTTTCTGAAATGGGATGTCTATTTGTACCAAGGTCAGAGACAAAACCTTATAAAATAAAATCAAACTTGGAGAGTTTGTTTTCTGGCCCTGATAAATACCATCTCCTCTTTATAAACACTAATAAATTGACTGGGCCCTCCTTTATAATATAAATCATTCTTGGGATGTTTGATTTCATTAGTAACAGAAGTATTAGGGTAAATGATTTTTTTTAAAAAATTTTATTTGTTTGAAAGAGAGAGAGCGAGAGAGAGAGTGCACAAGCATGGGGGAAGGACAGAGGGAAAAGGAGAAGCAGACTCCCCGCTGAGCAGGGAGCCCGATAGGGGACTCTATCCCAGGACTCTAAGATCATGACCTGAGCCAAAGGCAGATGCTTAACTGACAGAGTCACCCAGGTGCCCAGTAAATGATTTTTTTATAGATTTATGTATTTATTTTATATCGAGAGAGAGCACGAGTGGGAGGGGCAGAGGGAGAGGGAGAGAGAATCTCAAGGCTCCACACTCAGTGCTGAGCCCTGACAAGCGGCTTGATCTGAGGACCCTAAGATCACGACCTGAACCAAATCCTAAAGTCCGACGCTTAATGCACAGCACTACCCAGGTACCCCCTAGGGTAAATTATTTTAATACAAACTCCAACAAACATTTCCTGAATCCCAGTATATGTTAGTATGAAATTCATGAAAAGATTAATAATACATAGTCTCTGCCTTTATAAAGACCACCGGCTAGCAAAAGGGTTGAGGAATGGAAGACCAATGTGAAAAAAAGTAATTTCAATACACTGTTTGCAGACATCAGTTTGCAGACTGAGTAGAGACTAGTAAAATAGGAGAAAAGCCAGGAGGGTATAACTTGGAAGCCAAGTGAAGAGTGTATGTAAACAACAGGGAGAGATTGTTAAGTGACCCTTGTAAGGCTGGCTGGGATGAAGACTGTGAATTGCCCTGTGAGTTTAACAATGCAGGGGAGACATTGTTCATATTTCCAAGAGTGGTTATGGTGGAGTTGAGCAGATGTAAAGCTAATTAGAGTATGTTTAAATAGAATAGAAGGAAACAAATTGGACAGTGAACAGACTGTCCTCAACTCTTTCAAGGAGTTTTGCTACAAATGTGTCAGAGAAACAGAGTAGTACAGAGAGAGGAAGTGGTATGAGGTTTTCTTTAAGATAGGAGGAACAACGGTGTGCTTTTATGCTGATAGTAGTGATCCAATGGAGAGGGAGGATAATAATGCAAGAATCAGAGGGGATATTCTTGAAGGTGACATTAGAGAAAATGGGATTTAATATATAAATGGAGGGAGTGTCTTTAAGGCAAAATATATGGGTTACAGATGCTGGTAAGAGGGTTGATGAGATGGTGTCTGTGGAAGGTTTCTGCTCCTTGCTTCAATTTTTCTGAGTGAAATGGAAAACTAGGTCATTAACTGAGACTTAGCATGAGGAAGAAGGGTGATGGAGGTTTGTAGAAAGCTGAGAAGGTGTGAAATGGTCTTGCAAATCTAGGAGATTGAGAGGGAGAAGGGATTACTGTGCTGCATTAGGGTTTACATGAGAAATGTGGTCATGAACTTAAAGTGGAACAGTGACAGTTATTTTATGTTTTTCTCCAATTGCATTCACCTGCATGTGTGCAGGTATGGAGATGATGGAGGCTTGAATTCAACCAGAGCTGCAGTTTTTTTTTGTCCTGCAACTAAGAAGGTAGAGAGAAACAGAGAATTGGGGATGTGTCCCTGAGAGTTACACTAATGATTAGCCAGGAAATTAAAGCTGGATAATGAGAGGGAAATGATATCAGGGAAGTAGGGATTATGAAATGGTGGCACAGTCACAGATTGGAGGTTCTGGTAAATTGGAAAGGTTGTCTGAGGGGTATAAGAGGGTCTGAGCTAAAAAGATAAGAGATGTTGATCAGAAAGAAGTATGCATGACATTGGGGTTGTGGAGAGTTTGTAGCTAATGATGATAAAATCTATGTACATGGTAGTAATTTCAGTAAGTAAAGGGCATCATTGCAGGACGGGAGTTCAAAGAACCTAGAGGCCACAAGGTGGAAAGAAACATGTGCATTGCTAGAAATTAGAACAAAAACACTATCAAAGAGTGTTAGTGAACCAGGAAATGAAAATAATGAAGACTTTAAAAGGAGTTATTTATTAATCAATAGATGACTAACAATAAGTAATAATGGAAATGTGACTTGCTGACTTGAGCTTCAGGGCTGGTAGACGTGGATGAAGGGAGAATGGTGTCAGAGCGACAATGGGGAACAAGATGAATGCACAACTGCCCCACCTCCAGGCTAGTGGAACAGGAACTGTGGGGAACAATTATCAGCCACCACATGAGAGGGACACAGAGGAAACCATGTCCTTAGAGAAAAAACATGTTTCTGCTGAGCAATAACATTCAAAGAAGAAATGAAGGATATAGAGGATTTTGCTGATGTCCAATTTTTATTTTTAAAAATGCACTGTGACATATTATAGAACTCAGTCTGCCTTCATATATGCAGTGCCTTGCCTTGGTTAGGCTTGGCACTACATGTATTTGTTTGCGTGGGGGTTTTTTTGCTGAGATTTTTGTGTATTGAATGTTCTTGTTTCAAATTGAATAGAAGAAAACAGGAAACAAAGATGAAAACTTAGTTTACCACAAACTTGATTTAGTCTTACTATTTAAGTCTTCTTAACTGTGAAATGGGGCTATAACTTCTTTTTTTTTTTTTAAAGATTTTATTTATTTATTCGACAGAGATAGAGACAGCCAGCGAGAGAGGGAACACAAGCAGGGGGAGTGGGAGAGGAAGAAGCAGGCTCATAGCAGAAGAGCCTGATGTGGGGCTCGATCCCATAACACCGGGATCACGCCCTGAGCCGAAGGCAGACGCTTAACCGCTGTGCCACCCAGGCGCCCCTATAACTTCTAATATATGCTGATAGTTTCTGATAAAAAGTTCATTACTAATAAAAACAAGGAGAGATGAATTCCTTATAAACATATTGAATAAATCAATAAAATGCTGCTAAATATATTTTTGTTTCTCCTCTGAATTCTCAAGCAATATCTAAGGTAAGCTTGACAGATGGTAAAGACACTGCAATAAGAAATGCCTGAATGGCTCAGTTGGTTAAGCATCTGCCTTTGGCTCAGGTTACAATGCCAGGGTCTTGGGATCGAGCCCCGCATTGGGCTCTCTGCTCAGTCGGGAGCGTAGTTCTCCTTCTGCCTCTGTCTGCCTATCTGCCTACTTGTGCTCTCTCTCTGTGTCAAATAAATAAGTAAAATCTCAAAAAAAAAAAAAAAAGACACTGCAGCTAAGAGGAGGAGCATATAAAGTTTTCCCATTTAAGGAAAAGAGAACTGCTAGGTGCTAAGAAGTGAGTGAATTAGAGGGCCAGTGTTATCCAGGGCTGTGGCCCAGGACATGCTCACACAGGAATGACTCTGTGCCACCTGTGTACCCCCGAACAACCACCCTAGGCTTGCGATGGTCAAAACCAGAGAATTCATTATGGTATTTGCACTTCAGCTCCTTGTGTCCTGAATTCTAATGATAATAACAGTTACCTAGTATGAGAAGTTATGGTTTTCAAAGTTGTCTTATTTAATATCTCATTTGGTCTTCACACTGTGAAAAGACTGTTTTATAGATAAGGACAATATAGCTCAAACAAGTTAAGTGACTTGCCCAAAGTGGCTCTCACTTCATGGGGAAGCTGGGAGCAAACTGTCTGATTTCCAGGTCAGCCCTTTTCACACCTCACCTCAGTGTTATGATCTTCAAGCACCTTCTTTTGGGTAGTAGAGAAAAGTTGGCTTGGTTTCCAGTGAGATTTCAGGACTCTACCCACACAACAACCAGAACAGCTCTGTCTTTACATAGTCAACTTATGGCTTCTGATTTTGTTTGAAGGAAAGGATCTGTTGGTAATAAGTATCTGAAAAATCACCATGTTGATGCATGTTATTCCTATGGCATCAAGTAATTTTGACTCCAGCTACTGTCAAATGTTCCAGGTAGGATAGGGAAAGTTTTTCCTTCCTACCTGGAGAAGTACTTGGGTGCTGCCCTTCTAGGTTTGAAGGGTAAGAATGAGATCAGTAATAATCAAGTGGAGTATACTTTGATTGGTTGTATATTTGTGTGAGACTAGCCACTTACCATGTCATTCCAAAAGAGAAAAAGAAAAGGGGCTTGTGGAGTGGGGGGAACAAGAAGAAAAAGATCTGTTTTGTCATGGCAGTAGCTTAGCATTGTAATAATTAAAGCTTCTCCTAACTGACTAGCTAAATTATGACTTAGAATATACACTATTTACCCTATAATTAGGGCACTAGCTTACTAGAACAAAAACATTACTACTCTTTGATTCCTCCTGGAGGGGCTTTACAGCTGTATAGTTATATTCAGAGACATAAGAAAGAAATTACTGATTTTTAGGGAGAGGATAGAAGATTAAAATTTTATGATATTGAAAAGTATAAGTGAGTGTGAATGGAATCAATCTATAAAAATAAGGAATTTACCTTTGGGGGGATATTGTTTATAAAATTTTTCTTTAAAAATCTTATATAAGTGAAAGTGATTTGGTCAGAAATATTAAATTATTTAACAAAATATCCTAATCTCTTAGGTAAACTGAATATAGAACTAAGTTATACTAGACCCTTTCATAATTCACAACATATATTACTTTTATTCCTTTATTATTTTTTAAAATTTACATCATCATTTTTATTGTCATTAATAGCTAGTATTGTTGAGTATTTACTATATGCCAGGCAAAGGGCTGAATGTTTGGCATGCATCATTTCACGTAATTTGCACCACACATTATGGCGTGGGTAATACCATTACACCCATTTTCCAGACTGAAGCCTGAGAGGCCCTGCCCAGAGTCATGCAACTGGCAAGTGAAGGGAGTGAGATTTGTACTATGGTTGGTCTGAACTTGTATTCCTTTTAAAATTCTTCTTACTTTCCTAAATACTCTCTAATGGTTGCCTGTCCCTAATTTAAGCCCCTAATCCTGTATATCAAGAATAGATACACAGGCTTAAAGAAATAAAAGGTAGTCCATTATCAGATTAGTGCTAAGGAATATCAGGAATTAGAATGGTATTAGCTGTACCATTTCTATGATATTTAAATAGTTGTTTAGTGTCCTAGCCTCAGCAACTAGACAACAAACAGAAAACGTATCCAAATCAGCAGGGAAGAAGTCAAACTTTCACTATTCGCAGACAACATGATACTTATGTAGAAAAACCAAAGCCTCCACCAAAAAATTGCTAGATCTGATACACGAATTCAATAAAGGCACAGGATACAAAATCAATGTACAAAAGTTTGTTGCATTTTTATACACTAATAATGAAGCAGCAGAAAGAGAAATCAAAGAATCGATCCCATTTACAGTTGCACCAAAAACCATAAGACCCTAGGAATAAACCTAACCAAAGAGGTGAAGGATCTGAACTCTGAAAACTATAGAACACTTATAAAAGAAATTGAGAAAGACACAAAGAAATAGAAAAATATTCCATGCTCATATTTAACAAATATTGTTAAAATGTCTATACTACCCAAAGCAATCTATACATTTATTGCAATCCCTAACAAAATATCACCAGCATTTTCCACACAGCTAGAACAAACAATCCTAAAATTAATGTGAAACCACAAAAGACCCTGAATAGCTAAAGCAATCTTGAAAAAGAAAAGCAAAGCTGGAGGCATCAAATTCCAGACTTCAAGCTCTATTACAAAGGTGTAATGATCAAGGCAGTACTGGCACAAAAACAGACACGTAGATCAGTGGAACAGAAAAGAAACCCAGAAATGGACCCACAACTATATGGTCAACTAATCTTTGACAAAGCAGGAAAGAATATCTGATTGAAAAAAGATGGTCTCTTCAACAAACGGCTTTGGGAAAACTGGACAGCAACATGCAGAAGAATGAAACTGGACCACTTCCTTACACCATACACAAAAATAAATTAGAAATGGATGAAAGACCTAAATGTGAAACAGGAAACCATCAAAATCCTAGATTAAAACACAGGCAGCACCCTCTTTGACATCAGCCATAGCAAATTCTTGCTAGATACATCTCTGGAAGCAAGGGAAACAAAGGTAAAAATGAACTATAGGGACTTCAACAAGATACAGATTCTGCACAGCAAAGGAAAAAAATCAACAAAATTTAAGAGCAGCCTTCAGAGTGGGAGAAGATATTTGCAAATGACATATCTGATAAAGGGTTAGTATCCAAAATTTATAAAGAACTTATCAAACTCAACACCCAAAAAACCCCAAATAATCCAGCTAAGAAATGAGCAAAAGATATGAATAGTCATTTTTCCAAAGAAAACATACAGATGGCTAACAGACACATGAAAAGATGCTCAACATCACTCATCATCAGGCAAATACAAATCAAAACTACAATGCGATATCACCTCACACCTGTCAGAATGGCTAAAATAAACAACTCAGGAAAGAACAGATGTTGGTGAGGATGCGGAGAAAGAGGAACCCTCTTACACTGCTGGTGGGAATGCAAACTGGTGCAGCCACTCTAGAAAACAGGATGGAGGTTCCTCAAAAAGTCAAAAATAGAAATACCCTATGACTCACCAGTTATACTACTAAGTATTTATCCAAGGGATACAAAAATATTATTTTGAAGGGGCACATGCACCCCAATGTTTATAGCAGCATTATCAACAATAACCAAATTATGGAAAGAGCCCAAATGACTGTCAACTGATGAATGGGTAAAGAAGATGTGGTACACACACACACACAATGGAATGTTACTCAGCCATGAAAGAGAATGAAATCTTGCCATTTCAATGACGTGGACAGAGCTAGAGTGTATTATGCTAAGAGAAATGTCAGAGAAAGACAAATACCATATGATTTCACTCATACGTGGAATTTAAGAAACAAAACATATGTCCATAGGGGAAGGAAGAAAAAAAAAAAAGAGAAGGAGGCAAACCATAAAAGACTCTTAACTATTGAGAACAAACTGAGAGTTGCTGGAGAGGAGTTGGGTGGCCAGATGGGCTAAATGGGTGATAGGCATTAAGGTGGGCACTTGTGATGAGCACTAGGGATTATACGTAAGTGATGAATAAACTCTTTTCCTGAAACCAATATTTCACTGTATGTTAACTAACTAGAATATAAATAAATACTTGAAACAACAAGAAAAGGAAATATGGAAAGTGCCACACACAAAAAAAAATACTTTTTTTGTATTTCAGTCCAATTAATAGAAAATAAGCCAATTCAATGTAAGAGAATGAATTTGGAACATGTCAGATTATAATTCTGATTTTACATAATTTAAAGTTTGCATAATAAAATTATATTTAATTAATAGAAATAATAACATCTTGAATAAAATTATTAAAGAATCACAGAATGATAGAGAATCATAGAAATTAAGTGGGAGAAAACACTTAGAAGTCTAGCATCTCACCTAAGGCAGAAACCTTTTCCTTCAACATCTAACCTTTGTTTCTATATTTTATATTTTATGTTTGTGGAAGTTCATTACTTCACCATTTTGGACAGCTCTAGATATTTTTAAATGTCCCCTTTATGTTTGTGGAAGTTCATTACTTCACCATTTTGGACAGCTCTAGATATTTTTAAATGTCCCCTTATATTAAACTGAAGTCCACTGATTCTTACTAATTCTGCCATGACAGTCCTTCAGATATTAGAAGTCAGATTCCTGTCCTTTCTAGGTTCAACATGCTCAGCTCCTCAAACTACTTCTCAAATGGTATCTTAGCTAGGTATTTTACTTCTGGCTATCACTACTTTTTTATCCCTCTTAAATCAGTCCTTATGTGTGCATCAATGAATCAAGTATTAGTCCTCAGTAATGGACATTAAGCAATGTCCTCAGTATTACTTAGCGTTTGCTGTAAAAAAATAATGTGGACCTGATGTAATAAACAACAGAAATGAGTACAGGATTTTGAAATAAGTGCTAGACAGATATTAAGTATAAGAGAGAGCTGAAAGAAGGAAAACCAGCCAAAGGCTAGTATAGAAAGCCAAGTATTAGGCGATGAGGATCTTGACTAAGTAGCAATGGAAATGAAACAGAATGGACAAGTGTATGGGATGTTTCAAAGCAAACATCAACAAGATTTAGAAAATTGAGTAAATCTCATGAATAAAGGAAAGTGATTCAAAAGCATAATGCAGGCTTCCAAGCATAATTGGCTGGTAAAAATGTTAGAGCTATTTTCTAAGATTGTGGAAGGGAGCACCAGTTTGGGAGTAAAAGGCAGAAAATAATGATTTTGCTTGAATTTGGAGCAAAATTAAGATAACCATTTAGAAATCTGCCTTAGAGATATAGAAATATGGAACTAGAGGTTTATATATCTGAGATATATGCAGAGAACCATCAGATTTAAGATGACAGTTATAGTCCGAGAAATGATTAGTCTGATGGAGAGACCAAGGAGAATAAAGAGCAAAAGACCTGGGACTAAGCATCGAGTAGTCACATAAATTGATATGGTTCCTGCCAGAAATCACAGAGGAGGTAGAAGAGAAGCAGGTCTTAGTGCAAGTCACATTTACAAGGTACTGGTTAGTTGATATAGCCAGTGTTCTGGAAATGTTGACTAGATGAATAGTAACAGTGATAATAGGAAAGTCAGTTTGAATTCTAAAACACTCTATTATGTTGGCCCCAAATTCTAAAACTCTATATTTTTTAATCCTCAGGATTTCTGAAGCCCACTCCATGTTGAAAAAAGAAAAATGTACTAATTTTGGCTGTCACCACTATATATTCTTTTTACGAGTAAATATTCATTTAGTTATCTTAAGTATTAGAAATAATTAACACAGTATAAGAATAGGTGGACTTATGTTTTTTATTGTAATGGAGTAGTCAGTAAACATGAGATTCATGAGACACAAATATGCAGATATAAAGAAACCAGCCATGTGAATGATTTGTCTACATAAGACTTACAGCTAGATATAACCAGGTGATTGATGATTCATGGTATTTTGTGGAATTACTAAACTTTGTTGGTAATCACGTCTTTTTACAATTGTATGTAATTATATGCTTGTGATTGAGAGTACAAAATTCCAAAAGCTCATAAAAAATGTACATTTGAGTGTTTCAGGTGCTTCTATCATTTTAGAAGCCTTTTCCTTTGAATATTGCATTTCTCCCGTTTTTCAAAAGTAGCTCTTTGATTGTGTGTGTGTGTGTCTGTCTGTCTATTGATACAAATGAAATGCTTTCATTATCCTGGGTGTGGGGGAAAGTTTATATGCCACCATATAATGTTGTCATCAAAATGATCTTCCTAAATTATTTTTGTGTGTGTGTGTGTGTGTGTGTGTGTGTATGTACAGCCACAATTCCTTCAGGAGACACCTACCAAGGCAAATGCAGGTTTCCAGTGTTGATTTTAGCATGGGCACAGAACCCGCTTTACAAAGAGGAGAAACAACAACCAGCATTGGGAGGATAAAACCAGAGCTCTACAAACAGAAATCAGTTGACTCTGAGGGCAACAGGCAAGAAGATATTAAAACCTGTGGGAAACTTAACTTCACCCTCCAGTATGACTATGAAAATGAACTTCTAGTTGTTAAAATCATCAAAGCCTTAGATCTCCCTGCTAAAGACTTCACAGGCACTTCTGACCCTTATGTGAAGATGTATCTTCTTCCAGATAGGAAAAAGAAATTTCAGACCCGTGTCCACAGAAAGACTTTAAATCCTCTATTTGATGAAACTTTTCAATTTCCTGTAGCATATGATCAACTAAGCAACCGAAAACTACATTTCAGTGTATATGATTTTGACAGATTTTCTAGACATGACATGATTGGGGAAGTGATTCTTGATAATTTGTTTGAAGTCTCTGATCTCTCCAGGGAAGCCACAGTGTGGAAAGATATTCATTGTGCTACCACAGTAAGTAAGAATTCCGCCAATATATTGGTTTTTATTTGACCTGCAGTGGTATAGAAAACTATCACCCAGCTTATTGGAGTAAATTTACAAAGTTATATAATTTATATGCTAAGAACCTGCAAAGGTAGGATTTGATTAAATAAATAATAATAATTCAGGCACCTAACACAATTCTAGTGATTATATAAATTTAAAAATAGCTCTTTAAGTTACCAAAAATAGTAGGTATTTTCTCTTATAAAATATTTATTTGTAACCACCTCATAGTTCATATTGACTTTCATTATTTAGGAAGATTTTGTTCCTCAGATCAAACCTAAAATGTACTTTGATGCTATTTTGAAAAGCCCTTGGTTGAGTTTAAAGCAGCCCATTCCTACAGAGGCTTTCATGAAACAAACATGATTACAAAATTTGAAATGTTGAATGATTGTAAGTGATGGTTTATATTAGAATTTTTCTTTTTCATTGCAAAACACTTTCTCTGAATATAAAGTAATAACTTTAACAATTAAAATTTGGAAAACAGTAAAAAGCAGTACAAAATTAAAATACTCTATAATGCTACCAATTATGTGTAATATTATGGCATATTGCTTTCTAAATTTTTTCTATACATGTTTTAAAATTATTGAGATCAAACTAAGTTTAAAAATTTCCACACTGATTTTCTTTCATGCTACATTTGTTTTAGTGTGTGTGATGTTTAAATATATGATCTATTACCTAACCATTCTCTTATTGTTGGACATTGTGTTAGGCATAAATTTTGTTATACTAAAAATTGTTGTGTTCTTTGTTGCATAAATTTGTTTTATTTGAGATTATGTGTCTAGGACGGAATTATGGAATTGGAACTAGAGAACTGGTTGCTTACGTTAGATTGCAGAATTGTTTTGATTTGTTTTGTTTTGTTTTGTTTTTTAAGAGGGAGCCAGAGGGGGAGGGGCAAAGGGAGAGGGGAAAAGGAGAATCTTAAACAGACTCCGCACTCAGCACAGGCCCAACATGGGACTTGATCTCATGTTCCTGAGGTCATGACCTGAGCAGAAATCAAGAGTGGGATGCTTAGCCGACTGAGCCACCCAGGCACCCTTGATTTCTTGATTTTTCAATGGAGTCATTTAATTTTTTACCACCAGATTGTCCTTATGTATTTACCATCTTTTGTCCAAATTTTACCAAAATTTATAAGCTTAAAATGTAGCAGTTTTTAATACAGATAAGGGATTTATTTTAAAAATCTGAAACATATTTTAATTCAAAGTAATTCCTTTTTTATTTTTCTTCCATCAGTGTTTTACTAATTAAAATCAGTATTTGGGGTCAATTATATTTTCATTATAATTATTAGATGGATAAGGTAACTTAAAATTTTATACTTCCAATTTGTTGCATTGCATCATCATAACATTTTCAGTTGTTAGGTTTTTATTCCACAGTTTCCACATTTCTAGGGAACAAAGAAGAAATTTTCAAACTGGATCATATTTCAAAGGTACATTGGGGCTCTTTTGATTTCATGGTGTTTTTCACCTTATTCCTTCTATTCCTACAGGGAAAAAAATGGTGACCAGTGATTTTTACTGTTTTAAAAAGTATGACACCTAGAATTCTACAAATACAGATAATAATTAATTAGTTGTTACGTTATTTCTTTCTTGGTTCCCCAATCTTATATTATTCCTTCTTTTATTCATTCAACAAATAGTTGCTAAGTGCCTACTATGGGTTTGGCATGTTCTAAGTAATGGGGATGCAAAAAAATTGTTTTGAAACATGTTCTGGGGCCCATGTGGGTAATCTAAGATAATGTCCCCATCTCAAAGTTCATAATAATATTAATCACATCTGCAAAGTCCCTTTTGCCATGTAGGTAACATATTCACAGATTCAAGAAATTAGGATATGGCCACCTTTGGGGGTGTCTTTATTCTGAGTACATCTATAGATATTTTCATTTCAATATTCTGGATACAAAAAGAAGTCGGTAGATAATAAAATATATTATGAAATTATTCTAGCCAAATGACACTGCTCTGTAACTGGAACATTGAGCCACACATTGTTCTAGATACGGCTTATGGCTTTTCTGTTGGGAAGATAGTAATGAAGCCTAAATTTCTTGACTGTGACACCAAAGCTCACAATATACACCAGCATCATCTTTATGGTTAGTGTAATGTTTAAGTCAAGCTTCTCTTCAGCTTTTGAAAAATAATTAAGCAATTTTATATTTCAGATTAATAAAGTGAAAAAATGTGGGTTGAAGTTTGCTTAAGAAACTATCTTTTCTTACACATTTTAACTTACACATTTAATTTCACACAGAAATGTAGAGTTTTCCCCAGAGAGGGAGAAAGAAAGGAAAGAAATAAAAAAAAATTGTAGTCATTTATCTTCACTTACCCAAGTTTTGTAGAAACCTGCAAAGGTGATCCAACTATGTGAACATAGATTTAAAAGAATTTATGTAACAGATAAAACATATATTTGAATTAAAAGATTAGCTCTCTTTATATCAGGAGACACTAATGACAAATACGCATAAATAACTAGTTAAACATAGATCTGAAGCTATTCTTACAATTTAAGGTTCTTATTTGAACTAACCATGTATGAGTTTTTTAAAAGAGTACCTTTATATACTGCAAACCTCCAACTTAAAAATTCTAAAATTTAGTCAAAAAATTTTGTCATCAACTTGAAATAGTTGATATATCTTTAATGTTTAATTAATTTCTTTAGTATCATAAAGTCCTGCTTTACTATCATATTGATAGAAATGCCATGGACCTCTTCTTACTTCTTCAGGCCAATGATATAATTATTAAAAATAGAACTCTATGGAAATCAGAGTTGCTACTTTTTTGTGATTGTTGTTTTTAATTATTTTGTGTCTCATTCCAACAAATTTTTATCATAGAGTCTCTGTCACAGTTTTTTTCCCCATGTATCCAAAGTCTTGTCCAAGGCCTTATTCAAAAAATCTTCTTAGGCCAGTTCATTAAATGGAATTGATTTTTTTTTTCTACAGCATTGGGTTCAAATAACTTCAATTTGATTACATAAGGATTTACTGAGAACCTTCTATGTACAAAGCTTATACTTTGTTCTAAAGTGGAAATAAAGACCAGTAAAATACAAGTTTTGGTCAAGAACTTTAGTCTAATAGAAGAAACAAGTAAAGAAGTAAAGTATATGCTAATATATAAATAATACTATATAATATCTTCCTGATAACTTCCACAAATGTGGTCTTGCTCACACACACACATTTGCTCTCTCTCTCATACAGATTATGTCTAATATGAATATAGTATAAAAGATCACCATATGAGGATGACAGAATTCTGAAAAAAGGAGAGGGACGTTTCTTGAAGAGAAAAACAGCATGAGGAAGAAGAAAGCAAGTTCTAGAACATTTTCGGAGGGAAAATAGTAGGCTTGTGAGTTTGGGAATATGAGATGAAGAAGGGACTCAAGGGAACCAAAAGTAGAATGTTCTATTTAAACTACAATCAATAAGCATTTTATTGATATAGAGGCTTATATTTATTTCGTTTCTATCAGGAGAGTGAAGCTACTGGAGCCGTTACTTACCATGGCATTGTGTGTACCCTGGGTGGGAGTGGGTGCTTATGAAATGTAGGGGTCAGGTGGGAGTCTAACATGGCAGCCTAGATTAGATGAAATAGACTGGCTGAGGCTGGTAGCAATGGAGATGGAAAGAAGCTAACATCTGCCAGTGGAAGTGCCATCTGTGGCATTCATTTAAACATTCTCCAAGTAGATGTCTTATGTCTTCCTCTTGCCTCTAAGCTGGAAGACAGAAATCATCTTCTACATCTCTTGTATTCTTCACAGCATATATGAGCAGTTCGTAATTAATCAGTAAATACTTGTTGAATAAACTAATGTAGCAAATTTTCATAGAAGGTCAAGTGTCCGAATGTAAGTATAAATCTGCCACTACCAGAGGGGGGAAAACAATGCAGTCTTGTGCCCTGTTGTTTACAAATTAATAAATATATGCTTAGTTCTATTTGTGAACATCAACCACTTTCTGTAAAAAAAATTAAAAATTTATTCAGTGTGTGGCATAAATCCATATGCAAAATGAAGCAGGAATATTTTATTGTCCAAAATCCTATCAGGTTGAAACAAAAGTCACATCTTTTGTATTTGTAATTTCATTACTAATTATTTCTATACAAGAAGTATTAATATTTTTATCAGAAATTAGCAAGGTTTTTAAAATTCAAGATTGGGAATAAAAAAGAAAAGTTGAGAAAAAAGGAAATAAAAGGTATGTCTTTATTCTTTGCAAAAAATTAATTTTCACTTTAAGGGTCATCCCACTATATACCAGAAATATGGCAAGCCAGTCCTTGCTTGCACTAGTAGAGAAATATCTCCCAACATAGGGAAAAATCACATTGAAGAAGACTGTGTACCCTATGCCACTATTTTTGTAATGAGAAAGAAATATATATTCATATTTGGTTATATCTATTTAAGGACACACAAGAATCTAACAGTAGTAGTTACCTATTGGCAAAAATGGTAGAAACTAGATGAACATAGAAAAGGAATGATTTGCAACATATTGCTTTATATACATTTCTTTTTAAGCTACGTAAGTATATTTTTCAAATTTTTAATTAACTTTTTTCAAGAAGTCACTTGTTACAAAGACTAATGTATTTTAAGTATTTGAATGTAGTGATCTCATGCACACTCAAGAAGCCATTGAAAGTATAGTTAGCTAAAGAAAAGCTTTTCTTTTTTTGAATAGAACTAACTCTATTTTACGTATTTATGTACTCATCTAATCAATGAACATTTTTTCAGCACCAGTGATGTTCTAGACACTTAAGAACTCTCACAGGAAAAAAGAGTGTATGCACATAACCACATTGACCTGGTTTACAGCTTTAAAGTACTTGAATCTATTATCTTTTAACTAAGGATCTATCAAGTTTGAAAAAGTAGACCTTGACATGCCAAATACAAAGAAACTATTTTGTTCATTGTACCAACCAGAATACTGAATGTACTAGCTGAGCTTGAGTTTGAAGTAATGCCTTTTAATATCCAGTACCAAAATATCTTTAAATGTTTTTAAAAATTTTTTTTTATTTGTTTTCTTGTTTCTCATGATATATTTTTAATTTTTCCCGTGATCATCCCGGATGTATTCCAGGATCAAAATAATACTGTTTTTTATTTTGTTTTGTTTTGGTTTTTTGCATTTAGCTATCAATTCTCTTTTAAAATTTGTTAACTCTGGAATAATTTGTTATCCAATAGCATTTTAAAGAGTGGCAAAATTCCAACTTCATTCTAAAGAAAAAAGTGTGGTGGAAGGCAAGGCAGTAGAGAGTAAACTTTTGGTCAGGGGCCGTCTAGCTCAACCTTCGGGGTGCAGCAAGCAATATCACAGTCCTAGGCCTGCAAATGGGGTCAGTGAACACTGACCTGCTCCTTCTTACGCATTCCTAATGTTCTCTTTCATCCCTGCACTAAACCTGACCTTGGAGTGTCACAGATATCACATCTGCTAATGGGCCACCCCTAATTGACTATTAACTCAAATGATGCAAATAAATTCTACAAACTTAGTATCTACAAGTTCTTTCAGTCATCTTGCAAGAATTTATAGCAAGTACCTATGTTGCAATATAAAATCAAATTAAAATTAAGCTCAAAATAATAGAGTCTATCATAGACTATAAAAAGCAGGAACAGACCCATAAAAACACCAAACTGGTAGTTGCCAGAGAGGAGGGGAGTGGAGTAATGGGCAAATGGGGGAAAAGGGGGAAAAAAAGAAAAGGAACTTTGTCTCATGAATATTTGGTATTCAATAAATCAGCATAGTTTTTTATATAATTTTGAAAGTTAAATCTCATCTATGTACATTTAGAGAACAAGGCTTCAGTGTTCTGTTTTGACTGCCTTTGCATTTCACATGAAAGACTGTAGGCAAATTAGCTTTAAAATAGCCCACAACAATTAAATTAGCCTTTTATTATCAGTTTAAGCGGTAGATTCCTATAATATTGGTTACAGCATTTTGTTTCACGAAACAAAAAAAGTTAATGCATATCTAAAACTTAAATTGATGTCACCAGTTTTAGTCTTAATTCAGCACTGATGCTACACTTTTTAAATAAATAGAGAATTGCTGGGTAAGCACAGTAAGATATTTTGAATCATTGAAAAAATACCAGTCAAAAATTGGTAGCAGACCATATTTTAGTCATAGTGTTTGGGGTTGTTCAAAAAGCAAAATGATTTTTTTTTTTGGCCTAAATTCACTGCATTCACATAATTTCCAACTTCAATTCCTACCTTGCTTGACTTGTAAAGATTATAATGCCATCTAACTTTCCTGTCACCCTTGGGTCTCTCCCTCTCTGCCCTTCTCCTCTGCCTCCCCTCATCCCTACTTACCCCATTACCCTCTCCCTATCTGGCTATCTGGCCCTGTAGCCTGATCACTGAAGAACTTAGGCTTTGGGACAAACTAACAAGCTTTGCATCCCTGCTGTGTCACTTGTCTCTGTGGCTTTGAGCAAATTACAAAATCTCTCTAAACCTTAATTCCCTTATCTGTAAAACAGGGATTATGAGAAGGCAAATCCTAGTTTATTGAATAGAGTAAATAAGATAAATGCTTAGCAGAGCCAGGCATTTGTCAGTGCTTACTGTATGTTAGCTGCCAAGGAGTATTACAGAATGCTATCATCAGAATATGGTTTTGGTTGTTGTTGATGTAGCTTACATATTAAACAGGAATAAAGATCTTGGTGCTAAAAAACAGTTATGTCCTATTATTATGGTAGGAGATAGTTTTAGGTGGTATGCTTTTCTATGTAGGGTGGAAAGTTTTGTGTAAGAGTTTGTTTAAATCTTTTTTGTTACTGTGTACTGTGATTCAGTGAGTATATAATTTTTTTATGAAGTATATACTCATAATGTCACATTGCATGCCCCTCATCTGCAGTCTAACCTGACTCTTCCTTTTACACCGAACGCTTCTCCTCTTTGTTCCTTTACCCACCTGTACACGTGCTTAGTATGTGCATCTTATAAACCTTCAGGAGCTAAAGATGCTAGATGTGCTCCGTGTGTCCCTTCAGGTTCACTCGCTACCATCTTTCATGCTGTTTGGTACCTCGGGGTGCTGGCCTGTTAAGCCACAGACACTATTCTCTGGGTTTTGGCAAGAGATGTTAGGGCAGCAGGAGATGTCATTTGGATTTGGATTCTCTCCTCCTCTGAGAGATTGCCTCAGGCTGGCTGTGTCCTTCTCCTGAGGGCACAGTTCCTCTCAAAGCAGCCTTTTCTTTTCACCGCTTTTTCCTTCTGAGTCCAGGTAGCTGTCCCCCTACCCTTTCAGACCTAGGGGTCATCACAGCCTCCCCTGTTACCAGTGCCCGGTGCTGTACCCTCCTTTGTGGTTTTCCTACCTCTGCTCACATCTCTGTAGATAGTACATTCATCAAGCCCTCTGGAATTAGTCTAGTTTGTGTTTGCCATCTGTTTCCTCCTAGATCCCTGACTGATAACCTAAAGGGCAACAACAACAACAACAACAAAGAATTACTGATTATAGTTTAATTTCTTATAACCTTCTTGGACTTTGCCATGTGTCTGAGATATTCTGTGTGTTCATTACCTTTAGTCCTTTGATAGTAAGACAAGGCCTTCAACCACAGAAAGTGAGAAAGAACCATGGCCATGCTAAAATCCTCTAATCTTTATACACAGAGAATTTCAAAGAACTCCTTAAAATGGAATTTCACATTTCATCACAATTGAAAAAGTCAGAATTCCTGGCTCTTAAAAATCAAGATTTCAGACAGGAATAATACATCATGTATTTAGAGTCATCTGGAAAATTCTGTTAATATTACAGGTTTTAAAACATATTTATGTGCCCAATTTCTTACTTTAAAAATTTAAAATAGAAACACTCATAAAAAACACTATGCATGTCCCTGTTTTTTAAGTAAGATGTACTGAATAATTTAACCTTTTCTTAATAGTAGTGATCTTTATGGCCATTAGTTATAATAAATTTAAGCAGATTTTTATTTCTGTCCAGAGCTCTTCTATTACACTATTTCATCTCATTATAAGTATACATGCTTCCTGCATTCCTTACCTCTCCAACTTGTTACTTTTAGCTTTCTAATAAAATACCTAAGTTGGGAGAATTGTATACAAATAAAATCAATACATCTTAAATATTGACCTGTGATCTTTTGCTCAGAGTAAAGTGCATGAGACTTGTAATAGGTCAGAAGTCTTTTCATATTAATTTTAAAATTCTAGAGTATATTTGGAGTAGGATTTTGAGAACAGTCATGTCTAGATCATGTGGTCATATTATTTTAGAATTGCTAGACAGTTCAAGTGTAATCCTTTAATTTTATAGTTTAGAAAATGAAGGCTTGGGGTGTTCTAAAAAAAATCATTTAGGCTCACCCAGCTGATTAACAGAGGATCCAGAACTAAATTTTAAATCTTTAACTCTTAATTCAGTGTTCCTTGTCTTGAATTATGTTGGAGTGTTACCATGTTTGGAATATACTAAAAAGAAATAAAAAGAACTGAATTTTTTTTAACATGGAAGTTCAACTTTTGGCTTACAGGGTTGAAATCTCAAAATACTTACATAATTTGAATTAAAGAAATTTTTAATATACTTATGACAAAAATATGTGTTTAAGGCCTTTAAAATGTATAATCCTATTAAATCTATCTTGTTAACAACTTGTAAAAATGCATGGAGAACTAAATAATGACTCTTGGCCTTATTTAAAGGAACCTTTGGAATCAATGTTATTTCAGGAAATTTCTAGGCAATTTTTCCTCTCTGATGTAATTAGCAAAAAATCTGTATTTAAGGTATTATTGAATTTTATCATTTGTGTCCTGCTGTACTTTAATGTTTAGAAGTTGCAGGAGATAAGGAGAAACTCTTCAGCTCCATGACGTGCTAGCAACATGCCTGCCTCTGTTGTAAGTTTTAGGAATTCAGTATAGTTCTAAAGGTATCATGAGTTAAGGTTGTTCCTTTCTTGCACTTAACTAGTTTAATTATTATTAACCTGCTCTTATGTAGTGAAGGGAATATGCTGTTGACTTTTAAATGTCATGTTCAAAATATTCTCCTCCTTCTTTCTAAAAGACTGCATTAAAGTTTCCTATAAATCAGGTTACTGATTTTCTAATTTCTAAAGAATTTTTTCAAAGAAATATAGCACTTCATCTGCTAGCTTTGAAATCTAAGGCCATGAAAACTATTTAAAGTTTGTTGTCCTGGCTAGTAAAATTTGAAGCACTGTTTCTGCTGGCGAAAGTCACAGAGGGAAGCAGAAATCTACAGGAACTGAAGTGAGTGTAGTTTCATTGGAAACCTGGCTCTGCTCCCTTCTGGGTCCATTCCTTTGGGTAAGTTGTTTCACATTTTTTAACTTGTTTCCTCATCCACAAAAAAAGGTTTATAATAATATCAAACCCATAGGAATATTTTGAAAATAAAATGAAATAATAAATGTGAACTTCTTGTAAAATTTGCCAAGTGTCATTTATCACCAACATGCTATATACTCCTGCACGCAGCTATTTTTATCTACTTAATTGCTAATATCCCAGTGTGTTACATGTTTTAAATTTCTTACCCTAATAATTAAATTTCCTAAATGAATCGCCTTCATTTAAAAAAAAAATGAATGAGATACTTTTTCTTGATTCTTTCCTTCAATCTTGAACTTGAATAAAATAAGACAATGTTACAAGAGACCATGCCATGGCTTATATCGCATTCAGTCTTTCTATAAATTTAATTCACTAAACCAGAGATCTTACTGACTGAATATCAATGTTATTCATGTCTTTGGAGTGCTTTTAAACTTTCGAATGCTCCATGCACAATCCCACACCCCATGGTAAGTAAAGGGATGCTTTACAAGTACAGGGAGTTACCAAATACCAGCCTACTAAAGAGCCGATAACCAGAAGCAGAAAATTATGCCTAATCAGGCTTTCATCAAAGCGAATAGGCTGCAAATATTTAACTTACAGTCTAGTTATGTATACAGTAGCAGTATGATATATTGGCCATCCAGAGAAAATAATGGATAAAAGAACTTTTTGTAGGGGTGCGTGAGTGGCTCTGTCCTTTAAGTGTCCAGCTCTTGGTTTAGGCTCAGGTAGTGATCTCATAGGTTGTGAGATTCAGCCCCCACAGGGCTCCACACTCAGCAGGGAGTCGGCTTGAAGGATTCTCTCCCTCTGCCCCTCCGCCAACTCTCTCTCTCAAAATAAATAAAAAAATCTTTTTAAAAAAGAACATTTTTATAATAGAGGTTAGTTACCTGCTCTGCCCACTTACAGAACAGGGATCTTAAATCCATCAATTCCACTAACTCTGTTTAGTTCTCCTATTTACCAGGCACTCTTCTGGATGTTTTAGAGCATGATCTGTCCCCACTGCTCATTACACCAGTAGTTATGAAAGTTGATTTGTTAAATCTGTGAAAGACTCTTTCAAGACTTCAGCTCTTCTCTACAGCTTCAGCATTTTGTCCCTCCTAGTGGCTAAGTCTGAGGCTGTGTTGGAAAGGATAAAAGCTAAACCATTTGGCAGGCAGTTATTTCCCACTGGGATTGGGAGCAGAAAATGGTTCTCCCACGGAGCAGAAACACAGCACTATTAAATAGTATTGCTGGCAATGGTAGTTCTGGGTTGTGACTATTAATTACTTAATGCTCAGTGGGGTTTGTAATCATCACATCTCCAACACTGCCATGTTCTCTGCCCCCTTTCTGCCCTGACTTCAGCAAAGTTTCACCTGGACTTTGTGCCATGGCCAAGCACAACACTTAATATTATACACTTACTAGAAAGTGTGTTCTTTCCTTCCTGCAGAAATACAAGCAGGTCCTGCTAAAGGACACCTGTTGAGCATTTTCTCTGTCTTCAAATGGAGATGGTGGGAAAGAATCAATAATGAAAATGTTATGTAAAATCCAGGAGTCTAACTAGGTGTAGTGACAGAACCCTCCTTTGCCTGTTCCTTCCCCCACCTCGTTGACCATGGTGAAATCTGGTTTAATAACAATCACTAGAAGAAGGAGGAAGGGCGGGAGGAAATGTTGTGCGAAAATTGTGGTTCTTTGAAAGAAAAGGAAGGAAATGGGCTAGAAACTGGAGGTTTTAATGTTAATTACAACATTTCCTAATTATATTCTATCAAACAGCTTCCTCCTCCTTCTTTGCCTCCCAGAGTCACCAGACTGCTTGTTTGGTGGAAATGCCCAGATGTGCAAGAAAAAAATGCAATTTACACACCTTAAGGATACATTTGATTCTGAAATCCCAAAGCACTGTAGAATTACAGCAAACCTAATTCCAGATCACACTAGAGTAGAGGGATCTCTGAAGACACAAAGTTTAGTAAAAACCAATAGATAAGTATCCTCTAACGTAAGGTCCCCAAACCTTTAGTGAATCTTTAGATGGCTCAAAACTATTACGACTAGTATACTTCCAGGTCTACCATATGTAGACATGTCCTTGCACAGTTCCAGGAGGCTCCACTCAGAGCCCACACACCCATAAAACAGTGTCTTTGTTCACTTGTTCTCTGGTTATTGAGTAGCCTTCAGTCCTTCAAACAGATGTCCCTGCTGCCACTGAAGACATGACCTGGCCTGGTGCTTTTATGATTTATTCATTCAATACATTTTTTTTATTGAAATCAACCTTGTAACAGTCATTGACCCTAGAAAAATTGTTGTAAACAAAAAAATATTATTTTTGTTCAATATCTACTGTATGTCATACTGGGCCCATAACATATATTAGCTTTGTATATCATCCCTTTGTAATTTAAATGCAACCCTTCCAGGTAATTGTTATTAACCATGAAAATGGATCTCATCCTGACTGCAATAAAAATCAGGGTTGCGGGGCGCCTGGGTGGCGCAGTCGTTAAGCGTCTGCCTTCGGCTCAGGGCGTGATCCTGGCGTTTCGGGATCGAGCCCCACAGCAGGCTCCTCCGCTAGTATCCTGCTTCTTCCTCTCCCACTCCCCCTGCTTGTGTTCCCTCTCTCGCTGGCTGTCTCTGTCAAATAAATAAATAAATAAATCTTAAAAAAAAATTAAAAAAAATATCAGGGTTTAGGGGCGCCTGGGTGGCTTAGTCGTTAAGCATCTGCCTTTGGCTCAGGGCATGATCCTGTCATTCTGGGATCGAGCCCCACATCAGGCTCCTCCGCTGGGAGCCTGCTTCCTCTCCCACTCCCCCTGCTTGTGTTCCCTCTCTCGCTGGCTGTCTCTCTGTCCATCAAATAAATAAATAAAATCTTTAAAAAAAAAAATCAGGGCTGATCTAAGTATTCCTGGGGAGGGGTCATTTATTTTTTTTAATTTAAGAGAGAGAGAAAGAGAGCATGAGCAGGGTGGAGGGTCAGAGGGAGAGGGAGAAGCAGACTCCCCACTGAGCAGGGGGCCTGATGTGGGGCTCAATCTCAGGACCTCAAGATCATGACCTGAGCAGAAGGCAGATGCTTAACTGAGTCACCCAGGTGCTCAAGGAGGGGTCATTTAGAATAAGGCCAGTGTGTTGCCATTTTAAATTATCCTATGTCATTGCCAGAGCCAGTGGTCTCTGTTTACCTTTTGGTCATGGTTGGACCCTTCACTCTGCATCTCTCTCAAACCTCTTTATATGCTGTTTCCTCTGTTTTTAATTCTCTTTACCTTTAGTCATTCTTCAAAGTTCAGATTAAAAGTCACTCACCTCTAAAGTCCTAGATTTCATAGAAAGAATTAGGTATGTTCATTATCCAGTATGGTCTTTCCCCATGTATCCCCAACCAGATCAACCTTGACCTTGTTATTGAACTTGAACTTGAGTTATTAGCACCAGTTGGTCCTTTGTGGTCTTCCTAATAAGGCTCCGTTGGGTCTATAGCAAACAAGGGCTAAAAGGGCCTATGCATACATTCCTGAACGTGCTTGAACTGTATATACTATTTAGTACTCATTTTACCAGTGCTTAAAATCACAAAATTTTAGAGCTGGAAAATAAATTAGTTCATCTTTTTGAACACCGTCATGTTATACCAAAGAAACTGAGGTCAGGTGAGGTTAAGTGGATTGCCCAAGGCTAAACTCCATGATTTTCTCAGGTGGACGGATGATGTGGGTCAGAGAGAAATAAATATTTTATAGTAGTTTGAATGCAGTAGACCCACTCAGGGGCTGCACTGCACTGTGGCTTCATTTTGCGAGCAGGCGAATGAAAGGCTAGTAATTTAATGAAGATGCTCATTTGATCTAGTAACACATCGTTTAACAGTGTGAGGAAACCCATCCGTTTTCTTACCAACCAGGAAATGTGGAAGGCAGGCAGCATTTAGGGTGCTAAGTGGATGTGATAACTGCTATCACCATGACAACCAGTTGTTTAAAGGTTTTTTTTTTCAATGTCTTAATGATTCTTACTTTCTACTATATCTCTGAATTCAAACTTTTCTTCAGCCAACACTTCCACACACCTGTTTACTTTAACGGCCCCTCTCCCCCCCCTTTTCTAAGATTTATTTATTTATTTGAGAGAGAGAAAGAGTTGGGGTTGGGCAGAGGTAGAGAGAGGCTTAAGCAGACTCTGTGCTGAGGACAGAGCCCAGTGAGGGGCTCCATCTAAGGACACTGAGATCACGACCTGAGCTGAAACCAAGAGTCTGACGCTCAAACAACTGCGTCACCTAGGTGCCCCGCCCTTCTCCTTTTTTCATCCGAATCTAGCCTACTCAAAACAAAATAGTGTTTTCCAAATTTTATTTTCATTACCAACAAGTATGTGGGAGATGTAGGATTTTAACTCTGGCTTTTCTGATCTGGGAACCTATGTGCCCTTTTCATTCTGCCAAGCTCCCACTCTTTCATATTACCAACACCTTCAGATCCCTATTACCCATAGGAGTCACAGAATAAACTACAGAGAGGCTTAAACCTCCTCCAGCATGTCACCAGACTCCTTATTTCTCAACATAAACTGCCCATTCTTATTTGTAAGTATTAATCCTCATACTCACATACAACATTATTCCTCTTCTTCTCTGCTAATCCCATTGAGTTTCTTTAGGCTCTCAAACCTTAATGTGCTGTTTCCTCCAGGGGTGCTTCCCTTGGTTAGAACATGCTGTAGTTATCAAGCCTTGAATCTGCTTCCTCTCCATCTCTGTACTCATTTGCTATAGTCTGATCTTACTATTAGCTCAGTGCTGAAAATAGGATGTGCAGTGCAACTACTTGTATATCAACTTATCTTTCCAATGACTTATTTTTATCTTGGAGAGAGGGTACATGGGAAAATCTTTATAACTGTGACTAGGTTTATGAGGTTAACTATTGCCGGTTATTAGAAAATGATCTTTATCTACCCAGCTCCATGTCTGTGGAACCAGGATGAAGAAATCAAATGTACAGTCCCTGCCCTGGCCACCGTGTTAGCCTTTTTCACAAGCCCTTCTTCCAAGTTTCCAGTCAGAAGACTGTCACTGTGACTGTTCCACCAAATACATTAGTGTGTATGAGAATGGTCTTCGTACTTGAAAGAGATTTTATGGAGCACTATATGCTAGACTTAAAGCAGGGTTTCAAATGATTATTTGCCCAAAGATAAAAATGGTGTTTCAAAGGTTAAAATGGGAAGTTCATGTAGATGTAGAATTGAAATAAATGAGGTTGTCCATAAACCAACTTTTCAGAAACTCAAAGCCTTTCTCATTTTAAGAAACTAAAACCCAAAATTACCAGTTCAAACACTTTAAAGATTTGGGATAAAAAGAATTCCAAAAAATAGTGTATACCTCTCTACTTTCTTTAACAGAACATATAGAATATATTTTCTAAGCTTAATGACTCAAAAGCCACCATTCTGAATTAATTACTGTTAAAACCTATAATAAAATGCTGTTTTTAAGTTAGTGAGGCACTTTTAGTGTCAGTTCCCCTTGATACAAAATGATTCCAGATTGTTATCCTTTTTCAAACATTTGCTTCTTTCTTGTATGAGTAGTGTCTCTCCAGCTATCATTTATTGCTGCCTTCAGCAGACAGACTACTGTTAGTTCCCCATCTCCACATTCCACGTGTGAGTTCTGACCTGCTGTAGGCAGATGGACCAAGTAAATATTCTTATTAGAATTTTCTCTAAAATAACAGTAAATGGGTAAATGAATAAGTAAATAGTAAATGAATAAGAAATGAGGTAGTCTCCTTATTTCAGAGAATTTCACTATATAACTTTGTTACATTTATGCTGTATGTTCACAGACCTTTCAATTTATTTTCTGGTTCTTTGCTGTGCAGGAGGGGGTTCAGACTGTTGGGACTGAGTATGGCCTTATAAAATGCAGTGATCTAAAAGGGCTGAGAAGAGGTGGCAATTAAAACTCAACCTGCTCCCTGGAGCTGGGCCATCAACACAGGGCCAGACTCAGTAGGGTTACCAAGAATTAGTGCACACTAGCTCACGGGACTATAGCCAAAATCTGGAGTTCTGCTGTTACATTTGTTACAGGACCTTTTTAAAGGTTATACAGCCATTTACCTTCATTAAGTTCACTTCTCATAATTATCTCTTAGATTGCTTCTAGATTTAAAAAGTTACAGAATATTGGTATTTACCTTAGAGAGTATTCTGCCCTTTTCAGTGTGTATGTAATTTCAGTTCTTTCACATTCATACTTCCTGAAGGAAAAATCTAGTCTAATGAAGAATCTAACTTTTGTGCAGTTATTATGCGCACATACTGTACCTTAATCTTTACCATCCAGTTCATTCCAGTTTCATTAAAACTCCTGACCTCATGAAGTTTAAATATTCAAGGAGGTTTCTTACTACAACAGTAGGCAAAAAGCCAGCTAGCCTGTCATACAGAGCTGCCTGGGAATGTTTCTTAGTAATGCTCTTTGCTTTCAATTTATTTAGGCTACTACTCTGGTCAGCTCCTCAGTTTAACCTCTTCATGTTTACCAATACCTGTTCATAACAGATAGTCAAAATCGTGTTGCAGCTGGATAGAAAGGACCTTTGAGAGATGGGAACCAAATATGGTGAACTTTCTTTGTTCCAACAAGGAAGCATGTGGTATATCTAGAGAAGTAGAAAAATTATTTCCACAGATTGTGTCATGTGTAAAAGTAAAACCATATCAATCACACACATAAATATGTTTTATTTGTTAGTCTCTTTAGATATCTCTGTCTGTGTACTTTTGTCTGTTTGTATGTGGTACATTCCCTCTCAGACTCTAAGCATTTCATCTCTGAGATCATGTCCCCTATTTCCTCCCTAGCTTCTCCATTGTTATCCCCACCATATTTCTTGGTGGAACTTAATACCTGCTCTCTACATTCATAAAGGGGTCCCTTAATTTTTTCACCAGCTGGGTGACAAAATATGCCTACTTTTATTGATAGTTCCTGGAGGAGAAATACACAATGAGAGAAAGGGAAGGGTGGTGGCTGCCAGACAGAAAACTTCGGAGAAACTACATTGATTCAGCCTAAAGAAACACTAGAAAAAGAGACAGAGAAACAGAAAGAGAATCATCAGATAAAATAGGATGCAGAATTATTTTTTTAGCCTTTTATAACCTTTTTTCCTTCTCAGCTGAGATTTTCAAGGACACAATCATGCCACATCTATCTTGATATGTATGGTACCTACCAGCACACCTAGCAAATAATACTCAGTAACTGCTTGGTGGGGAAAAGAATGAATCCTTAGTAGGAAGTTGTACTCAGAAATTTCTGTTTCTTCTCAGGCCTCTCCCATTGGATCTTGCTCACTATTTTGGATTTGCAGCAATCCAACAGCCCAGAAGAGACCCAGTTGGATATATCTTTGTTTTAAAACATTTTTTAACTAAAGTTCTTTAAAAACAGTAACTGCTTTCCTTAATTTTTTTTCATTTATCTAGTACTTAGCACCTGATTCTGTGTAAGGTACTGCTCCATGTGACGGCAATACAGCCATGAATAAAACAGCATCCTTTACCATATGCCAGACACTGTGTCAAATGCCTTGAACTTTATTTACATTATCTCATTTAATGATTAAAACCATGGTTGAGTATTTTCTTCAATTTGAAAATGAAGTTTCAGAGATTCAAGCTTAATTAAATTTCCTAGGATCTCACAGCTAGGAAGTAGAAGACGGAAGTCAAACACAAGTTTAACTGACTCTAAAGTTTATGCTCTTAATTAGCAGGACCTACTACTTCTAGACCATGAATAAAGAAATAGGAATTACATAAATCAGAACCTAAGCTGTAAGAATAAGTCCAACAAATGCTAATAGTTTGTCATGAAGAATTTTTAGGAACCTAGTTCTACGGCCCTGGGTGCATAGCAACTTATTTCCTGCCAGATTGAATCTCCCACATATTGTCTTACCAGGAGTGATTTGATTAAATCCTATAAACAGCTCTTTGAGAAGCATCCTAAATATACATTGTTCGCACTCATTTTTGTTTGTCCACCATCTATATAGCTATGGAGAGGAAATCTATATCAGGGTACTGTGGATAGTTCAAATTCATATTTGATACAGAGCGGGTCAGTTTTTATCCATCTGAACTAATAATCTTTTCATTCCTTCAAAGAGATGCACTGAGAACTAGCTATGTACCAGGCACTTCGGTAGGATGTAGCAGTAAAAAGATAAGAACTCTGCTGTCCTAGACCTCACATATGGGAATTGGGGAAACAAAAAACGAATTTAAAAGATAAGTTCTGATGATTATAAGTGCTATAAAAAAAAATGTGAAGGATCTGTTGAGTAGGTGACCACAGGAAGGAAGGGTAAGGTCTCACGGAGGAGATGCTATTTGAGAGGAGTCCTGCATAGTGAGAAGGAGTCATCCATGGAAAAATATATTAGAAAAAAAGAAAATGCACCAGGCAAAAGCAGGAACAAACTGCATTTGCTTGAATAACAGAAAGAAAAAAAAGGGGGCTTTTGATCTGTATCAGAGTAAGTTGAGAAGAAAGGCAAGAAATAAAATTAGAAAGACAGCTAGGGTCCTGATCACACAGGCCCTTACATGTGTGACCTTGTGATGTACCGTCCAAACCAAAGACACACTTAAGAATTGAAGGGGATGTTCTTACTAATTACACCAGTACAACAGGTATAAACCCAGGATTTCTCAGATATACCAAGATTTATAGTTACCCCACTAATATGCCAGGAGTTTGAATTTTATTCCCATATAATTGTGAGCCCTTAGATTGGTTTAAGCAGGAGAGTGAAATAACTTGATTTGCATTTCATAAGTGATCACTTTGCTTCTGAGATAGATCAATTTTAGAGACTCATAATCCTGAGAAGAAGTGATATTGCCTTGAATGGTGTTCACAGAGCTGAAAAGGAAGTCACTCATTTGGGATCTATTTTGTAGACAGCATAGACAACACATGGATTAAATGTGTAGGCGCGAGGGCAAGAGTAGAATAGAAGTGACTGCTGGGTTCTGGCTCCAGTCTCTGGGTGAATGAGGACATCCTTTGCTGGGTTTTGGAAAGATTGACAGAAGAATCGGTTTCAGAAGATGAATGGGAATGAGTGGAATCAGCAGTCTGGTTTTGACTATATTAAGTTTGAGATTCCTGTTAAAAACACAAGTGGAGATGTCAAATGAGCAGCTGGAATATACTCTCTTTTCTTACTCTGTTTAGAACTTTCTTGCATTATCTGTGTCATTAATAAAACAATTTAGAATGACATTCAAATATTCTATTGAAGTGATTTTTCACTTAGCCTCTTCAATTATATCTTGTTTTCACTGTCTGGTATTTGAAATTGCTAACATTACCAATTGCCTTTCTAGGAAAGTATAGATCTGGGTGAAATCATGTTCTCCCTTTGTTATTTGCCAACTGCCGGACGTATGACATTGACGGTCATCAAGTGCAGAAATCTGAAGGCTATGGATATCACTGGCTCATCAGGTATGTACACATTTGGCTAGTAGGTCCAGGGTACGTTCCAAATAAAATATTTCATGTATCCAAAATTATGTATGGCTATTGAATTATTGAGTTCATTTGTCTATAGTGGGGTATTATAAAAGTGGAAAAAGAGATTACCAAACAACGTACACCAAATCACCTCTTGTATTTACATTATCATTACAAAACTTTTTTCAAATTTATCAAATAGATTTGACTATGAACTTGGGTTTTTATTTCTTTCTCTAATGATTTAGTTCTCAAAAATTCATAATTTGCCAGTCACTACCCTACTTCTAACTAGTCAGTTGCTTATAAAGATTCTTGACCTCAAGCTTGCATTACCCAACAAGTATGAAAACACATGTAGACTGAATTTATCTCCCTCACCTGATCTGCAGAGAAATAACAAGTTTCCAAGACCATTATTTGCATTTGCATTCTTACCACCCTTCAAAATAAAAATTTGGGCAAGTGTAGGGACTGAAAGAAATAATAAAGTAAAGGAATGCTTCTTGAAGTTTCTTAAAAATGTTCTAGGAGGAAAATCCTCTTTCTGTGCTAATTTTGATGAAAAGATAAAGCCACGTCATGCTCTTTACCCCTTCATTTATATCAGGGTTATGTATTCACTTAAACTCTGGCACAGGTCTGTAGAAGAAAAAATGATCAGGACAGAGGAGGGAGGTCAGTAAGCATTTGTCGAATTAAATAAGAAATGGTAGTGGAGATACAGGAAAGGATGACATGGGGAAAGGAATCTATAACTTTGTGGTTCTTCAGAACAAAGAATAAACTAAATTTGCATTACAAAAAGCATGAGGGAACTCTAAGTTCTAGTGTGGAAAGAGCTCCAAGGTATACTAAGTGAATAAAAAAAAAAAAAACAAGTGAGGTGCAAAAATAAATATGGTTATCGTGCTCTTTCTATGTAAGAATGGGGTGTGTTACAATATATATTTATGTTGTTAATGTTTGCAAAAAGAAATACCAGTGTGACACAGGAAAACTAAGGGGTGGAGAGAGAGGTATGGGAACAGATGGGAGGGAGACTTTTCATTATATGTTGTTCTCTATCATCCCCATTTTTGAACTATTTTGTGAATAATTCTTTCATTTTTTAAAATTTGCAATACATCATTGATATATAAAGCTAGAAAGAAAGAAAATTCCACATTTATTTTGGTGAAAAAGTCTTGGGTCAGTAAATGTTGAAGCATTTAAACAGTGTACTCTGCAAATTATTGTTTATCCTACTCTTTCCACCATATATCAAAAGAGATCAAACTTTGAGGCAAGCAGACAGCACCAAAGTTGTAATTAAGTGCAAGATTACTTTTTGTTTATATGAAGCTTTTCATCAGAGGAGTGCATGCTCTGAGAACACCACCTCATTAATTCTCACAAGAGGTTTGTGAATCAACTAAAGAACCAGTAAATTATCCTTGTCACTAGTGGACAAATGTCGTCAGAAACATGATGGGGGTGGCAGAGGATAAAGCATGTTTTGTTCCCATTGTTAATAAGAGGTCTCGGCCTGGGGCCTCATACACAAAAGAGTATCACAGAAGAGAGTTTCTTCCTTAGAACATACTTCCTATTATTAAAAAATTGAGAAGTAAGTGGGAAACAGCCATTGAACATTGCCATTTTACTTTGCTTTCCTTTACATACCCTATATCTAGCCAGAAAATATATTTTTGCTTCTTGATGGAAATGCTTGTGAAATATACAGATACATCTTTCTAGAGCTTAAAAGGCATAAATCCAAGTAAATGTATACTGCCATGATTTTGGCTTATTCCAAGGAAATGAGACTTACTGCTACATTGGTGGAAAGAGGGAGAAAAACGTGGTGGTGCTACTGGTGGAGGACCACCGGAATAAAGGGAGGGAAATAAATGAACGTAGAGCAGACACTGATTGTTTTAACAGCTAGCATTCTCACCCCAGTGCCAACACCCCCTCCCAAAGCCATGCCTCCTTCTTGTGAAAAGGTACAAAAGCAAGGCTTTTCTAGAAACTTTCGTATAATACTGCAAATTTTCTGTAATACTGTAACAGTTTTTCTACTCAAGGTGGGAGAAGTAAAAATAGAGATCAGTCAACTGGGGCAGAATTTGTTAACATTTATTTGACTTCCTTGGCCCATAAAAATATACCCCCACTAATTTTTTCCCTTTCAAGTTGGCATCATATAGACAATATCATATAAAGAACCGTCCTTGAGAACATCTTTAAACCAAAAATTAGCTTTTTTACAGTATACAATTAAACACAATGTATTTAATATACTTGTAGTGATCATTTCTTCAGCCTGAGCCCCTTATCAAGCACCAACACCATGACTGTAAAATGAAAGTTCTTATTTTAGTACCTTTGACAACTGAGAAAATTCTATTCATTGTGTTTATACACACACACACACACACACACACACACACACTAGATACAATGTTACTCTTTCACAAATTTTAGTCTTCTTATCCTAAATCATTTTGAAGGAAATTAACTTTAAGGCAATTATACTTACTTGTTAGGATTACATTCCCTAGAAATCACTTTTAACAAAATGTGTCCTCAAATAGCTGTGACTAGAAGACATACTATAGTTCATATTATAGCTCTTGATGGACTAGTAGGTTTTTTCTGTTGTATTAAAAACAGATAAAGTTAATGCTTTTTTGCTTCATTCAAGATAAATTCGTACATTTAAAGTAAGAAGTGTAAGTTATTGCCTCTAAATAAGTCATTTGAATTTAAAACTGATAATACTAAAAGGCTTAGTATACCTTTTCTTATTTAGTAACAACTAACTACAGTTTTATTTATACTTTTTACTATAACGTTCATTTTAATGAAATTACCTTACCATTCCTAGATCCTTATGTCAAAGTGTCTCTGATGTGTGAGGGTCGAAGATTAAAAAAGAGGAAAACAACTACAAAGAAAAATACTCTAAACCCTGTGTACAATGAGGCCATTATTTTCGATATCCCTCCAGAGAACGTGGACCAGGTCAGCCTCTCCATTGCGGTCATGGATTATGACAGGTACGTACATGTATTTCTCACTCACTGAAGAACAGCCATCTTTAGTCATATGTAGAACATATTAAACATTCCAGGTTATTTACTGCTTCCACAGTTTTAATTTAAAATGGAAGAGGGAAAAAACATTCATTTAAAATTAATTTTTCCCATGTTATAATTTTTTTTTTCCTATAGAAGTCATTCTTAAGTTGAAGGACAGGACACCTGGGGCTGGTGAAAGAGTGGTGCAGAAGTAATATAGAACCGATTACAGAGAGCACTATTGTGACGTCTTTTTACAATAAAAACAGAAACTACAATCAATGGCGTTTGTTTTCCCAACTAGGCTGGAATATGAATATCATAATTCTTACCCAAGCTCTATCATTAACTGGCTGTGTGAAAGGGCAAATTATGTAATCTCTTTGGGATTCACTTTTCCCATATGTAAGACATTAGCATAATACAGAACCATTAACAGTGAATATTAAGAGTGGAAAGTGAATAATGGCCATAGGGACACAGCCTTGATGCCTTCGCATCAATCTTAAAATGTGCTTTGTGGGTAATTCTTTCAGCTCACACACTTTGAGTTAATTCTTTCATAAAATAAACTGCAAACTCCCAAGTGCAGCTCTGACGTTTCTTCCTGCCTCAGCTCCAGCTTTACTCTCCCACTCTTGCCTTGTCTGAAATGCCACCCTGCTCTGTGTATCTCATCCCACCCAGGCTTCACAGCCCTGCTCAAGTCACCCCTTCTGTGTCTTTCTCAGCTAACCAACCTCTTCTTCCTCTGAACTCTTATCCCACTACTTATTTGGCCCTTGCTATATATTTCTTTGTATTATTTTACTTTTTATAAACATTTGGAAAGGAATACTATATGTTTAACCTACAAAATTATCAACATATAGACAGTGTCCTACTATGTTTATTTTGTTCTAATGTACTCAAAAGGAGTGCTCCATTTTATAGTAACCTGAACCCTATAACCTAGAGAAATTAATATGTTATCCTCTGGCTCAGAGCTAGAAAATGAAGCACTAAAAAGTAAAATGATTTATACCATTTATTTACAATTAGTTTATGTCACAGTTTAGAAAAAAAATTGTCACTATTTAGAGAGAGAAAAATCTTGAATTAGTTAAAATTTCAAACTCTAAAAATGTTGCAGTGTTTTCATCAGAAACTCTTATTCTGCTTTCCAAAAAGGAATGTATTCCTATTGATTTTTCACAGTGATTGCAGGTAGATACAACAGAGCCTTTGTCATGCAGACAATTTCAGGGAAATGGATCTTGACAATAAATAAAACAGAAAGATTTAAAAAATTATTCCTAAAAATATGCTTGTTTGGGAAACTCCATATGGAAGAAGCATGATACTAAACATTCATATCTACATCAATGACAGAAAGTAATGAAAGGTCCTAAAATCATCTCGAAAGTCTCCTTAGAGACGTCTGTCGGAAGAACCCTACAGAAATGCCTTTAAACTACATTCCATTCTTGAGTAGCAACTTAGCACGTGCACGCTTGAGTCAATGGTCTGATTCAGATCCTGCCTCTGCCTCTTACTGTGTAGAGGTGGGTTCCTTAACTTCTGGGTGTTTAGTTTCTTTATCTGCAAAACGAGATGATGATAATGATACTCATGGTCATGGTGTGAGAATTAAGTGATTCAGTACATTTACATTACTTATAACAGTGTCTGGCACATAACAAGCTCTCAAAAATATTAAGTATCGTTGTTTTGATTTGTTGCTGTGAAAACAGGACAGGAATAGGAAATAGGAAAGTTGTGCAGTATGCTCTGGTGTTGTGCAGTAATAAATCAAATCCATAGTACTGAAGATTGCCCTGCCTTGTTTAATTGTGGTACAAGCAGTGACATATGACATATGCTGACATATCACGTAGAGTCAATTAAATATGGCCATTTATACAAGAAAGTCGGTATTGAGCTCTTGGTAAGAAATCTAAGCATCATTATAAAACATTAAGCCCTGTGGAAAAAAACAAGATCTGATTTATAGCACTTAAAGTTAATAGTACTGCTTCTAAAAAGGAAATTCAACAATATAGGTAAGGAACAGCTGGCATTTCTCATTCTATTTTATTGTAAAATGTGCTCAAGTTACAGAGAACTAAAATGGTTTGTATCCTTTTACAAACTCATAGTTGAATGCCGATCCTGTGTAGGAAATTTTGTCTACTTAAGATTTTTAATTTGACCTAAAGTAGTTTAATCTGCAGAATCATTTAGAACCTATCATAAAATCTAGTGTTGAAATCATATTTTAAAATTCTGCTAAGATGTGCAAAACTCCATTTATCTTTGAATGTTGGAATGAAAGTGTGTTATTCTCTGAATCATAGGGTAGGACACAATGAGGTCATAGGAGTGTGTAGAACAGGACTGGACGCCGAAGGTCTTGGGCGAGACCACTGGAATGAAATGCTGGCCTATCACCGAAAACCAATAACACACTGGCACCCCTTGCTGGAGGTATGCTGTGGTTTGCTGGCATCTACTCTGTTTTTTATCTCTTTTGCTGAAATATTATTTATCTGCTAACATGCGTCTGTCATTTTATATATTCAACTATTTTTTTAAACATTGCTCTTACTTCCATCCCACATACTCTTTCATCCAGTATTCAAAGTTCTGTGTGCCTTGTAGGATTTTAGAAACCACTAAAACATCTGGGTTTGATATTCCTTTGGACAGTAAGCTCATAAAAATTGCAAGTCTGTCATTTTCGTTACATAGCCTGAAAACTTCTATCAGTGAGTGATAGAGCAATAAAGTAAATGTATCACTAACTGGAAACTGAATTTTGCTGCTTCTCTTTTGTGGAAACGGGCACCTCATCTAAACTTCCCTAGAATCCCTAAATAGAAGTACTCTCTTCTAATACACCTCTTCTATGTAAAGGGACAGGTATATCTCCCAATACTCCAGGCAGTAAGTAAAAGTGCTCACAGATTTTTAAAATATTGAGGCATCAGCTTGCCTGAGTTCAAAGCCTGGCTCTGCTGTGTGACTACATATTGGAGAACTCTGGGCAAGTTCCTATAACCTCTCTACACTTCTGCTGTTAGTTTGTAATAATAGCAAACTCAACGAGTAAAACTAAATAAAATGCCAAATTTTAAGTGCTTAGCACACAGTTTGACATAATGTTAGCTCTGATTACAACTACTATTAATAGTTATATTAACCAGAAGTAACAACACCAGTTTCTATCAGGACTTTTAGCCTTTAAGTTAGTTGTCAGTCTACTTGATACACCGAATGTTGCTAGCTGGAATGATCTTCCTTCCCAAAGATGATTGCTGGGGACTCTTGAAGAGTCACAAAGTAAGTCTTATGTGACCTGACCAAGAGAGAATGCAGGTTGACAAAAGGATGTGGGGTAGATGATGGAAATCATGCAATTCGATTAAAAGAATAGTTGTGATAGCCACATAGTAAGTGAAAAATACAGTGCCATCTGCTCATGTTCTGCTTCTTGTTCTGGCATTAAGCACTGGGTTAAATGAAAGAGGCAGCACAGTGTAATTAACTAAACGTTAATTTAGTGGGCCCAGGTTCTTTCCAGCTTAGTCGCAAAAATGTGACCTTGGCTGTGTACCCAGGACATTATAGGGAAAATTTGATGAACACTGTATGAACACTGCATGCTCAGGCAACAGAGGTGAGCTGTTCTCATGCATAAGATATCTGCTTATATATATGGATGTTCTGAATCTTTATCTCACTTCATTTAATGTAAATCATAAAAGACACACACACACAAACATAAATGCACATTGACACAGCACTTTCCCCTGGAGTGCTTCCGAAGTACAAACAGGTATATTCAGCAAGTCTTGGGAAAGTTGGGTTTCATGTCAACAGTGTGTATTGTCTAAAGTATAAAGTATAGTCTACTTCTTATTATACAATCACTATCCTTTTCCTGCTTCTCATCTTGCTTTCATTTAAAGTTTGAAAAGCGAATATTAATTCTAAGAATCTAGACATGAGAGTAAAGTTTGGTGGGCAGAGAACCACACTGAAAGTGATGTGGGATCTACTCCTGTTTCTCTGGCTGTCTAACCCTGAGCAGTTCACTTGTTCTGTCTACAGCTGGATTTCTCCATATTTAATGAAAATAGAAACGCATGCCCCTACAGACTTCATAGGAATTATGTAAGGAGAAAAGAGACAATGCGAGCAAGAACTTTTTACTAATGAAAAGACAGGGGTGGTATGACCCAAGGTATATTATAATTACATATGACTGTTTCATAAGCAGCTATACATTTATCTGGTGAAGGGGAGCTCTGGAATAGGCATATGTTTGTGTCTCAGGACATGTGAACACTTTTCAGTCATTGTAGGACATACAGGAAGAACACGCTACAATATGGGCATCAGAAGAAGATCTCAGATATTTTTCTAGCAGCTGAATATCAAAGGACAAATGGGACTAAAAGACTATGTAAATGTACTTTCTCCAGCAAGTAGCTCCTTTTTTCCAACTCCTGCACCTACATTCATTGGTCAAACAGAACATATGGACTAGAGACCTAAGAACTGGCTGGATTTTGCATTTTGGGAAAGTGGTGAGTGTATAATTATATGTTTTATTGCCAGAGAAGGGATTAAAATGAGAAGGGAACAATTATGTGAGAACTGGGTAAGTTGGTGGGACAGAGACTAAAGCATCATTTAGAAAATCTGGTTACTTCTACCTAGTCACAAGTTTATGCTATTGTAACTGAACTTTTTGAATACACATAATATTTAGGGACCATGAGAAATTATTCTTCAACACTCATGGCTCCCAAAGTCAGTCCCTCTTGTCTCATTAGTTGCCCCTGTAAAAATCACCTCCTGCCTTAGAGCAAGAGCAATGCAGTCTCTTGTGCCTTGAGCCTTCTTGCTCTTACCTAGCAGTCACCCCCAACTTCCACAAAGCATTAATTATTTGACAGTAAGAACTGAAAGCCTATCATAGAATGTGAAATGAGTCTGCGGTCATGACTAGTTGTGTGTACAGTGTCGCTCCGCGTGCCATGTTGTACCATACTCTGCCTACATGTCCATGAGGTGTCTGTGCCCGTGCTGCACAAGAAGGTGAGTTCTAGAGGGCAGGGGGAATTATGTATATCTTCTCTTCAGAGACTTGCATATCATGGTTGAATATGCACTATTAAGAGGTAGCAGCAACTACCCACTTTATTATTTTTTTGCACTAGATCATGCATTATGAAATTATTGTCTTTCAGTTACCTGGCCGAGCAACCAGTTTTGATAGTCAAGGATCCTGTCCATCTCCCAAACCACCTTCCACACCATAATGCCTCCAAAATAAAGACCATTATAATAAGGACCCAGGACCCTGTGCTCATCAGATCAGAAAAAGAATGGAAGGTTTGATTTCCTCATTTAAAACATATCTTGAAAATGAACAAACGACATATAATTTTTAATTTACTTCTTTTTGTCTGTTCATTAACTTTAGCCATCTTGATATATTTTACTTGAATACAAATAGTCTTTACTTGCATAAGGCATTTTATTCTTCATGTCATATGCCTATTAGCACAAAGAGTGTTTTCATAAGTTGCAATTCTTTGCATAAGTAAAGAAATACATTCTTTTAAAACAATCTGTATTTATCTAAAATTAAATATAGTTTATGCTGCTATTGTATAAAGTAGCACATGTCATGTATGTATGGTTTTGATTTTGTTACAACAATGTTAATCTCTAGTTGTACAGATGGTTCCATATATACTTTAATGGAAATTTTGAACTTAACTTACATAGCATTAAATCCTTGCGCAATCAAATTAATGTTACTTATCTGATAATATATTCTTTTAGTCTCGGCAAATTACGTCCTTAGTGAGGTTTGGCTCTGCTAAACTCAAAACTTTGTCTCTCAAGCTTGTTCTTTAAAGCATACAGATAACGCTATAGTTTAAAGAACAATTTTGAATTAAATTTAAGAAGTAATATTTAGTAGCTGGAAAATGGATGTTGAACCATTTGGGCTACCATTTTATACTGTCTTAATGTTACATTAGTTCAAACATCTGTTGAACTGTTTAACTGATACTTTAAAAATTCTAATACTCTTTATCTCAAATGTAGCATTAGTATTCCTAAATGAATAGAATCATAAATTGTTCATTTTTTAAGTGTTTGTAAGGTTCTCAAGTACTGTGACATGTATATTTTGTGACATGAAACTATCACGTAGATCCTATATTTCTGATAGAACATACTAACAGATGCCAAAGGTACAATAAATGTCTGTGCTCATTGTCAATCAGATTGTACATAGTAATGGTGACTTTTAAACTGAATCAGAAACTAATCACTAGAATTGGGTATTTTCCTAAGGAAGGGATGACTTATTTTTCAGAAAATTATATAAATATACCATAAATAACATAACTTCCACATTTAATAAAAATAAAAATAATTCTAAAGGCCCAGACCCATAGTCCTTTCATAAAAGGATCAAGGATCAGGCCAGGAGTCGTAAAAACTATGCAAATGTTTTTACATGATAGGACTTTCTTTTAAATCAGGTCAACTTTTTATTGTCTCACTTAGGGGCCCTATCAGAAGGTATACATGTTGAATGACCCCAATCTTATTTTTTGAGATATATACTATGGATAGTGCATATTTCAAGATCACCCCAAGATAGGAGGTTAAAAACACCAAAAAAAAAAGAAAAAGGCAAGAAAATCTGTACTTAGAATATGAAAACATATTCATCAGAATGAGAAAATTTTATCAGCAGTTATAAAATTTTGATTTTAGTAAAACCTCTTATTTCTAAATATTAAAAAAATTAAAAGCGTGAAAAATACGATGGCATTACTGCTAATTAAGATGTAAATATTTTACACATTAACATTTTCAAGGCAAACACAATTCCCTAAAATTTTTCAAGAATGTCTGTATCATCCTAGTAAAAACAAATATTTCTAGTTAGCATTAGCTGATAGAAAATAATAGAAGGAAACTGTTTGAATATACCTATCTACCTTATGAAGCTTAAAAGAACAATTTGCTATAGACAGAATGACCGAAGATGACACTTCCCTTTTGGAATTCATCATTTTATTAGGAAATAAAAATTGCCAAATGGGAAGACAAGTTACACTCTTAATAAAATGACATTTTGCAGGCAGATGTTTTATTAGTAGATATAACTGCAGCTTACAATGAATTAGCAACTATATTTCCTGAGCATAATTATTTTCATCTAAAAACATATTTTAAGAACTTTTTATGCATTCTTAGAAGCTCTTGCTTTTCTTTGCCTCCTATGGAGAAAAGCCAATGCTTGTGACAGAAAAACACAACCAACCAGCCAAACAGGAGACTTTACTGTGGGGATTATGGATTAAAATATGAATATGTTTTTAAGGTAATTTTTAAAAACTGTTTCCTAGGGATTAGAATAAACTCATCATGCCCAATATTTGTTAATCCTGTGAGAGAGATTAAGGAGAAACGATCACAACTCCCTCATGCAATGCATGAGGGAGGTGTACCCTCCTATCCATAAAGCGTGATCATTTCAGAGGCTATTTCATCTTATAAAGACATAATCCGACCACTTTCAATACAACACACCCTCACTCTCTACACAGACACGTTCATGCAAACCTATCTTATCCTCCTCCTGTGTGTGATTGAGGATAGAATATTTTTAATTTCAGTATTTAAAATAAGGTTTGATGTTACAGATATCCACCTCTAATTTGTGCAGGACACCACATTTTGATGATAGCACTGATCCATTCTGAAGCTGAAGTTTAGGCATATAATGAACACCTAATTTCAGGGACTATTCAGGGACATGCCAAACCTAAGTTTAGGGAAAGAGAGCAAGTGTTGATTCATTATGTAACAATACTAATGTTCCTTTTGGTTTCTTTATTTATTTTATTTGTTTGTTTGTATATTTTACCTGATTCACTAAGTAATCAGGGGAATTAGGAAATTGAATATATGGAAACTGCGTTAATGTTTGAGGAGTGTACAATCTTCTCAGAAAAATCTGAATGGATGCTTTTTTTTTTTTTACAGTGGTTTCTTAATAATATGTTTCTTGACAGTTTTAATTTTCTTTGTTAGGCTAGCCCTGTTTCTGGTACTTTGTTTCACACGTAAAAACTCATGACATTAATATATTCACAATTCAATAAAAAATATCATTACGACTATGCCAGGGAATTAGAGATGGGAATGCAGAGCCAAGCATCCACTTTCTTATGCAGTTTTGGGGAGTGTGTGTGTTCTAGTTACTGCAGGGAGATCACAACTGATCAATACTGACTCAGGTTTTAGATAAAAGCAAATATATTTGAACCTATTTGATTGTGATATTTAATTGGCATTTCCACCCGTGTTTATTCTCCTATAATGTTTATTATTTTAAAATTTTGCAGACTCAATAAAGAACTATCAATCTCATAGGATTTTAACTTAATAATTAATTGCTTTAAAAATGAAAAAGCCAAACTTTCACTCCCTTCTCAACTTTTGCTATCCATCAAACAGAATATATCTTATTTCAGAATGAGTTCTCAAAAAAGCCAAAGGCTATTCATAATACAGGGACACAAAATCTTAACTTTGAACACATAGTTATTTCTTTACCTCTTTAAAAAGAGTACTTGATATTATCTACATAGATATATTTTCATGGAATGGAGTTCCATCTGATTATTTCTTGCCACCTTAGATGTGATTATCACCAGATAATTTAATTACCTGATAATTGAAACAAAATAACAACAACAACAAAATAGAGTTGAGTTAAGAAAGTCACTCAACCTCTACTAAATCTAAAGAAAATGTGGAGATCTGTTTTCTTCACAACTTGTTCTTGAAGCAGCTCTGGTTGTTCTGATGTTCTTTAATTGATCTAAACTTCTATAGTTTTAACAGGCTAGGAATGTATTGCTGCCAGTAAGAGATGATGCAAAAGCATGGATAGTAAAATAATTTAAAGTGAAAATCTACATAACTAGACGGCAGGTAAACACAGATTTTAAAGCACATGGAATAAAGATTTTGAGTGCAAAATCAAAATCTCCTTTGTACCTTTAACTTTTAGTGGAAAGTAAATCCTCTAATACTGCTTAAAAAAACTCATGACACAGAATTTTAATAGTTACTCAGTGACATGGCTCAGGATACGATTCATCTGAACCTACTAAGACTCATTCTTTAAAAGAAAATAGTGAGTTTATATTTTACATGGGAAACAGCTGATGAAATGAAATTCTGTTTCCAATGTATTACTTAGTGATGCTCTTTAAGATAAGAATTTTCTATTTCATTAAAAGACTTTTTCTATACTTACTCAACTTTATGTTAATTAGAGTGAATGGTAATTTAATAAAAGATGCATCGATAATACTTGTCATCCACCATTAACAGTTAACCAAAAAGATGTGTATTTGAACAGTGGCAGTAAGTTAATATTCAGTTCAAGTGTTTTCTTATCAAAGTAAAAAGGTGTTTTCATTTTCGCCCTGTTCATTGGGAAGGTGGGTAACCAGGGTTGAATTTGATGGCATGCCAATATCATGTTATAGAAACTTAAAAAAAGAAACAGCTAAATTAAGGGCTGAGGTGAAGTTTAAGGATTTATTGAATGCAAACATTTTGAATACTAGAAATGGTGATTGAAAAAATAAGTAGGTGTTTAAGAGAAAAGTAGACTTCTTTATGCTTGAAATGATATAAATACACTCCTACAAGGAGGAATTGATTAGAATAATTCTATTTTTATCTACACTGAAACACTGGAAATGACTTGCTATTGACAGATTCAGAGATACAGAAAGTATTTATATGGAAATGTTTTCATCTCCAACTGACAATAATCTCTTCTGAGCTCACCTGGGTCATAAGAACCCTCTCCAAAGAGCAAACTATGCCTGATCTTATGAAAGGGTAAAAACAGGTCATTTTCTTCAGTTTTGTTGCAATTTACATCTGCTGTGCACAGAATCCCTATTTACTGTACAGAGTGGTGGATTTAGATTATTCAATTTCATATTTTTGTTCCCTCAAAAACAATTTAATGCATAACAAGGCATATTATAGAAATGAATGAAAAATTGTTAAGAGAAGTAAGTCTCAATGTTGGACAGTTAATGCATTGGATTTTTGTTTTTGTTATCTGTTTCTAAGATGTTTTTGTTTTTTGTATTTTTTTTATTTTCCCAGTCTGAACATCAATACAGAGAATTATGTTTGACAATGATTTTGCTTTAGAGTAAAGTTTGTGAACCAAAAACAACAACAAATACACTATAATCTTTAAGGCTATGGACAGGCTAGCCACAGAATCTGTCTATATAAAAATTGCATGATTTACTCTATTTGTACCATTTATATCTACTCTATATAGATCATTTTGTGGGTTTGGTGTTTTTTTTTTTAACGTAAAAAGGCCCTTTAAGCTTTCCATTTAAAAGACAGTAATCCCTACCTAGTATGAATAACTTCATAAATTCTATCACTGTAGAAGGTGAACTGTATAAGCAGGTGAACCAACTTTAATATACAAAACATTTGCATTTATATTTTTTATAAAAAAAGTCCAACCAAAGTTCATGTCATTTGCATTGACTTTATATTGACCCTTCCAACTGAGAGAAATGATGGGGTTCATCTGCAATATATGGGTAGGTTATAGAACACATTGAAGTGAGACCTTCTTTCAGCATAAAGAATCAAGAGGTCAAAATAGAAAAGAGCTGCCTCGCATTGTAAATGTGATGATTCAACTAACAAATAGTCCAACATATTTGCCAATTATGCTAAACTGCCAGAAAACACAACAATTTTTCATTCACACGTGATATTGAATAATTTAGATCCATCGTATTTGATCTTTTTTGGTATCCTTCAGTCATTGTTCATAAGGTGACTTTTTAACTGGTTCGTGATGTAATACGTAGCCATTGTTCAAATCAATATCTTTGACTTCGGTATCATAGAACAGAAATTTTAAAATCTTTTGAAATTTGTGTTTCGGGTTTTTGTACATGGTAACCAGCCATTTGTGAAACTTGACCGCATATAATTGTATTATTTAGAACAAATGTTTTGCAACCACCTTTAAAACATGTTATACATTTCAGTATTTTTACAATGTCTTCTTTAGAATGTGTGGGAACATATTTGTCAGGTTCAGATGAATTATGTAACAATGAAACCTCAAAGCTGTTATGAAGTATACAGTTTATGATTACTTTTGTAAAAGAAAATGGAAAAGCACTTGAAATATAATTTTACTGTTTCATATGTATTTTGAAAAATAAATAAAGTGATCATAAATTATTTTTTGTCTTTGAAGAAAATACCTTTTTAAGATTTACTTTTGAGACCTTTGCATTGCTAAGTTTTACTTTAGTAGTCGTTTTTGCCACTCATTAGAGAGTGATGTGATGCATTTATCAATAATTCACTAACACGAGCAACTGAATGTATCTTAAAAATCTCACTTAATACACACCATTTTTTCACAAAACTGTTAATTTAAGGTCCTGGATTATTTCCACTGAGGAGTAATGAAAACAATCATTAATCAAGTGTTAAAGAGGTAAACACCTACATAGATTAGCTATGTTTGTTTCATCTGCAGAAAATCCCTATAAATAGCAAGTGATCCAGTAGCTCGAGTATACCAGTTATTTTGTTCATTTGTTTCTGTTTTTCCTCAGATCTTCAAAAAGATTTTCATAAGGAACATTGGTGTCGCAACTAGTCGTAGGTGCTCAACACAGCACATGACGCAGAGGAAATCATGATCATTGATAAACCAGATGTGCCATACTATCATCATCGCCTCAAAAAAAAAAAAAAAAAAAACAGCTCATAAGACAAGTAAATAAATCTATGCCTTTGGATAGAATGCAGGATAAAGAGTTAGTGATCTGACCTGTCTGGCCTTACTTAAGTTTCTACACCCAAAAGGTATGTAGCGCGTAAATGAAATCCAAGCTGCTCTGAAAAAAAAACCAATTAAATGCCTACTTCTAAGAATTTTTTTTTTGTTAGTATTTCCACATATCTCAGCAAATGTTTGTATTTCTATCCACACGGATTTAAAATTTACACTTCCACTAACAATATAAGATAGTTTCTAAGTAGCCTGGTCAGTACTTGGTAGCATTATGATTCAAGTCTTTGCCAATTTGAACATGACAAAGATGATAGCTCTTCAATGTTTTAATTTTTATTCTTTTTTTCGTACTGGTATTGATCACTTTTCATATGTATTGATTGGAAACTTGGATTTCATTATTTAAGACTTTTCTCATTCTTCTATTAAAATTTCTTCCTTACTGATTTTTAGAAGTTGTTATCCCATTTTTTAAATGCATACAAATTCTTCATATAATCACATCTTAAACATAGCTCCATTCTGCTAACCAGAAGGCACAATAATTAGGTTATGATCATATAGGCAACTTATACAATGTATATGATGAAAAATACATTGAAAAATATATGTGAGAAATATAAAGCAAGTGCAATCAAAAGGTATCATCTCCTGAAAAGCATGAGTTGTTATCTTGACAGTTTGTGCTGTCACCACCAATGTATCTGACAGAATTTGAAAGCATCCAATTCATGGATAAACTATTTAAAATTCCTTTGTGTGTGAGATTTGAACAGTTTTGATTCTATTCGCTCTTATAGAATAATACAATACCATAGGAATATACATCCTTTAATGTCTACGGAGAATAAAACCAAAAATCTGAATAGTAACCACAAATAGGATACTTGACAGTTTCTGGTTCTTTAACCCACTTTTCCTCCAAATGGAAAAAAATCATATAAAGTTCCAAATATGAGTATAAATTATGTGAACAGAATCAATTCCCACTGTGAATGCACTTAGTGAATTTAATTGTTAGCTTGTACACATTTTCATGAGCAATTTTTTTGGTAAATTTCAGAACAAATAAGACTGAACACTTTATCTTACATGGGAAGCTACACCTGAGTCAGTGATGGGAAATCAAACCAGATGTAAAGGAGCTAACATGTAAGAAACACACTGAGAACACAAAATACAAACAGGCCGCCAAATTGCACAATTCCTGAGGGTATTGATCACACTGTAGTCTATGTAAATGGTGCCTCCAGGAGCACACAAATCTAACCAACTTAAATTAGTGAATGACAATGGAGAAACAGTATTAAAAGCCATAGTTACCTCAACCAGAAGCTCTAACTGAAAGCGAGGATCAAGAATTAAAGGAGAGTTTTTTGATTTGTTTTGTTTTAAATTGGGCATATTGCCCAAAACCTACAGTTCATATACTATGCACCAAGCACCATGCTCATTAAATACCTTATCCCTAGATACTTTTTCAATGAAGACATACAAATGGCTAACAGACACATGAAAAAATGTTCAAAATCATTAGCCATCAGGGAAATTCAAATCAAAACCACACTGAGATACCACCTTACGCCAGTTAGAATGGCAAAAATAGACAAGACAAGAGACAACAATTGTTGGAGAGGATGTGGAGAAAGGGGATCCCTCCTACATTGTTGGTGGGAATGCAAGTTGGTACAGCCACTCTGGAAAACAGTGTGGAGGTCCCTTAAAAAGTTAAAAATTGAGCTACCCTATGATCCAGCCATTGCACTACTGGGTGTTTACCCCAAAGATACAGACGTAGTAAAGAGAAGGGCCATATGCACCCCAATGTTCATAGCAGCAATGTCCACAATAGCTAAATCGTGGAAGGAGCCGAGATGGCCTTCAACAGATGACTGGATTAAGAAGTTGTGGTCCATATATACAATGGAGTATTACTCAGCTTTCAGAAAGAACGAATTCTCAACATTTGCTGCAACATGGACGGCACTGGAGGAGATAATGCTAAGTGAAATAAGTCAAGCAGAGAAAGACAACTATCATATGATTTCTCTCATCTATGGAACATAAGAACTAGGATGATCAGTAGGGGAAGAAAGGGATAAAGAAAGAGGGGGTAATCAGAAGGGGGAATGAAACATGAGAGACTATGGACTCTGAGAAACAAACTGAGGGCCTCAGAGGGGAGGGGAGTGGGGGAATGGGATAGACCGGTGATGGGTAGTAAGGAGGGCACGTATTGCATGGTGCACTGGGTGTTATACGCAACTAATGAATCATCGAGCCTTACATCGGAAACCGGGGATGTACTGTACGGTGACTAACATAATATAATAAAAAAATCATTTAAAAAAAAATAAATAAATACCTTATCCCTAATCTATACAAAATCCCTGTGAAGTATTATTATGACCATTTTTAAATGGAGAAATTGAGGTTCAGATCAATTAAGTGGATATACATAATATTTAGTGGTAGAGCACAGCTTTGAACAAATGGTTAAACCATTCCAAAGTCTGGGCTTTTATTCTCTACATGTCATGAAATAGAAAAGCTAATATTTATGCAAATTAAAAATTTTTGACAGATGCTGTTTCTTTTTTTTTTTTTTCTTTTTTCACACATGCTGTTTCTTGGTCCTTACACAAAGTGTGTGAGTTTTCTCTCTGCCATTTCACAGGGATGGTGTTTGTGATTAAGAGAGGTTAAATGGAAGCGCAAGGCCATGTAGTAGATGGTGGGACCGACCTCAAATCTAGGTCTTTGGCCCTCAAACTGCATGCACAATTTATTAGCTGATGCTTTCTCAGTAGAACACAACACTAAACATCCTATGAAACAAAGGAGAACTTACTGGCTTTTTTAACGCCTGTTGGTAGATCACCAAGATGAAGGATATATAAACTTCATCGACTTTTACTTTAGTCATCTATAAATTGAGATCAATTTTGTCTGCTCGATCTACCGATTAGTTAATGTATGCCATTTTTATAATGTGTAAACCATTATGCAAACAGTAGGTACTAGTTTTTGTCACCAACACCATTCCTATCATTAATGCCTAATGTCTTTGGATGGGATAAATATTTTTAAGAGCCATAAGCTGGGCGTATCAAGTTGCTAAAAAGAAGGGAGTAGATACCAAATTGACTCTGACCTTACAGAAAAGGGCAAAGAAGGGAAGAGAAGGAGCATGGTACATAAGCTCAGGTCCTATAAAATCCTACTAATCATATCTCATTTTTAAATTATTTTTCCATTGTCATAATCCTAGTTCAAGCCACGAAACCTCTTTTCTGAGTTTGATAAATCTTGCTAATTGCTTTAAAAACCTCCAGATTCTCATAGAAGTCACTCTCTACTGCCCAGTGCCACCTCTAGAAAACGCATCTTTGTACATTCCAGATCCTTACACAAAAACCCTTAATGAGTCTTAAAGGAGAAAAAAGTGGTATTGGAACATCTGGAAATTCAGTTTAAAAATAATAATTAGAAAACCTACTTCACATGATACATAAAAGTTAATTTCAGACATATCAAACCTTATTGTAAATCTTAAGCCTATAAAGATTCTGAAAGACCAAGCAGAATATCTTCATGACCTTGGGGTAAGCATACTTGGCTAAGACTTTCTAGTTTCTTAGAAATAGCCCAAGGCAATACAGAATGTCTTAAAAATGGAAAGATTTAAATTCCCTCCAAATTGAGAAGCAACTCAAACTTTCAAAGACACTCTAATCAAAACCCAAATGAGTTTTTTCTAAATTTTATTTTAATAGAATTTGACGTAAATGTGTTTAGAAAAGTAAAAGTCTATGAACAGCCATATTGCTGAAATAGAAGAAGGAAGGGGTGACTTACTCTAAAAACATCATGGCTTATTCTGAAACTATAGTGATTAAAACAGTGTGACAATAGTGCAAGATTAGACAAATTGGCAAAACAAAGGGAGCAAAAACATGTCAGGTAGATATGGAAATTAGATATGTGACAGAGAAGACAAAGTACATTGTGGGAAGAATGGAATTATTTATTTAATAACTGCACTTGTAAGAATGGTTATTCATAGGGAATAATAGAGTCCACACATTAAGTGTCAAAAACTTTCAAAATTCTATTATAGAGTTTAATTTTTGGAGACAAGAGAATGGCTTCTTAAGCTACAAAATATGCTTGACATTTTTTAAAAAGATCAATAAAGCATATTACATTTAATAATTTGATACCAAAAGCAAGGGCAACAAAAAAATATACAAATGGGACTACACTAACTAAAAACTTCAGCACAGCCAAGAAAACAATCAACAAAATGAAAAGGCAACCTACTGAATGAGAGAAAATATTTGTAAGTCATAAATCTGATAAGGGGTTAATATCCAAAATATATAAAGAACTCATCTGACTCAAGAGCAATAGAACAAAAACTCTGATTTAAAATTGGGCAGAGGAATTGAACAGATGTTTTTCCAAAAAGGACATTAAAATCACCAACAGGCACATGAAAAGAGACTCAACATCACACTACTCATTAGGGAAGCGCAAATCAAAACCACAATGAGCTATCACCTCACACTGTTAGAATGGCTATTATCAAAAAGATAAGAAATAACAAGTGTTGGCAAGGATGTGGAGAAAAGGGAAATCTCCAGCACCATTGGTAAATGTAAATTGGGACAGCTACTATCGAAAACAGTCTGTAGGTTCCCCAAATATTAAAAATAAAGCTACCAGTGGCTTCTGGGTGCCTTAGTCGATTGAGCGTCTGAGTTGGTTTCAGCAGAGGTTGTGATCTTATGGGTCGTGGGATCGAAGCCCAAATCAGGCTCCCTGCTCAGGGGGGAGTCTGCTTGAGATTCTCTGCCCCACCTCACTCCCACACTCGCATTTGCTCTCCCTCTCTCTCCCAAATAAATCTTAAAAAAAAAAAAAAATAGAACTACCATATGATGCAGCATTTCCACTTCTGGGAATATATGCAAAGAAAATGAAAACACTAACTTGCAAAGGTATCTGCACTCACCCCCCTCTATGTTCATTTCAGCATTATTTACAATAGCCAAGATACGAAAATAACTGAAGTGTCTGTCCATCGATAGATGAATGGATAAAGAAAATGTGAAATATATATTTGCAATGGAATATTAGTCATTAAAAAGAATGAAATCTTGTCATTTACAACAACATGGATGGACCTCGAGGGCATTATGTGAAGTGAAATAAGTCAGACAGAGAAAGACAAACACCACATGATCTCATTATATGTGGAATCTTAAAAAAAAAAAAAAACACAACAACAACTACTAAGCTCACAGATACAAAGAACAGACTGGTGGCTGCCAGAGGTGTCAGGGTAGAGGGGTCATGTGTGAAACTGGTGAAGAGAGACAAAAGGTACAAACTTCTAGGTACAAAATAAATAAGCCAAGGGGTTGTAATACACATCATGGCAACTATAGTTAATAATACTATATTGAATATTTGAAAGTTCTTAAGATAATAGATTTTAAAAGTTCTCATAGTAAGAACAAAAAATGCTGTAACAATGTATGGTGAAAGATGTTAACTAGACTTATTGTGATCATTTCACAAATACAGTCATTATGTTGTACACCTGAAACTAATAAAATTTATGTCAATTATACCTCAATTTAAAAAAAAACTTTAATTATTTGTCATTATAAAAAAAAACACCTTTAAAAAGTGAAAAGGCAAGCTCAAATTGGGGATAAGATATTTACAACACATAATGTTAACCAAGGGTTAGTAGCGCGTTATATGAAAAAAATCTTACACATAGATAAAAGCTTAAATAACCTAATTTAAAATTTAAAACATCAAAACCATGGAAGGTATTTTAAGGAGGAGGAGAAAATGCATTTGGGCAATAAACATATAAAGAGATACTCCACCTTATTAGTCAAGGAAATATAAATCAACCCTTTAATGAGATAACGATATATGGCATTAACTGACAAACACAAAAGTCTAACAATACCAACTCTAAAAATACTAACTCTAATAGGATTCCTAATATATTTCTTACAGGAGAGTAATAGTAAGAAAACAATTTGGAAATATCTATTAAACACCCACATACCCAGGATGCAGCAATTCCACTACTGAGTATACACCCAGAGAAACACTACTCATGTGGAGTTAGTAGACAGGTACAAGAATTTTCATAGAAACACTGTACAAATAGGGGGCATAAAAGCAGGAAATGACCCACGTGTTTATAGAAAGGGTGCTGGATGAAGAAAGTATGATACATTCAACAACAAAATATTACAGAACAGTGAAATCACTAAATTATTTCTACCTATGACATGGATAAATTTTAGTAACAAAACATTGACAGAAAACACTGAACTCTGAAGAATTTATGTATACACCTTTATATAATTTTTTAATCTCTAAAGAATATTGTATCATTGCAAACAAAAAACTACTCACAAACTAACTTAAAGAGAACAAAAGAATAAAAACTGTGATAACTGAGTAAGAATTGGCATGAAATTTAGATTCCAAAAATAAACCCCCATATTTATGATCAATTTTTGACAAGTACGCAAAAATAATTCAATGAGGAAACAATAGTCTTTTCAACAAATAGTGCTGGAACAACTGGATATCCACAACCAAATGAATGAAGCAGGATGGCTACTCACACAATATACAAAAACTAACTCAAAATGGATCAAATACCTACATGTAAGAGCAAAAATGATAAAATTCTTAGAAGAAAACATAGTATGCCTATGCTTGGATTTAGCAATGATTTTTTAAGTGTGAAAACAAAAGCACTAGCAATCAGAAATAAATAAATTGAATTTCATCAAAATTAAAAATTTTCGTGCTTCAGAGGATACCATCAAGAAAGTAACAAGACAGGGGCGCCTGGGTGGCACAGTCGCTAAGTGTCTGCCTTCGGCTCAGGGCATGATCCCAGCGTTATGGGATCGAGCCCCACATCTGGGCTCGCTAGGAGCCTGCTTCTTCCTCTCCCACTCCCCCTGCTTGTGTTCCCTCTCTCGCTGGCTGTCTCTATCTCTGTCTCTAAATAAATAAATAAAATCTTTAAAAAAAAAAAAAAAGTAAAAAGACAAACTACTGAATAGGAGAAAATATATGCAAATTACATATCTTATAAAAGACTTGTGTCGAGATATATAAAGAACACTTATAACTCAGTAATAAAAAGACAAAGAACCCAATTTAAAATTGGGCAAGGGATCTGAAAAGGCATTTCTCCCAAAAGTCATACATATGGTCAATGAGCACTGAAAAAGATGTTCAGCATCACCAGTTATCAAGGAAATGGAAATCAAAACCACAATGAGATACCACTTAACACCCACTAACATATCTATAATTTAAAAGATGATAAAAAGAACTGACAAAATTGTAAAAAATTAAATGGAACCCTCTTGATGGTTAATAGAAATGTAAAGTGGTGTGGCCAGTTTAGAAAATTGTCTGGCAGTTCCTCAAAATTGTACACATAAAGTTATCATATGACCCAGCAATTCTACTTCCTAAATATACCCCCAAGAAAAATAAAGTCATATGTCTGCAAAAACACTTGTACATGGATGTGCATAGCACCATTATTCATAATAGCAAAAAAAGAGGAAACAATCCAAATGCTCATCAACTGGTGAATGGAAAAATAAAACGTGGTATAGCCACACAGTGGAATATTATTTGGCAATAAATAAGAATGAAACACTAGTACGCGCTACAATATGGTGAACCTTGGAACATTATGTTAAGTGAAAGAAGCCCGTCACAAAAGTTAGTATGAACATGATGATTCCACTCAAGTGAAATGGCTAGCAAAGACAAATACACAGAAACAGAAAGTAGATTAGTGGATGCCTGGGGCTGCAGGAGAGGGAGCATGGGGAGGACTCCAAAGCGCACAGAATTAGTTTTGGGATGATGAAAATATTCTAAAATTGATTGTAGTGATGATTGTACCAGTATGTGAATACACTAAAAAAATTAATTATATGCTTTAAGTGGATGCATTTTTTGGTATATGAATTGTATCCCGATAAATCTGTTGCTACAAAAAAAAAAAAAAGAAAAAGAGAGAGAGAGAGAGAGAATGAAAAAAATCCAGGGTAGTGTTTATTTGGAAGTGGGAGCTAGAGGAATAGAATAAGGATGAATAAATGTATAGGTATAAATAACTAGAAATAGTCTAGTTCTTGATTAAGTTGTGAGTTTATGGATATTCTTTATATTAATAATATACATACGCACCATACATACAACATAAAATAAAAGAGTACCTTGCGTGGACCAATGAAGATAATTTGTGTACAAACCAAGCATTATGATTAACAGAATTCTATGCAACTAAGGTCCATTTAAAAATTAATTAATTAACATCTCCTGTTAAATCCTATAAATCACATCCCCAGTTCAAAAAACTGGATTTGTGGATCAAAATGCTTAGCTGAATCTGTTAAACTGAGATAAAAATTTAATTTTATAATCTAAAATAGTAAGTGCAAGAATTAACAGGCACTGATCTCTTTCAATCTCTATTCCACCAGGATAAATAACTACATCCATGTTCATTGCCCCATTGTCCCCATTTCCTCCATACCCATGTTCCCTTTTGAATAAATTTGTTTCATTTTATTTACCACCACAGTCTTAGCCATTGTATGGACTATGGAGAAATGAAAGAAAGAGTAAGGATAGTAGCAGTGCTGGCCAAAGGGCTGCCATATAAAACTGGCAATGGAATAGAGATTGGGAAGAGTGCTCTTGTATTATAAAACAGGGTTTTATATAACTAGTCTCACAAAACGTTTAATCTAAAAGTTTGTTATTTGTAACTTTGAAATATCAGTTTTGATACTTGCTTTTTCTGTTTGTTTGGTTTTGGGATTTTTGCTTTTACATAATTCCTCTTTACCCTTCTCCATGGTTTAGTTTCTCTTCTATGCTCCTACTTTTGAATAGGAAGTAAGGAATGGCTATACTTTTACTTTGGCACCTTTGGAGCAAAAGCCCCAGCTCTTAACATACAATGCAGAAGTTTCAAGGAAAAGGTAATATGTGAATCTGAAAGTCAGTTTCAGCAAATCACTCTAATTATTAACCATGTTACATTTTTGAAACATTGTTTCATATAACACATGATGATATACAATTTAATGTGTTTTCAACAAACACTATCATTTTTTTAATTTTATTTATTTATTTGACAGAGAGACAGCAAGAAAGGGAACACAAGCAGGAGGAGTGGGAGAGGGAGAAGCAGGCTTCCTACTGAGCAGGGAGCCAGATGCGAGGCTTGATCCCAGGACTCTGGGATCATGACCTGAGCCGAAGACAGACGCTTAACTGACAGAGCCACCCAGGCACCCCAACGCTATCATTTCTTACATGCTACACCTTTGCCTTCTTCACACAAATTTTGGGAAACAAAATGCCCAAATTTCAGACGCATAGTGTCATATACATATATATTTTCTTTAATTCAGAGCATTTTGGAATTCTCTTATTCCTTACAAAGCCTTATCATTGTTCAAACCAAAAGGTGTTTTCTAAATCGCCACTAAAATTCAAATTTATGTAGATACCATAAATATTAGTACTGATCTTATTTAAATTTAAACTTTGATTTATTTAACATTCATTATAATAACTCCTTTCAGTTTTTCCATCTGTCTCTTCAACAAAAATAAAATTTAAGCATCTCTTTTTAAACAAATTTTGTCATTTAATCCAGCTATCTTGCATGAACTGACAGCTGTCACTTATTTGTACATCAATATTTCCGCCAGAAACAACTAAATAAGCCCAAAAGAATCTAGCTACCAATGTCATACAGCATTCCAGTCCTTATGATTCTATTTTCAATTTGCACAATTTTGTAGGAATATTATCTTATGAACTAAAACATTGGAATAATTCTCCTTTTATGGACTATATCTACAATGAACTAGATTAGCTTTCTTAAGTATAGGCATAGTTGTCTAAGTAAATATAATAGCTAGTTGTGCATTCTAGTTGTTTAACTTATTGTGAGGGTTAGGTAATTTAATTATAACTACTGTAAATCTCAGCAACAGTTTTACCATGAAATTGGCATTCAGTCCTTCCCATTGATTTCAAATGTATTTAATCTTTGTTTATATTTTCTGAAATTTTTCATTGTTATTCAATGTTGTTGTCTTCATCACTGTATTGTTAAATTAGAATATTTTGTATCATAAATAGCTATTTTTCATGGGTAATTTTTTTTTAAGATTTATTTATTTATTTGACAGAGAGAGAGCACGAGCAGGAGGGGCAGAGGGAGGGGGAGAGAGCGTCTCAAGCCAGACTCCATGCAGAGAAAGGAGCCCAATGTGGGGCTCGATGTCATGACCCTGAGATCATGACCCAAGCCAAATCCAAGAGTCGGATGCTCAGCCAACTGTGCCACCCAGGGTGAATTTTTATTATTAAAACAAATGACATAATCAAGGGAATTCTATCTCCTACATATAAAAAGATGGGAAAAATCCGAACCAAGGAGTTTTAAAATTTCAAATCTTGATTTAAAGTTTCCTTCTTTAAAGATAATTTAGTTGATACTCTTTCTCCATTGTTTTCAACCTTACATTAGAACCTTAATATATTCTCATTATATTGGTACTATATGGAAACTTTCTTTTAAGATTTTTAATTTATTCATTTGAGAGAGAGAGAGAGAGCAAATGAAAGCACAAGCAGGGGAAATGGTGAGAGGGAGAAGCATATTCCCTGCTGAGGGGGTAGGGGCAGAAAGAGAGGGGAAGCAACGAGGAGACCGATTCCAGGACCCAGGATCATGACCTGAGCCTGAGACAGATGCATAACTGACTGAGCCACCAAAGTGCCCCATGGAAATTTCTTTATAATATTTGCTTCACATTCTTGCCTTAGTAGTTGAGTGCATAAAAATTGTTATGAAAATGTTAGTACAGGCTTTTTGCATGGTTTTAAAGTCTTCACAGGTATCAAGAAATAAATTTTACTTGACCATAGCTGAGATTTAGGAGATTTTGTGTCTTACATGATAACATTGTACAGTGTCATCATAAACAAGCAAGTATGCTTAAACAGGCACATAGGCGGGACATAAGCAGGACAGAGAAAGTGAGGTAGAAGTGCCAGAATCAGTTGTGTTATTTTCATTTTCTTTCTGCCTGAAAATATTCCAGGGTTCACTTTGCCACAGAGCAGACGGAAACATGATGTATCTTTTACATCGCCTTTTTATCTGTACTTTTGAAAATTTTACCACATTTTAACAGTGGCACATTCTTCCCCTTTGAATTGTGTGTATGATACAGGACATATGTGTCCCCAAACTTCACTGAACTTATTCTTAAGATAAGAAAGTAGAACAACAGTCTCTCAGTTTTGCAGAGAAAATAATGTGATAAAATAATCTGTACAAGACTAAATTTGCATTCAACTATAAGGACAAAAAAAAAAGATATTTTTAGATGTTCAAGCAGCCAGAAAGTATAGTATACACATACACTTAATATAAAATATTTGAAGAAGTAATTCAACAAAATGAGAAAAGAAAAAAAGCAAAGAACTTAAGAACAGAGAAGTCACAATACAAACATATATGGAATTGAATTAGGTAAATATGGAAATGAAATTAGGTAAATATGGAAGAAGAAAGGCCAGTTGAATTTATGGAGGTTGTTAATACACACTTAGATAAATATTCAAGGAAAATAACAGTTATATTATATTTACCTAAAAATAGATATTATTAAAATAAAAACAAAGTATATGCCTTCTAAATTGAGAGAAGAAAACAAAGCAGTCAGGGGCGCCTGGGTGGCTCAGTCCTTAAGCGTCTGCCTTCAGCTCAGGGTATGATCCCAGAGTTCTAGGATCCTCCTCCCCTGGGAGCCTGCTTCTTCCTCCCCCACTCCCCGTGCTTGTGTTCCCTCTCTCGCTGGCTGTCTCTCTGTCAAATAAATAAATAAAATCTTAAAAAAAAAAAAAAAAAGAAAAGAAAACAAAGTAGTCAATATAGCAAAAGACCAAAATAAAGAAGGAAAACAATAAACAATAAGAAACCATTAAAAACAATAAATTACACAACAAGATAACATAAGATCAGATATTAGTTGAGATAAAGCAAACAGGTAACCTCCTCTGTTTACATCAAACACTGTCAGAGTAAGTAAATAGATATATGTCCAACAGTAGGACTTTGGCAAAATAAATTATGCCACACACTGCATTAAAAAATATCACACTTCAGAAGAATACTTGGTATTAGAAAATTATTTTTATACATTTTAAAAAGAAATTGCAAACAAAAGATTTTATATATAAACCAGCTGCTGAGGCACCTGGGTGGCTCAGTCTGTTAAGCATCTGCCTTCAGTTCAGGTCATGATCTCAGTGTTCTGGGATTGAGCCCTGCATCTGGTCTCTGTCCCTCCCCCTGCTTGTGCTCTCTATCGCTACCTCTCTCTCCCAAAAAATAAATAATATCTTAAAAAAAAAAAAAAAAAAAGAACCAGCTGCCTTCTGAAGAGCATGAACACTTAGCCGTTCAGGAGAGGAGAGGTGGTCTTGGCCACCATCTCAGTTACATGTAGATGCATGGATGTAAAAATAGATAAACTGTGACTGCTTCAGGACAATGCTTTTTGCTGTGATTGGTTTTTTTCTTTAATGAAAGTGTCTTCTGCTAATCTTTTCCTTGGATTTTGATATATCGGTTTCAACATAAAGAGAGAGGCAGAGCTAAATTGTTTTTGCAAAATTAAGGAAAGAAGAATTTGAACTTAACCAGAGGCAAGCAAGAAATCAGAGCCAACAAGACTGGGAATTACAGGAGAAAGCGTCAAAAAGAAACTTCCAGTGACAATAAAGCCTAGAAGGAGCATCAGAGAAAAGACGTGTCTAATGAGATTCTAAGACTCTGCTATGACCCCTTAACGTTCTTCCTTCTGTAAAGCCCTCATTGTTCACATTGACATCTGTGTGAGCAGATGTGTAAGAGGACTTGTACAGGTGCTGAGTTCCCTGCCAGGGTGATGCTGGGGGCAGGAGGAAAGAAAGCACACAGCAGCCTAGGAGAGGAGGGGTGGGGTGGGGTGCTCTCAGCTGCCATATCAGTTACATATGGATGCACAGAAAGAAAATTAAAAGTGGATAAAACTGTCACTGTTTCAGGACAATGCATTTTGCTGTGACTGCGTTTTTTCTTTACATATATTGTAATATTTCAAATATAATGAACACATTGTAGTATAAACGCCAACGATTTTCTAACAAGGAAAAAAATCCTTTAGTCATTAGTTCATTCAATCTATATCTACTGAGCAGCTACTCTTATGTCAGCCATTCTTCTGGAAACTTAAAATTCATCTGTGATCAAAAATACAAAAATAATCAAAATTCATTATCTTATGTGATTAAATTCTACTGAGAGTCAGACCATGAACCATACATAGTAAATAGATGAAATATGTATGGCAGAATCAAATAATGGTATTAAATAAAGAGAATAAATTAAGAGGAACCACTGGTGCTAGGAAGGGTAGGCTGTCATTTTAAATAGGGTGGTAGAATAAAAAATTAAATAGGGTAAGCCTTTGGGAGGCCACATTTAAGCAAAGACTACAAGCAAGGAAAGAGTTAAACATAAAGCTATCTAGAAAGAAGAATGTCCCAGGCAAAGAGAATAACCAGTGAAAGACCCTAAAATAGAGAATACTCAAATGTTCAAAGAAAAGCAAGCTGGCCACTGGGCTGCAATGGAGTGAGTGAGGAAGAGAATAGCCCGAGGTGAACAAGTCAGAGCACAAGTGCATGCAGGTCATGTAAGACTTTGGGTTGTTGTAAGGAATTTGACTAAAGCAGACTAAAGCAGACTAAGAAGGCACAGCAGAGGTGGTGGAGGAAAATCAGGGGGGTGCAGATTTCTACAAGCCAGGTGAGGAAAGTGTATTAAGGAGAAGGATATAATCAACTGAGTGAAATGTTTCAAAAAGATGAAGCAAGATGAGGACTGAGAATTGGCCAACAGATTTTGTAAGTGACTTGTGACCTTAATACACACAGTTCTAGTGGAAGGATGAAGCCAAAGTCTGGCTGGGTGGGTTAGAACAAGGAGTTAAGAAATAATTAGAGGTGAGGAATTTGAGACAGTGAACAGGACAGCTGCAAAGAACAGAACAGGACTGTTATTTGATGGGGACAGTAGGGTCAAGAAAAGTTTTAACTTTTTTTAAGATGGGGCAATATCATCATTCTCATGTACTGTTGGGAATAATGGTATAAACAAGGAAAACCCAATAATATGAGAGAGAGAGGCAGAATCTGTTGAGCAATAGCTTTATATGAGAGGAGCCAAGGTCTACTGCCCCCGTGGAAGGACTGAATCAGGGGCACAGGCAGTTCATGTATCAATCGCTGCCAGAGCTTTTAGCTACAGGTGTTGCTAGGCTGGTCAATATGGTGCTGGAATCTGAGGAAGTACTCCTTTGAACACTTCAGGATTCTCAGTACAGAAGGAAGCAATGGTGTCAACCGAAAAGGAAGGCCACAGGGGAAGTATTCAAAGTGTGAGAGAGAAAGAGGTGAGAAAATCTTACAGAAGAGTGGAGGGTAAGTGGCCCAGGGAAATGTACTATGAATGCAGAGCAAAATTCAGGGTCTCCTTGCAGGTTCATGGCCCTATATTTGAAGTAGAAGCAGTCAATGTGGTTGCATGTTTTTCTACAGTCATACTCAGCTTCAGGAGTATAGGCATAAAATTTTGATTATGGGTGGAACAAAAAGGTTGGCAAAGGGAGGAGCAGTACAAGGTGAAGCTAGGTAGGACCCAGCCCATGAGGCAGTATGACTACTACTCATTTGGACTTTCTTTTCTTTTCTTTTCTTTTTTTTAAGATTTATTTATTTGACAGAGACTGAGCACAAGCAGGGGGAGCAGCAGGCAGAGCGAGAGGGCTAAACAAGCTCACCATGGATCAGGGAGCCTGATGTGGGGCTCACTCCCAGGACCCTGGGATCATGACCCAAGCCAAAGGCAGACACTTAACCCACGGATCCACCCAGGCACCCCTGGAATTTCTATTAGTGGAATGATTGCCCATAGACAATAAGGTTTACATTTTTTTAATATTGAGGGAATAAATTGAAGGTGTGCAAAAGTGAAACAAAGATAAAGAACACTGAAGGTAGGACATTTATGATAGAGGAGGATTGAAAAATATTTTTCCACATACTGAATTTGAGGTGACTGCAATGTCTAAATGGCTATGTCAGGTAATCCAAAACATTTGCTGATGGTAAGAAGGAAGCAAGGTCTTTAAGGATAGAGAGGAAAATTCTGAAGTGGTTCTTGAAGAACCAGAGAAAGCTACATAAATTAATGTTGATGCTGAAGGGCTGAAGCATAAAAATGAAACAATTATGCCACAACATACCTTGAGGGCATTAAGTGAAATAAGTGAGGGTTAAGTGAAATAAGTCAGACAGAGAAAGATAAATACCCTATGATCTCACTTATATGTGGAATCTAAATACAGTAAGCTCACAGAACAGATAGTAGATTCGCGGCTGCCAGGGGCAGAGGGCTGGGGAAGACGGGGAGATGTTGGTCAAAATGTACAAACTGAGATGAATGAGTTCCTGGGATCTAATGTGCAGCATGGTGACTATTGTCAACAATACTGTATTGTATCCTGGAAATTTGCCATTAAGAGTAGAGCTTTAATGGTCTCACCATAACAACAAAAAAATGATAATTAAGTGAGGTAAAAAACGTGTTAACTAATTTTATTGTGGTAAACATTTTGATATATATATATATATATATATATAATCACATTGTAGACCTTAAATTTACACAATGTTACATGTCAATTATATCTCAAGCAGGAAAAAAACTAATTAAGCCAAAAGATTATAAAAACTGACAAGAAGTATAAGATTATGGCCTTACAGTGGGGTGTCTGAATTGGTGACTTTAAGTTAGCCCAGTTTGAGGCAGCCAAAGGTATAGGATGCGCACATGGAAGTGAGGCTCTCAGATGGTTGGGAGAACATCATTTCAGGCAGGTGACCAAGGTATTAGTAGCCTAAGTGTTTCATATTATCTAACCCAGAGATGAGTGGGGTATGAGCAGGGGAACAACTGCTGCTTGAGAAATGCTACAGGAGGAAGTTAGGTTAAAGCAAACATGAGGAAGACGCTGAGGCTTTATAAGAGTTTGCTGATCATGGAAAAGGAATAGTAAATGGCACAATAAGAGAGTTTAGGTGAGTCTAAAGGGATGAGAGACCAGATCAGTGGAGAGGAGCCCCAGAAGCGTCAGGAGAATGTGAACTTGGGAGTGGTGAGATGACCAGAATGTCTGAGGACAGCAGGAATACCAAACAGCAGTCCCTGGAGAGTGGTGGGCTCTCAGCATCCTAGGGTTGCTGAAGTCTGGAAAAGATGCCAGTTGTCTTGTGATGGGGTGGAGGGTAAGCTCTCTAGATGTCTTTGGGTGATAGCTCCTGGAGAATGTTTCTTCTATTAAATTGCGTTATTCAACACCCCACTTTTACTTCAATTCTCTGAAAAAATTAACAGTTTTCCCCCAAAAAAGGAAATATTAATAGCTTTTAGTGAGGGTTGGGAGCATGAGTCACTTCATCCCCAAGGGCCACCCCCATGACCCACAGGATGATCTAGAAAGCAAGCTCTCAAATATAAAGTGTGTACTCTCATTTCCTGCTGCTTGATGGCACCTCACTTTCGATGAAGTGGCTTGTGCTTCTACCATAAATGGAGACTCTTCAGCTGAGGTATCACACAGTCTTCAATTAATTGATTCTCTTATTCTAAGTTGTTTTTGAGAAAAGTCAACTTATGCAACCCATTTTGGCTAAATGAATCACTCACATACTTTTATAAATTGTATCTATATCATGAAATCAATGACTAAAGCACTTCAAAATCTCTTTACATAATGTGATTTGCTCACTCTGGGTAAAAGAAGTTTTATGAATTCAGGCTGTTCACTAAGTGCCATATGTGGAGGGTGCCATACACAGGCTCTATCCTGACTCTCTCAATGGAAATAGCACCAAAAGAAAGTTTTGGCCAACGGTTTATCACTTGAACTGCAATCCTGAGTCTCTGCCTCATCAGTACCTTAGTGAATAGTTTGGACCAATTTGGGAATAAAAAAGAGGTTTGCTTTAAGCTCTCGTTTTGAATCAAAACTGATGATCAGACCCTTGGAAGACAAACGACACTTCTCTATCATTGTTTCTCATTCCCTCAAATTCAAAACGTATCTCAAATAGCACGTATTCCCTTTTAATTGGGAGAAAGATCGAAAGCAAGAGCCCACCAAAACCCCAACCTAAAATGGCCCATCTTAAATTTCAAATGACCATGAACCTTCCTTTGCTTTGGAAGGAATTTAGTAATCCCATTTCTGCTCTTAGGAAAGCTATTACTGTTAGTAATTCTAACAGACATTGAGTGCTTATTCAGAACCATTTATCAGTAACTGGTTATGTTCTTGGTAGGTGCATTTACAACACTAGTTTACTGATAGATGAGAAACTGAGTCATGGAACCTTTCAATAGCCTCTTCTGAATCACACAATTTATAAATGGTAGGGCCAGTTTTTTTATTCAGGAAGCCTAACTCAAAGACTTATATCTCGAAAATTGCACTCTACCACCTTAAGGAGGCTGAAAGCTACCTTTCCACCTAGAGTGTAAGACTTTATTCTTTTGTATTTCAATCTCTATGTTCAATACAGTGATTCTAAACCTTAGCAGATTCAATACTTTTTTAAACAAAAGTTTTTAATATTTCCTTTCATGTTCTGAAATAAAATTCATAGCGTGTTATGGAGAATTAATTCAACAGGCCTGGGTTGTCCAAACCCTGCTCATTCCAAACAAAGTTTGGTCCTTGACCAGCTCCTAAAAGGTAATCTCTAAGCTCTAGAAATAACCTGCTTGAAAAAAGTGCGTTTGTTTACCTGGGTTTGGGACCATAATAAGTAGTTTTGGCCTCAAGATTAATCTGATCTTGGAGGAACTACAGACTGAGTAAGTAAGGTCAGCCATGTGGGCACTCCGTAATCACATGACTGCCCCTCCCCCAATTAAAACCTGGACAACACGGCTTAAGTGAACTTCCCTGGCTGGCAATACTTTATACATGCTGTCACCTACTGTTGCTGGGAGAATGAAGCACTGTGCGTGTGGCTCCCCTGGGAGAAGACAACTGACAGCTTGTGCCTGATTTCTCCCAATGCTGCCGTATGCATACAAGACATTTACTATAATATAAAAGAATACATGGAAGGAAAAGCATTTGTAATAAAACAATAGATATTTAAATATGAAATTGTTTGATCATGACTATAATATGTAAAGTAGTTAGATGCTTGGACTTAGGTCTAAAGCCAACTGGCAGCATGTATCATTGGAGGCACTATTTTTCCAAATAGTTAATAACTCTTGGTAAATTTCCAAAGTATAATCTTTCCTCAATAGCACTATTCCTGAAAAATTAAATATATTTCAGCACTATGCAAGAAATACTTTGTGTTTACACGTAAAACAGTGGTAAGTTTAGGTTCAGATAATTATGAGAGAACATTTACCTGGATGTTCTGTGTGGATCAATTAAAAGTCATGCAGGATGCTAGACAATTCTTTCTTTTGGAAGGTTGCCCTGAATATTGAAGGACATCTAGCATCTCTCGTCCTTTCTCATTAAGTGAAACAGAATTGTGACACCCAGAAACACCTCCCTGGGAGCAGTATCATTTCTTTTGATAACTCTGATTGAACGATATTACCTCTTTCTTCATGGCTTAAGTCTGTGTGACATTTCTCAACTCATTCCTATTGGTCACTGGTTCCCTGAATTCCTTAAGACATGAGAAAGTGGGGGGCTTATAGCAGTTTATATGCATACATGCATACAGCTAGTGGCATAACAAGCACAGCAGGATAATTCTTTTAGGTATTTACCGATGCCATTGCTTTTTCTTTTTTCCTCCTTGGAGCTTTTTTCCATGTCTTTCTTCTGCTGCTTTCCATAGTGAAAGCAGCTAGATTTTCCATGATCAGCTTCTCAGGGGAGAACTATGACAGAAGGGGGAAAAAGAGTTTCTTCCTGGCTTTTTTTGTTTGTTTGTTTCAAAAGCCTCTGCTCATTGGGGCATAGAGAAGGCTTAGTCAAACTGAGGCAGAACTTTCTTCCACTTCAACCAGTATGAGAACAGAACAGGTTTCTATAGACTGGGTGGTGGCAAGCTGAGCCAAGATGAGAAGGCCTGACACGAGTGAATCATAGGGAACAGGAACAAAGAATTTTAAAGCTAAGGATCAGTCTAAGGAAGCATTTTATTCCAGAACCTGGCCGCTGGGGGAAAGCTGACCTTACCCAGTTCCACTAGAGGGAGCACTGTCCATCACCCATTCCCCATGTTGAAGCTTACTACTAGTGAGAGGGCGTCCCTTGGAGCACAGTCACCTCTAAACTGAGTGCCACCTAGCAGGGAATGATGTCCACCTATGCTATAATGCTGCTTAGACACTTTCTGATTATTCCAACCACCACTGACTCACTTGGATCTCTTGGCAATGTCTCAGGATAGAAGAAGGGGTAGAGATTAGATTTGTTATCGAATTGAATTTAGGGAAAGTCACTGTAATTGTTTTTGGGTGGGGTTGCAGTTCAAGATCTTCCTGAGCTGATGTATGGCCTAATACATACCCCTTATGCTAGCAAAATTGGAACCAACTCAAGTGTGGTGTCACTTCAAACTCAGATAAAAACAAATATGCTCCCCTCATTTCTCCTTATAGCAGAGAAAACGGTTTGGCTATTTAAGGATAAGAGTTTGTTTATTTGCTGGATATGAGAAGGTAAGGGGTACAGGAAGAAGATTGGATTTTTTTTTTTTTTAACTTTGTATCTGTTGTTTAGTTTGGCTTGAGGTGCACACCAATATTGACAGCAGATGACTCAGCTCATTTCTATAGCTATGAGTGCTATGTGGGGACCTCCTTGAATGTGGAAGGCTGTACAAAATTGAGCTCCTGTTGACCACTGGTCCATTGTCTTTTGAAGGACAATAGATTGGGTATGGGTAGATAGGGCTGTTTGTCCACTTAGTCTAGATTGCCCTTCACTTCCCTCCACCCTCCCTGTTGCACCTTTCTCCTGTTTCCCAGTCTTCATCTTTAAGAATTTTTTTTGACATTATAAAAAGTACAAGCTTAGAAGCGGCTGCTGTGGCTCTTGCTCCAGATGGAATTGTTTTGGTGTAACTTTGCCAATAGAGACCCACCCTGGACATATCAGTATGGGTACCTCACAGAGTCCTCAAAGTCCCCATGTTAGAACACATGGGGCATATGCTGAGTGAGCCACTGCCCAGTAACCACATAAAGAAATCCTGCTTCTCTACTGGCATACTGAGTGTATTAGTCTGCTCTGGTTGCCATAATAAAATATAGTGGACTGGGTGGATTAAACAACAAACATTTATCTTCTCATAGTTCTGGAGGCTGGAAGTCTACGATTAAGGTGCCAGCAGGGTCGGTTTCTGGTTAGGTCTCTTTCCTGGCTCAAAAATGGATGGCCACTTTCTCAGGGTATCCCTATGCAGGCTTTGTGCATGCAGAGAGAGAGAGAGAGAGAGAGAGAGAGAGAGAGAGATTTCTGGTGTCTGTTCCTTACAAGGACAACAGTCTTCTTGGATTCGGGCCCCCCCTTTGACCTCACTTTAACCTTAATTACCTCTTTAAAGGCCCGAGCTCCAGGAATACTGGGAATTAGGGCTTCAACATAAGAATTCTGGAGGGACACAATTCAGTTTATAACACCCAGTATTAGGTTAAAGGAGGGATCTGATAACCCATATTCTATTCCTTATCTAGTCTCTGTGCCTTGGCCTTATTCTCTCTCAGTTTCTCTCGGTTTCTACTTCTTTCTCTATAGCAGCACTCTTTTTGTTCTTCTCCATTTCTGTTTTTCCATTTGTTTTGCATCTGCACGCTAACACTGGAAAGGATCTATAGCTCCTGAATTTTGGCAAAAAGAGAACAAATTCCAAGTTGAATAAAGTCTGAAGCCATTTTTCCTAACTGCCCTGAAGTTACAGAACCTTTAATATTTCCATTCAATACTAAAAACCCCCTCCTCCTTTCAGCTACTTAAAATCTGATGCCTATTATATGCAGATAACACCAGTATCACGTTATTTCTTGTCTGTGACATATTCCACCAAATTATTTTGTTGTTTTTCTCCAACACTAAAATACATTTCATATTCCAGTAACTGAGAACAATCTCGGTCACATGTCCAACTGTATTTTATTATCTGGCTCAGAACATTTTGTCTTTCTATTCTGAATCACAAAGTGACCTTATCAGTTAACCTCTTGCTATTAAAATAAAATCTAAATAACATCCAGCGTGATAGCTGTCTCTAAACACATGTGGTAAAAACGAACAACACTGAATTTGTTCTAATTCACTTGGTATAAACCACCTCAACAAACCCATGCATCTCTGTGAACAGCTAGAAACCTGAAAATCCTACAGAAAACATTATACATATTGTGGAGAGTTGATCCAATGAAATTGGGGGTTAGACAAAAATTTACTGCCCTACAGGAAGATTATACATCCTTTTGAAAAAACCGACCTCTTTCCTCCTCACCCATCCATGAATTTAATTCCTACACTCAAGAGCAATCAAAATTCCACACCCCTCAATTAATGTCCTCCTAAGATTACAACATGTAGATTTTTTTTTACTCTCTCATCTTTTATGATATAAAACCAGAACTTGATAATTTATATATTGCATTTCTGTTTCTGCTTGTTTCCTCATCAAAATTATAAAATTTACAGCAACAGAGGCTGTTTACAGTACATAACATTGAACTAGGCACATAACAGGATTTTAAGAAATGTTTTTTACTTTGATTTGATGCGGTCGATTCATGATTCAATTAAAAATGCCACCCCATTACACAAAAGATCCCTGGCTTATTAAAAAAAATTGAAAAAAACATATTGAGGAACATGACTATATTAACACAATCAATACACCATATAATATACTCTCGTTTTAATTCTCTGAATTGCATTTTCTCTTAGGTCTTGAAAATAAAATTCCAGATTAAAAAAATCATCCTGTATATATTAAAGGTATTATTTTATTATTATAAATATAAATTGTCAAAGTGGATTCTTGCTCTGTAGCTTATTACCATTACTCTAGTTCTCCTGGAGAGAGCAAATGAAAGGGCACCCCCTTGAATTTGTAATGGCAAATTTCTGCAACAACTAAAAATGTTATGCTGTATTTTTATTTCCTCCAGAGAATAGTCAATGTTCTCTCTAGCAAAGAATTTAGAAGAAAGAAACCGTGAAATTTTAATCACAGAAATAACCCTCTCAGCTTGACAGTCAGCACTATCATAGGGAATAGAGATTACCAAAACTAGAAATAAAAAGTAACTGGTAATGAAGTGAAGGTAGATAGTTTGAGATAAGATGCTACTGGTGTTTGGTCTGATTTTAGATGAGATCCCTTATGGAACTTATACTGGACAATGCTGTGAGTATAAATAAGGACAGTACTGACATTTCTGCAGACCTAAGAAAATTAGAACCAAGAAGGATAAGTCAGTAAGAGGTGAGATGACTGTGGTATAAAACACCAAGAGAACCATAATCAAAATAAAGACACTTGAAAACTTCAATGCTCTATTTCTAAATGAGACTCAAAGTTCAAAGTGAATTATACATATGCAATGACATCTAGTATTTTTCATTTTGGGTTATTTGTAAGAGAAATTCAATGCATGATATGGTGACTAAACACATGTGAAGCAAAATAAAAGTGGACCAATGTAGAAAAACAATATTTCTTATAACCCAGCTGCATGTCCAAACAGAGATAGAATAAGTTGAACACTAATATAAATTGGAGTGAAAACAAAGATCTAGAACAGGATGGGGAAGGCAACTGATGAAGGGTCTAAAAAGACAGAAGACAAGCAAGAAGGGGCCTGCCTGACTGTGTATGGCAGGTTACCTGAATTTAGGGAAGCAAATCTCACCACTACACTTGGGAATCTCAGGTTATATTAAAAGCAGCAATAGCTGACTCAGTACTGAGTGGATATGCACTGGCGTAGATTTCTAAGTTTCTCTTTCGTTTGGCTCTGACTACACTTAAATATGGAGTATGCCTACACTCACAGAGAAGGTTGAATAATCTCAGATTCAGTATTTAGAGAAATGTAAAGGTGAGAGTTCCAAGAGCTATTACATTCTCTGAAAGCCAAACTGGCTAAGGTTTTTAAGAAAATAAATTTGATGTTTGAGAATTATAGAATAAAAAATGCCAGTGAAAACATTTCACTGGCTATTATAATCTCAAAGTGTCCTTTGAGAAATAATTTGTTATATATTAAAACCTATTTGATAATCATATTGTTCAGTAAATCAGTAATCACACTTCTCAAATAAATATGCTTCAGTTAAATTGTCTTGACACAATCTTTTCCACAAAGTTTGCCCTCATGTTATCAGACTTATCACCTTCAAAAGGAATCATGGAAGAAGACCATTAGAAATAGGAGTATATATCATTGATGATTCATATTTAAAGAAAATTAAATAAATATTTTAGAGTAAATTGTACTCTTGTTCAACACTTTGACACTCTGTTTAGTTTACATATATAATGAAAATAATTAATATAGTGTGCTTCAGTAATATAATTCGGTCCTAAACACTGGAGGCAGAAATAACAAAGTAACCAAGGAGAGTCAACATATGGTACACATTTATTCATTCTATTATCTTCGAGCCAGACACTGCTTGGTGCTAGGAATAGATCAGTAAAAAGACACACAAGGTTGCTGTGGTCGTAGGGTTCATACACATGTCTGAGGTAGAGAGATGGGCAATACAAATAAAGAGATGCTGCTAGATTATAATAAATGCTAACATAAAAGTAAATAAGGTAACGTACTGAAGAGTACATGAGTGAATCTACTTTGAACAAGATAATCAAAGAAGACCTTTTAGAAGATGGCACATTTAAGCTGAGACATAAAAGATGAGAAAAGAACAAGTCAAGGGATGAGCCAAAACAAAGCAGACAGTCAGTAAATGCCAATCTCCTTCGCAACAGAGACTGACACGCAGGAAGAACCTGAGGTACAGGATCTGGGTTCTACATCCTTTCAGGGCAAACTGTTACCTTGAAATGGTCTGAAATGGACTGTCTTTAATATTCTAGGTCTTTCATATAGATATAGCAGTGAGAAGATGGAAGCACTGCCAGTTGAGTAAACACTGTAGGTCCGGTCCAGAGCGTGCCTTTGGCCCTGGCCTCTTGTGTGAACTGTGCCTAAGTAAGAGAACTGCCTCTTCTGCCACAACCCTTAGTCCCTAGGGCTGAAAGAATTGCAAATTTCACACTAGCACTGCTGAGTTTTCAGAGGTTTATAAAATTAAGGTATCACAATGATTCTTGAGAAATTCAGTCAGTCAAGCAGTCATTTTTCAGCAAAAGTTCACCACACAGCAGGGAACAAAGTGAAAGAGCCACACTGGGCTCTATGTGTCCTTTGAGGGCAATTGTCACCTTGACATGGCTACATCTCCTGAAACAGGTGCTTCCAAGCCTTTCGTATGGATGCCAGAAACTCAAATGCCTACAGGAGTCAGGCAGGAAATATAAATGATCGAAATGGGTGTGGTGGGGACTGGGTAAACTCCAAATCATATATACCCCATCTGACAAGATCAGCAGCTACTTAGCTACAGCAGATTGTTGTCTTATAAACCCATATTTTAAAGAGAATCATCTTTATTTTAAAGAGAAGCCAAAATTTTTTGTAAAATGCTGGTACGTAATTAAAAATTGTTTTAATCACTATATGGGTCAAATTTTTTTAAAAAGAAAAAAGAAATTGCAGTCTTGCCACTTACATATGAGCTGTCAGTAACGAGTTTGCAATTTCTCCCTTTAGTTACCTTTGGAAGCTCACACCAATTTAAATCTGTCCAGACATCCTACTGTTTCCTGAACCACCAACAGAGTTTACTAAAATTTGACAAACTTCTCAGAAGATCCAGCAAACCATGTATTGGTGGACCCAGGAATATTAATATTAAGCATTTTTCTTGAAGACTGCAGTAAGCATAAAAAAGGAAAATTAAAGAAAATAAGAGAGAGTCAAAATTAGAACTGAAATGAAAAAGTGAGGGGAGTAAGCAACAAGATCTGGAAAATAGAAATAAATAAAAAATATAATGTAACATAATATAATCATAATATAAAGAAAGAATATGATTGAAATTAATTCATAGAAATGTAGGGGGAACAGAACTCACACAAGATTCTAATGACCCATGTAGGAGAAGGAGAAGGAAGCGAAAAGAGAATTCCCATTGACACAATGATCTTACCTATGAAACTGAAAAGCAGAGTACAACTGGGGTGCCAATGAGGGGAAACGGCATGTGTGAAGAAGTGAATACAATGGTAATTACTTGATGTGAATAGCTAAATGAGACTCTATGTCTGCTAGAAGGACTTGAGACTGAAAGGAAACTACTGTTACTGCTGATGTTGTTCTAGAAAAACGTTTTGTGAACTATTCTCATAGTCCTCTATCGCAAGTAGCACCTCTGAAAGGATCTGATGAACACGAGGGTGTGACTGTGGGAGCAGGAAGGAGGTAGCTCACAGGCGTGTGCTCAGTGTACAGTTTTGCAGTAATCACCAGGGGTCATAGCAGTGTGAGAAAAGACATGATTAATAAAGAGTTCTCAGGAAAACAGTAGCAACAACCTGATTCTGAATCTCCTCAAGCCCTCTCAAAAAGCACAATCAAGAGAGTAAATAAAATATTGTGATTTCCTATTTTAATAGACTAGACATTAAAATATTTTGGAGTAAAGGGCCATGATGTATGCAACTTGCTCTTAAATTGCTCAGAGGAGAAAAACTTTCTCGTCTTCCAAATTTGGTCATTTATTCATGCATTCATTGTTCATTCACTCAACAAGCACCATCTGTTACCCATGCCTTATTCAAAATTACCTCTCCAAATAGAGTGCCTGCTACTTGATACGTGCTTAATAGGTAGAGCACACATAAAACTAGGGTATCTCATTAGATTCACAAGATATAGAAGCCCAGCTCCATGAAACATTGAGAATGTTGCCGGCCTTTATTGCAGTTCACTTGAAAATGTATTGGAATTACTTTCCACATTATAGAGTAAAACTTCCCAAACGCCCCCTAAATTTCACTTTAAATAGCAGTTACTTACATATCTTAAGTCATTCCTATTTGCAAAATTTTACAAAGCCCTGACTTTCTTGCTTGTTCTTTCCTTGTTTGGCTAAGCTCTTCTCTGAATTTCTTTCTGCCATTTCTGGTATCAGTAATCATCAGACCCTCTCAAATTCTTCCAGCACCTACTCCTAATCCCCAGCAATTTTAGGTTCTCTAGGAATGACAGAGACTTGCAGCTGAACCAAGCTACAAGGGGAGAAGGAGTTTGAGGAGGAAAAAGAAGTGAAAAGGAGGGGCACCTGGTTGGCTCAGTTGGTTAAGCATCTACTTTCGGCTCAGGTCATAATCCTGGGGTCCTGGGATTGAGCTCCTTGATGGGTGCCCTGCTCAGCAGGGAGTCTGCTTCTCCCTCTCTCACAGGCCCCACCGCCCCCCATCCCTCCACTCATGCTCACTCTCTCTCTCTCAAATAAATAAAATCTTTTAAAAAAAAAAGAGTAGTGAAAAGGAAATGGAAAGACTTACAATTATATTTCTCCATTATTCCTAACAGATGCATATGGAATAAATAAAACAGACTACTCTGCTATTTCTTCAAAATGAAATATAGTCTCTTTCCCTGAGAAACTCCCAATCTGATATCCAGTCTAGACTCTAGACAAGAAAACAAGCAAAATAATAATAATAATAATAATAATAATAATAATAATAATATCTGAGTCATATAGTAACAGAACCAAGTATAATACAAGAATTTCTCTTGGTATGGGACCATAGATACCCTAAGACAGTCCTGGTTTATGATTACAATCCCTGTGTGTTTATTAACAGTGTGCCATTTACTCTTCAATTGTCTCAGTCTGGATGTAAAATTGTGTTTGCCATATTCACTAGCAAAGAGGTGTGAGGTCTAACTTTAATATGAGAAAAGTTCCTTTTCAAAGACAGAGTTGGCTTCTACCCATAGGAACTCATATTTAATGTATTAAAAGGAGCTTCCTTTAAATTGTAATTGTTAGGGATCCCAAGAAAACTGCAGATACCCTAATCTGCTCAAACACCAAAATCCTCCATTACTCTGAGTTTTAGGCCAATCAGTTGCAGAGAGTTCCATGCTGGGCCTTTCCTGACCCTCAGGAAACTGATGATAGACAATGAATGGCGAGATTACCAGTCCTGATCCTCTCCAACTTTAAGGGCTAATTTTGATAATTACAATGATGTCAAATTGTTATTTTAATAGAATGGTCAAACAAATCAATGGTCAATTCTGAGGGAAATTAAAAGACTTCACAGATGTCTAGAGATTGGTACAGAACGAATCTTTTGAAAACAAACATTCCAAATCAGAAAAAAAACATATTCTGGGTGCTGGGTGGCTCAGTAGTTAAACGTCTGCCTTTGGCTCAGGTCATGATCCCAGGGCCCTGGGATTGAGCCCCGCATCTCGTATCTCAGGCTTCCCGCCCATCCAAATGTAAATATTTTATAAATAAATTTATCCAGGGGAGAATCATTCAAATTCAATAAACAATTTTTGAGCACTTATTATGTACCAAGTAGTGTTCAGTGCAAAGATGAAAATGACCCAACTTTCAGACCCAACTGGACCCAACTCCAGAAATTCATAATCTAGTGAAGGAGAAAAACATAAACAAACCATGCAAGACAGACTACATAAGGCACATAACAAAACGAAGTCTCATTCAAAAAGAGTTCACAATTTCCTGGCAAAGAAGAACATTCTACCAGTGTCGATACTAAGTAGAATGTCCTGGGAGGTGTATTCATTAGTTCATTAAAAGAAAGGGGACATTAATTCTGAGGGGGAAATTAAGAGAAGTTTGATGGTTACCTAGAGCCTGACTGGTACAGATCAAGCAAAAGCAAAAGTTTATAATTCTGGCTACCAAACTGGTTTGACAGAGCCTTTTTGGGCTGTACTACCTCTGCATCTTTTGGTAATGCGATTACATGGGTTGCATGGGCAACCATGCCATCACCTGGTACATTGTTGACTTTCTCAACCTATCAACCTGAGAAAGATGGGTATCAGATTACTAAGAAGGGATAGCCAAGCAAAATTTGTGACCTCAAAAGTATTTTCCAGTTCTGAGGCACCTGCATGGCTCAGATGGTTAAGCATCCAGACTCTTGATTCTGGCTCAATTCACAATCTCAGGGTTGTGAGACTGAGTTCCTCATCAGGCTCTGCACTGGGCATGAAGCCTCCTTAAGATTCTCTCTGTCTCTCACTCTCACTCTCTCCCCCTCTATTCTCTCCCACCCTTTCCCTCACTTTCTCTAAAAAAAAAAAAAAAAAAAAAAAATTTCTAGTTCTAAAGTATTAATTATTCTGGTTTTTGTCTTTTATAAGGGAAGGTTCATGGCCAATGTCTTAACATTTGGCTTTAATCGGTCATACTTGTTTCTTCTTTAGCTTGTTACCCAATATAAAACAATGAAAAATATATACCTTAGTAACTAAGGATGAGAAGTTGAAAGAGCGAAGAGGAGGTATATTTTAAAAACTCTTGACTCTTATTTGTTGTAGTATTAGCGTCCTGTTAATAAAATTTACTTGTGAAGAAAATACAGTAATTGAATTCTAATGATTCGTAATTTGTGACTTATCACTTAAGATACTGACAATTCCTTATACCCGTATTACATAGCCAGATTTACTTTGCCAAGCATATTCTATGTATCGCTTATTTATTCATCTGTAGAATAAATCTCCCAGGAGAAAATGAATTGATTCTCTGTGACTTTTTTTAAATGGAAACTTAGAGAAAAATGTTCATATTATACTGATCCTTAAATATTTTGTCTATAATTGTGTTAGTTTTCTCTTCATAAATTTTTAACTCAAAAAGCTATAAATGTCATTCTATGGGAAGATACATCATGTAACTGAACAATCTTTATTTAATTATGGTAAAGTACACATTATTCTAAGACAACTGCCAAAAATCAAGGCTGGTTATGTGTAAACAGTGATAGCAGAATCAAAATGCAACCAAAAATTGACTTGGTTCATTGAAAATTGATGTTATGGGTATATATATACATATAGTATACAATCCCTACAAATTGAATTGGGTAGGGTAGGGGAGAAAAGATGATTTTTTTTCCATCTACTCTTCTAAGTTCTTGCCTGGGGCCCCTGTAGCAGAAAAACAGACTAACAAAAAAAAAATTTTTTTTTATTAGTTTGTGCATTCCACTTACAAATGGGAGCACCCAGAGAAGATTAACTCCAAGGGGTGGTTGGAACTTGGATTTATATGCCATTTTAGGCTAAAACAAAAGAAAAGGGCTTGGGAGCTTCTGTGTGGAAGAGACAAATTATGGGAAGGTGATCAGGAAAAGTATGGTAAATAAGGATCGTTTTAGTAAAGTTTATTATGCAGAATTAAGTCAGTGCCTTTTCCAATGATAAGAGTTAAGAGTCCTCCTCTTCCTATTACAGGAGAGGGAGACATCTCTTCAAATGGAAATTTTCTTTATAAATGTAAGTTTCCTTTACAAAAGGAAAATTTGCACCCTGTTTTTAGAGCTTTTCCTGCATCTGCTGGTTCTCAATGGCCTTTAACTCAAAATAATCAATATGCCAAAGAAACCTACTTTGGGTTGACACGTTCTGGTACCTCCTCACTGATCTTTGAAACTGCACACTCTAGTACTTACAACTGCTCCTTTTTCTGTATGATGTCAGAGTGATCCTATACTGAAGTTGACTGAATTTTTTTCAGTCTGCAGGCCCTGCAGATAACTTTTATGAAAAAGAAAATTACAAAATGTCATCGATTTACTTACCATGAATTTCACTGAAGATCTATTCATTTGGTTTTATTAGGTTTATGGGATTTTCCTCAGATTCCTGCCTTAGTCTCTTGGCACTTTGAGTTTAATTGTCTAGTATTAAGAGTATTATTCTTTCCATCTTCTAGTTAAAGAGATTTTTTTAAGAAGATAAAATGCTCCAACTGCCAAAGATTTATTTTGTCAAATTTGTTAACCCAAAAACTGTTACCATATAATTAATATAATTACAGCTAATGTTGCCTTATTCAATGTTCTTAAATATATTTAGACTTCTCCAGTCTGCAGTTTGGTATCGCAAAAACAATTAATTTTTTTCCTGACATTAATTCATTATTAGTTATCTGGCAAAATGTCAAATTTTTTTATAAGAATACTGTGGAAAATGTTGATTTATGTTGTGAAACACCTCTATCCATTTTTTAAAATTCTTAATAAGTCCTTTCTGTATCAAATTTAATACAGGCTTAATACACAATGTTTGCTGAGAGTTGAAGTAAGCATGAAAAGCTAGGCTATACTTTGTAAAAAGAAAACAAAAGAAATCTGAAATCTTCATTGTTTAATCTAATAAAGATTATTTCTTGCTCACATCAAGGCCAATGTGAGTTGACCACCCTTCTTCCATCTTAAAGCTATCTCTGTAACATACGGTTTCCAAAACGGCCACCTCAGAAAAAGAGCCGAAGAATTATTGCAAGAGCTGTTTTTAAGACACAGGCTTGAGTGATACCTCCTTTGGCAATTACTTTAGGACCCAGCCATTTGACCCTAATTTAGTTGCAAAGGAGCTTGGGAAATGTTGATTGCTGTGTAGCCAGGAAGAAGAAAAGGAAATGGGATTTGATAAATGTACAACATTATCCTTCCCATGCAAAATCTTCAAGAAGAGTGCCAATAAGGCTGGAGAAAACAAGAAAGCATTTTTTTAAATGAAGTGTAATTTGGATGTTTATTGCTAGAGTGAACCGCCATTTTAAGTCATAGAGACAATGAACTTCATTGTGAAAGTATAAACTAAAAATTAACTTCTTGGTTTTAAAACAAACCGAAAGCACCATATGCATTTTTGTGGAAGATACAGCTTATTATTTAAAATGTGACACTAAATTGTTATAATTCAAAAAAGCAAAAAGAAAACGAATTAAAACAAAAACAAAAACAATGACCAAAAAGATAAATAAGCTGATTTTAAAATGGGAAAGGACTTGGAGAGACATTTCTTCAAATAAAATACACAAATGGCCAATGGGTATATGAAAAGATGTTCAATGTTGCTAATCATCGGGGAAATGCAAATCAAATTCACAATGAGATGTTACTTCACACTAGTGGATGGCTATTTTCAAAAAAAAAAAAAGGTAACAGGTGTTAGCAGGGTTGTAGAGAAATTGGAATCTTTGCACACTGTTGGTGGGAATGCAAAATGGTACAGCTGCTATGGAAAACAGTACGGAGGTATCCAAAAAATTAAAAATAAAACTACCAGACTGTAGGGGAGTGATGTGGTTTTGGAATATAGGTGAGGTTCAGTGGGGTGGAGTCCAGAGCTGACGACCAAGAAAGAATTCTTGAGATGTCTTTAGTGCAAAATGGTGGTTTATTAAAGCACGGGGACAGGACCCATGGGCAGAGAGAGCTGCTGCACCTGGGTTTTGAAGGGTGGCTGATTACATACTATGGGGTGGGGGAGGTAAGGAAAAGAGAGGTTTCAAAAGGATTTTCATAGGTTAAAGAAGACTCACAGGATACCAGAGGCCTTGCCATTGTTAAGTTAAGGTGGTTTTTCCCTCTAGCAAGGCATTAACATGAAGATAGTTGGGAGCTTCCTGGAGGAACATTATACTCTGCCTGCTTCAAGATCTGTCAATGGGCTACAGGACATTTAATTGTATCTACATTTCCTTCTGGAAGCTAGATTATTTGATAGAAATGCTTTGTTTTTGTAGATTGCTAAGACATTTGTAAACTGAGGGAGACTCAGGTCTTGTAGGATTGTGATCTCTATAAGTTAACTATTTGTTTTTCTTTTCCTTCGCTTTAGGGCAGCCAGGAGTGCCTGAGGAATGTCACATATATCCCATCTGGGGGTGAGGGGGTTGTGGGGTGTCAGCTTCTGTTTTGTCCTCAGCTTCCCTTCTGTTCCCTCATCATTACTACCTTGAATTATCCCTTGGATTATCTAGCATGGTAATAAGGTGACAAATTTAGGACACACTAACCCAAAATATGGCACATTGGCATACTAAATATTTTAAAGTGAAGAATTTGAGTAACGGCAGGTGCAGGAGACTTTCTGACTTTCCTTGAAGCAGATCATAAGACCCTCATGTGAGGGGTGCCCTTCCTAGTCCCAAAAGAAAGGAAGATCCTTATCTCTGAAGATGGAGAGACATCAAGAGGAATCTGAACAAAAGGGCCTTGCTAAATTTTCCCCAGTTTACTACACTTGGTTCATACTCTTTGTCCTACCACATTTCCCCATGACTTTCTACCGCATATCAAGCCTAGTATAAAAATGTTCAGGTTTGGGACGCCTGGGTGGCACAGCGGTTAAGCGTCTGCCTTCGGCTCAGGGAGTGATCCTGGCGTTATGGGATCGAGCCCCACATTAGGCTCCTCGATATGAGCCTGCTTCTTCCTCTCCCACTCCACCTGCTTGTGTTCCCTCTCTCACTGGCTGTCTCTATCTCTGTCAAATAAATAAATAAAATCTTAAAAAAAAAATGTTGAGGTTTGACCTTTATTTCAGGTCTTCATTTCCTTATGAATGCTCCCTTGACACATAAAACTTATATTAAATAAATTGTATGCTTTTCTGTTGTTAATCTGTCTTTTGTTACAGAGACCCAGTGAAGAATTCAGAAAAGTAGAAGGAAAATATATTTTCTCTCCCCTACAAAATGCATAGGTCAAGTTTTAACCTCCGTAGTTTTAACCTCCACAGAAAATAAAGCATATGTTTATAAATTCTGTTAAATCTGGCCTCTCATTTTTAAATTTTCTTAATACATTAAAATGTTTATTACAGAAATATCAAGGAAAGGAGAACTTAGAGTCATAAGAAAATTTCTCTTTAATATTAATAATAGATTTATAGTGTATAGATGATTGGTTGAGAAAGTCAGTCTACCAGTAAACAATGAAATTTTCTTTACTCTTTCTCCTATTACGTAGGTAGAGGGTAGCAGAATATGCCTCCCCCAAATATGCCTTTTGAGCTGATTGTTTTGAGAAACAGCAGATACTGAAGAAGTTCTGGGAACAGAGTAGAAGGTACCCTTTTATAAAGAATATTGACCTCTATAAAGGAAAGTTCCATTTGTAATGGTGTCTCCTTGTCTGTTCCAGGAAGAGAAGGATTACTAAATCACAAGAGACTTATCAATGGAGAAGACTACAATTCAAATCTGCACGACAATCTTACCCTTGATTACCATGCTTTCTCTGGTCACCTCCAGATCACTGATCAGCCTCACCCCACATACAACTTTTCTTGTTTTGTCTTTAGTTGAAAATGGTATTTAAGCTGGAGTTCTAAATCACCTCTCTGAATTACTCTTTTTCCCTGGGTATCTCCCATGTATACGTGAGGTATACGTGTTAGCAATGATGTGGTTTTGGAATATAGGGAGGTTCAGTGGGGTGGAGTCCAGAGCTGACGACCAAGAAAGAATTCTTGAGACGTCTTTAGTGCAAAATGGTAGTTTATTAGGCACAGGGACAGGACCCATGGGCAGAAAGAGCTGCTGCACCTGGGTTTTGAAGGGTGGCTGGTTACATACTATGGGGTTGGGGGAGGTAAAGAAAAGTGAGGTTTCAACACAACTTTCATATGTTAAAGAAGACTCACAGGATACTGGAGGCCTTGCCTTTGTCAAGTTAAGGTTGTTTTTTCCCTCTAGCAAGGTATTAACATTAAGATAGTTGGGAGATTCCAGGAAGAATATTGCACAATCCCACCCAGGAGTGAGGGGTGGGGGTTGCAGGGTGTCAGCTTCTGCTTTGTCCTCAGCTTGCCTTCTGTTCCCTCATCAGTAACATCTGTTTGTTTTTCTCTTGTTTATCTTTTATTATGGGGTCTCAGCCAAGAAGTCAGAAGGTTAGAGGGAAATTATTTTTCCTCCCTGATGAGGGAACAGAGGGCAAGCTGAGGACAAAACAGAAGCTGACACCCCACAACCCCCTCACCCCCAGATGGGATATATGTGACATTCCTCAGGCACTCCTGGCTGCCCTAAAGCGAAGGAAAGGAAAAACAAATAGTTAACTTATAGAGATCACAATCCTACAAGACCTGAGTCTCCCTCAGTTTACAAATGTCTTAGCAATCTACAAAAACAAAGCATTTCTATCAAATAACCTAGCTTCCAGAAGGAAATGTAGATACAATTAAATGTCCTTATAACCTGTAGCCCATTGACAGATCTTGAAGCAGGCAGAGTATAATGTTCCTCCAGGAAGCTCCCAACTATCTTCATGTTAATGCCTTGCTAGAGGGAAAAACCACCTTAACTTAACAATGGCAAGGCCTCTGGTATCCTGTGAGTCTTCTTTAACCTATGAAAATCCTTTTGAAACCTCTCTTTTCCTTACCTCCCCCACCCCATAGTATGTAATCAGCCACCCTTCAAAACCCAGGTGCAGCAGCTCTCTCTGCCCATGGGTCCTGTCCCCGTGCTTTAATAAACCACCATTTTGCACTAAAGACGTCTCAAGAATTCTTTCTTGGTCGTCAGCTCTGGACTCCACCCCACTGAACCTCACCTATATTCCAAAACCACGTCAGTAATAAATCTATTGATTTAAGACAATGACTCTTTCCAATAGGTCTTAACTGATATTTCTATTGTTGTCACATGAGTATAAGACAATGTCTGAAATTCCATTGTCTTCATTGAATAAAATTGTTGAAAAAAATTATGAATGGCTGTAGGTATAGGCTCTATTTCTTCCATATGATATGGAAAATATGTTTACATGTTTCATTTTAGGCATACATGTGTCACTTTAATAATGTCTTTGCTCTTTGTTACAGGAGCACAGTAGAATAGAATTCCAAGAGCTGAAACATCAGCAAAAATAACAGATAAGGGAAAGAGGGCCCATAATTTTTTAAATTTATATAACACAGAAATTAGGGCTCTTCCTTCTTGAGATCTAAATAAAATTAACTCAGACTCTCAATTCATTACATGTAGGAGTCCAGAAATCTTTCCAAAATTCCTGCAGTTTCTTAGAGGGCTTATATGCGCAAGGTTGTATCTTTTCCTTAGCTCTTCTATTTAATCTGTTCAGGTTATGAACTATTTCACTGCACATATGAATAGTGCTTATCCCGCATGTTCTCTGCCAAGTCATGAAACTCAGTCTATGCCTCAGTTTCCACATTTATGTAAAGTTGTCAGTGTGTATATATTTTAGACTTTTTTTGATTGAGGGAACCAAAGAAGGGTATATATTATAGAATTCATGGAACCTCAAATTAAATAGTTGATACCTCTATTCAAAATATCTTCAGTTCACCACTCAGCCACAGCAGATATTTTTCACTGATGACTTACCCAGTGGACTGCTTAAGTCTTGTATCATTCTATTTTCTTTTCCCTTTATTTCAAACCTCCACGTCATCCCTTCTCTCTGGGATCACGTTGGGAAATTGTACCACTTCTTACTGTTTTGTTTTTGTTTTTTTTAGAGTAATTTAGTTCTCTACAGCACACTCTTAAACTAGCATCAAGCCCTCCTTCTCATATCCAAACCCATGAGGGCAGTCAACATACCAGAGTCCTTTATTTTACATAACTCTTCTTTCTTAGCAGGCAGTGGTCATTTTATTCTCCATTATAAATAAATGAACATAGAAAACCTCTTCTAGATATTTTGTAGCAATATATGGTCATAATCCAGGCAGAGATTAACTCCATTTAAAACTCCTTCTAAATTTCTCTGATAATTTTTGTCCATAAAAAGTCTACAAAGATAAGGCAAGTTTTAAAAAACTCTACTTGAATCTAGCAATACTATATTTATTAAGCGTGTCATATTTTGTCATTATCTCTACTATATCTGGATCTAAAGAAGCATTAATTATGGTTCATCCCAACAAAATACAGATTATTGAATAAATAATATGAAAATAAAATCCCATATAATGTCAAAATGGGTAGCATAAATAAATCCCTTTGAAGTTCAAGGAAGAGGTCAATGTAAGTTAAGAAACTTACATTGTTAAAGTTAAATGTATTATCTGAGAGATTAGATAAAGTATTTTATCTAATGTATTAGATAAGTTAAAATGTATTATCTGACAGAAATAATATCCTGATGTATTAAGGAGTTTAATTTTAATTAGTAGAGATTTCTTTGAAATAAATGCCTTTACCACTTCTAGTCACTGGTCTGATAGAAAAAAATTAAAATGTCCCTTTAAGGGTTAACCAAAGCCAAATTACAAGAGCTAAAAATCAATGGGAAAAGTAAGAAACATGGGTGAATCATCGATAATGAGAGGAAGGATATAAGAAGGCTAGTCCAAAAAATGTAGTGGAGGTACCAGAAAGATTTCCTATCACCTGCCAGCCTCCCAACATGCTTCTGGGTTAACCATAGAATATTACATCAATTTACAGAACAAGTGGAACTGGACAAAAAGAAGTTTGACCCACACAGTGCCATAGAACATTCAGGTTTCTGGTCTCCTTATCAGCAGGACAGAAGACACCCACCTTGCTTAGGTTTCTGAGTATGTGCAGGACACGATGCAGAAAGTTGGAGATGGTATGAGCAAAATTTCAAGGCTAAACCCAGAATAGAAGCTGATAATACTGGGGGGAAAGATTGTGCCTAAAGGAGTTGCGACTATTCACTTTTGTGCAAACTGATTAAATGTAGTCAGGATACATGATGACTGCTTCAGTTCACATACATGTAGATCACCTGTGACCAAGAACAATCCTGAAACCAAACATGAAAAAGGATGAAGTGGCCTGTATTGGTCAACATTCTCCAGAGTAACAGAACCAATAGAACAATATATAAAGAGAATTATTATAAGGAATTGACTCATGCAAGTATGGAGGATGGCAAGTCCCAAGGTCTACAGTGTAAGTTAGCAAACCAGAGACCCAGAAGAGCTGATGGTATAGTTCCAATCCAAAAGCCAGTAGAGCCTCAGGAAGAGCCAATGTTTCAGTCCAAGTCTGAGGGCAGGAAAAAAAGTTGACATCCCAGTTCAAAGGCCGTCAGGGAAAAAAATCTCTTTGACTCAAGGGAGGCTCAACTTTTTTTTTTTTTTTTTTCTGTACTGGCCTTCAGCTAACTAGATGAGGCCAATCCACAATAGGAAGGTCAATGTGCTCTACTCAGTCTACAATGAAAATGTTAATTTTATCCAAAAACATTTTCACAAAAACACTTAAAATGTCTGACCAAGTGTCTGCTTGCCCTGTGGTCCAATCAAATTGACACAGAAAATTAACCATCACACTCCTCTTTCTCAACTCTCCTCATAGCAAAGTTGTCTTAAGAAACTTTTTAAGTATTTCAAACTCAAGATCTTTACATTTTAAGATTACCTTTTATGAAACAAAAGAACCTACGTCTTTTAATTACTTTGCTGACACATTTCTAAAATAAGGTATTGCAAGTATTTATTCAAATTGAATCAATCAAAAACTGACAAAACAAGGTGAGCAATGGTGTGTCATCCAGAAAAATACAAAAATTTTTAAAAGACTAAGTTTTACTAAGACAGACTTTTTTGATAGACTGATTTTATTACTATTTTTCTGGAAGACCTGTTTTAAATAACTCCAAATATTTCATAGAAATTTGCCATAAACTTTCTCATATATTATTATTAATCACAATTTATTGAGCCTTATTATATGCCAAACACTATACAAAGTATTTGGGGTGGGGGGGGAGGGTTTTGAGGAAGACACTATTATTATGCCCATTTGTCAGATGAGAAAACAGAGGCTTAGGGAAGTTACTTATAAGAGGTCCCAAGCTAATAAACTACAGGGTCAGGGTTCAAGCCCAGCTTTATTTGTTTGGAAATCGAGCACTCTAAACCACTATACTGTACAATAACATAGGAATTTGCCAAGTTAATTGGAAAAGACAGATTTTTCCAGACAAATAGAAAAGCATGTACCAAGTCTCAGAGTATAGAAAAGTCCCGGCTTGTCCAGGGAATGCCAAAAAATCTAGCATCATGCCCTACTTCCAGTTTGTTATATATATTTTAGTTGGTCACTCTACATTGTCTGGGTTTCCAATTATTTAAACCAAGGTGTCCTAACTAATACACTCAAAATATTAGAAAGCTGTGACCTAAAACCACATATTCATTACCATTCTCAGATTTTTTTTCTTATACTTATTCCTTGTTATGCCTTTAACTTGAGGGGTGGTGTTAGAGATTGCTGTGTGAAACAGATAATTCTACTTACGAATTGTATTTAGCTTTGCAATGAATTATATCACATGGTGCCTCATGTAAGTATTCCCAAAGAGAATTTATTTTCAGAGAGGAAAATATTTTGCTTCTCCTGAAATACCAGCATTCTCCTTTTGAAGACAATGCAAATCATGTCATTGATTCTGGGTTTGTTTTTTGGTCTTGGGGTTGTGGGTTTTTCTGCTTTGGCAACTGGAAAGGTCAGAGACATACCTATAATTCTATCATAATAATTATTCTTGCTTCCCCCCAACCCTGCTATATCTCATCTTTACTCTCCAATTCTAGTTTTTAAATTTTCTTATTTTTATAGTAATTCTATTTTTGATTGATAGTCTTAAGAATCACTTCAAATCCTTTGTGTAGCAAAGCAGAGAGTAAATGAATGAATAAATGAATGAATATATGAGCAAATAAATCAATGAATGAATGAACAAACAAATAAACCACTTTTCCCTGGCTCTGCATTTGCCAGAAAATTTATGAAAATTGGTTGATGACATTGAGCATCTTTACCTGTTCTTATTATCTAGTCAAAAATTTTAAAAAGTAAAGAGAGCCAAGGCAAGTTACTTGCAAATGTGTAGATAACATTTCTATATTATCCAAGCTGTGAAAGAGCTAAAAAACCAGTAAAAAAAAAATTTGGTAAAACCAGACAAAGGTATTCTGTTGACTAAGGTGTTCTGAAGGACACTGGCATAAATTTTAATTGATAGGCTATTTAAATCTGGGGCGAAACTTCAGGAATTACTCCTGAGTATTATCTCAATTAAATTCAGCTGAGTGGTTTGAATTAAGTAATTCAAAACCTACAATTACTCTGCTTCTCTAAGACAAGCTCTAAGCATCTCTTGATGTTACAACATGCTGAGATTATCCATGTCTTTTCAAAAGTGATAGAAACTTATCAAAATGTGCCCTTTGTCTGCATTAATTGCCATTTTTTGGAACACTGAATTTTCCTTTATGAGTTTAATATTAAAATGAAACTTGATATTCATTTTTTTAAATGTGACTTAAGTAAAGGAGCATGTGCAGGACATGAGCTATATAGGCCAAGCATCCTTCTCACATAGTAAAAATTGTTAATATCCATTGAAATTTCCTCTTTTTACAACCTTTGTTGGGCTCTGTGCCTACAAAGATATTAATATGGAAGCATGAGAAGCAGTTAACCTGCCAATAAAGGTGGCTGCTTCAAAAACTCAGAGATGCCAACTAAGATTCGCTCTGCTCACATAGATAGGTGTGTGTCTCTCCAAACACCACAAGATGCATGAGACTTAAGATGGGGGGGGGGGAACACTAAAACACTTAAATCTTCACTCTCTAAAGCAGTGTTTATTATAATATTAATCTTGAGATGTGTTTATATTTTCATTGTTTTTGACAGAAAGGTCTAAGACTGAAGTCAATGTTAAAGTGAGAAAGCTCTATATTATAGGTACTTCCGGTGATGAATATCTCAATGCCCATCACCTAGCTAGTATGTGTCAGGTATGCTAAATCCTTCCCTGAATCTGTTGTACGAAATGTGCTTTGGTTGAGCAGTCATTCTTTAGTCAAACACAGTGTGCACATGTGTTCTTTCTCGTTAGCTTTTGGCAGCTTAATTGCAACACTGTCAGAAAGATCACAGCAAAAAATCTATTCATTTCTCACCATTCTCATTCAAATCTGTCTTGCAGTAGTGTGTCTGAATTTGTTAAGTAGGAGAAAGATTATGTAAAATGTAAATTTTTATAGTATGAATGAGTAATATGTATATTTGTTTTTATTAAAGTCAAAAATAAGAGCACTCTGTGGACGGAATAAAATATTTAAACTCATAAGTACTAAGAGTATTCAAATGATTAACAAAATATTCATTGTTAAGTCAGATGGCAACATATATTTCTCCCCAAAATGAGTTCTGAATAGTATACGTTTCTTCACTGTTTACCTCTCAAAAATAGTTTTCTATCGAGTGTAACTTCTGACAGAAATTCAAACCATTACTTAAAGTCATATTGAACTTATGAAATACATTAAATACTAGATAACTTCCAGTCATACAGAAATTCCTTAGACCTCCTTTTACTTACTATTGTTTTATTATCTCTTCACTTCAAATAGGTCATCAGGAAGAAGTGGTAATGCCTAGTAAAGTTGGATCAGTTAAGCAGCTGGGAAGATACAATAACTAATGGCAGAAAAAGGGATAATGTATCAATGTTATCTGCCCCATAAATCTACCCAAGGTCACTATTAAATAGAATAGCCTTTCATTTCCTCTATCAAGATCTTATTTAATAGACCATGTCATCTATGGACCATATCACCTCAGACCACTTTAGTCAGATGTTGGAGACATATTCAAAATGACAGCAATATTATCTATCAATGAGAATGGGGTTTAGCTGCATGTAACAGAAATAATAGAATCCAGCATTAATACTGGCTAAATGTATAGGAGGTTATTTTTCTCTCAGGTAAAAGTAGTCCTGAAACAGAGTCCGGGGCTAATCTTGCTGTTTCTTGTTCATTAGTGGTTGTTTCAGTCAGCCATCCTAAGTAAATGACTTTTTTTTTTTTAAGATTTTATTTATTTATTTGACAGAGAGAAAGACAGCCAGCGAGAGAGGGAACACAGCAGGGGGAATGGGAGAGGAAGAAGCAGACTCCCAGCGGAGGAGCCTGATGTAGGGCTCGATCCCGGGACTCTGGGATCATGCCCTAAGCTGAAGGCAGACGCTTAACGAGTGAGCCACCCAGGTGCCCCTAAGTAAATGACTTTTAGCCTCAAGATTACCTCATGTCCCAGCATGGATGATGGTATAACAGTCGCCACTTAAGTATTCCAGGAAGGAAGCAGCAGGAAAAGAGGTCACAAAGGAAAAAAAATCAGCATAGTCTCAATAACTCTTGAATTTTTGGAATTTATAATGTGTGTATGTGTTTTACAATTTAAATCATTATTTAAACTATATAAAATATTTATAATTATTCCACTGCCACCTGAAAAAGGTCATATTCGCTATCTATTGTTGGGGAGGGAGAAATTTTCTGTCATTCAAATTTCTTCTAGCTGCACTAAGAATTAAACTGACATGAGACAGATTAATAGGAAAAAATCAAATTTAATTTTGTATGTATGAAGAATCCACACAGACATTAAATTCCAAAGACAGGCAGACAAAATGAGGTATATATGTCAGGATGACATATATACCAGTCCCAGGGTTCTGGGACTTCAAAGGGAAGGAATGCGACTTACAGGAAGATGAAAAAGAGCAAATGTTTGAGAAAAATATTTGCTGGGCCATTTAATAACTATAGGACAAAGAGGACTTTGATCAAACAGGCTTTGCTGGGTTCCTCATGTCTACAATATGTAGTCCATATTATAATGTACTTATGTATGGTGGTAACTCTCTACAGGATTAGGTCCTCTATCTAGATTCTTGTGGGAGGAGGTCAAAGTTCCTTCCAAAGTTTTTTTGGGTCTTGGTTGCTTTTAGCTCACATAATCTGCATGCCATGTTTTGGGGCAGTCTGTCCTTGTTCCCTAGCTGTAACTTAAAAAAGTTTCTTCTTCACAGATTTCAAATAAACCTTATCATTTAGCTCCTCTGTTTTCTATAATTATTTTTTTATTAGTTTTAGAGCCTGAAAAAGTATTCCGTATAGTTGCATTATGAAAATATTTCCCTATGTCTCTGACATTTTTTCATATATCTGAGTGTGATTCTCTTCAGTGATTACAGATTCGTAGTCACTTCTGTGAAGTACTGAACCTTCCTATATCTCCATTTCCTTATCTACAGTCTAATGAATGTATTAATACCTATCTCATAGAGATGTTTAAGAAACATATATATGTATATATATTTGAAATATTTAGTAGAACGTTTATCATATATTAAGCGCTAAATTAGCTACCCATCATTTCCATCATAAATAAATAGTAAATAAAATATAGCATGATTTTAAGCAATTGATGTGACGTAATTTAAAAATTTCATACACCTTCATGTTAGAAACATTCTCCTTCAAGTAGGCAAGTGACAGTAGCATTGATTCTTGTGAGTAGAAAATCCAAGAAAATATAAGCATTCTAAAGGCATAGATTTTTGTCTATTCTGTTTACTGTTATATCTCCAGTGCCTGAAACAGTACCTGACATATAGTAGGCACTCATTAAATATTGAATAAACACTGTATACTTCTTGATCTGGCTGTAAACCATAGCTGGTGTCACAATAAAATAAATTGTTTATCAGCTTTCAACATCTAATGTTAACCTGTGGGCAATGTGCAAACACTTGGTTAGGATTGCAGAGCAGAATATGAATATTGGGAGCCTTTGCAATATAAAAGTGAAAGTAAAACTACCAGAAGGCAAAAACAGAAGGAAGATGTCCTGAAGCATAGATTTGATGATTCTCATTTTATATCGAATTGAGGCATGATACTGGGAAATGCTGATTAAACAAGGAGGGTACATTTATTATTTAAAATTACAGAAGTAGCCAAAAGAAAAACCCAAACGGTAATATAATAAACATTTGAGGGGGGACAGAGAGATCATGTAGGTGAGATACATTCTCCTTTTCATAGCAGGAAGTTAATAAGAATTGTCTAGAGTTGACAAATAGATATATGAGCATATTATTTCAATTTAGCATTTGGGGCTGTTATATGACTAATATGCAGGAGTCCACTGTCATATGTTATGATCTATATGGGTTTTGTAAGGGTCAGACCAATGAATTGAAAAGAGATGTTAATGGAGACTGCCATTCATCATCAGTCAAGTTTTTGATGATGTCACTTAAACTCTCTGCCATTTCTTCTAGGATGTTTTTATGTTGACCTGGGAAAGTAGCTGGAGTTTCAAAGGCTTCCACTTGGCCTCTCCTGTTAAAACAGCTCTTACTCTGCAGGTTAAGAAACCAATGTGAGTGTTTTGTCAACTTCTAAGTATGTCCATTGCAATTATAAGTTTAGGAATTATGGAGATGACCATTGGGTATATCCATGGAACCATGAGGCCTACTGTGAGACGTGTCTCATTTGTAATCTGGCCCCCGGTAAGCCTTTGTTCTAACAGAGGGGTCATAATGGTAATTCATTTTCCATGCCTCTGCATTGATTTGTCCACATCGTCTCTAATTCACCAGCAGGCACTGGCAGGGATAATGATCTTGATCATTGTGACCAAAGGCTGCTACTATATACAGAGGTAGGCAGGAAAATATTTAGCCTTAAGTAATCTACTAGGTTGTCTTTACATGACTTATATTACAGTTTTAACTATACCTCACTAATTTCAGTAACCATAGACTAAAAAATTTGTAGTAACCACAACACAAAACCCTCAGAAATGAGGGTTTGCAGTATGAAACAAGGTCAACCACCTAGGCCTACAGAAATACTAGAATGAAGACAAAGAAAAACCCTCTAGCTCGGGAGGTTACATTTCACCTCACTTTAAGTACACCTGAAGTGCAGAAGTCTGGCCCGTTGTCTTAATGTGGGATCAACTCAGTAGTGCACTCTGTCCTCCAGTGCTCCCCACTGACTCAGGCTGAGGTTAAGTTTTCAGCTGAGCCAAACCTTTGATTAGCTCTTTTTCTCATGTTATATCCATAATATTAAGCATTCTTCACTCTCTTTCTCCTGAGAGTGCTTCTCAACAACCACACACCCCTGATTCACTGTCTCTGGATCTGCTTCTAGGGATTCTGATCTAAAATGAACATTTTCTTGCCTCTTGTTTAGAGATTTTTTTTTCTATTCATGAAGGAAAGTCAGGATATTATAAACTAAATCTTAGATGTAAGTCTTTATTTGTTTCATCATTGAGGTTTTTCTTTTCTTTCCTCCATTTTTTCTCTGAGAAGTTGGGAGAGACTATATACACAGTATTTGTATAAATTGTGATACCAATTTATAGTTAAATACATTTTAGTGCAGCTACATAATGGACCATAGATCAAATGCTACTTTCTTCATAAACAGTGGTAACACAGTACAACCCCTCACATTTACATTCTTATGTAAAAATGTAAAAAATATGTAGAGAGATAAAATCTATAAAATTTTTGAGATCGACATTTTTAAAATGTGGACAGAAATAATAATGGCTCTTTGGATAATAGACAAGATCTGTTGCCCACATTTTTTAAATCACAGTATATATTTTTATAATAAATAACTGATTTTAAAAATAATTCTGGCTAATTTTTTCTGCATATTTTATATATCCTATGTTTAGACCTTTTGACCAGTTCTTCCTACAACTTCTTAATATATAAAAGCAATTCAAAATTTTTGCCATACATATAATACTAATTCTTAAAGGTTATAATTTTTTATAAAATGTGTTGAACTTTATACACAGGAGTTATTATTTACACCTCTTTTGCCTATCTTTCCTTATTATATTTTAATATATTTTCATACCTATTAATATTTTAATAATATATTTAAAACTTAGAGACCAAGTCTTACAACAACTCCTCTTCTTCTTGAATTTAAATTCTTTCTCTCTCCTTTTGAGTACTGAATTCCTACTCATTCACAATTAGTCATCTCAAATGTCACCTTGTCTGAGAACTTCCTGACTTTCACTTATGTCATTTATGTAGTTAAGTACTCTATCTTTTATAGCACTACAAGTCTTTGAACAAACCTCTTCTGTAGCATTTATAAATTACATTATCACTAAACATTATTGTGTTTATCTTTTCCATAGCAATAATTCTCCAAAATGCCCATGTGAATTCTTGCCTCCTATTATCAGGTCTCTGTGTAGTCCTTCCCCACACTGAAGAGAAGTGACCTGTGTGACCAATAGAATATTGCAAGAATGATAGAGTGGGCTCTGAGACTAGGTTATAAAAGACATTGTAGCTTCCACCTTACTCTCTTCCATCACTTGCTCTGTGGGAAGACAGCTTCCATTTTATGAAGACAATCATTTGTACAGAGGCGGCCAGGTAGCAATAAAATAAGGTCTTCTGCTGGCAATCAGTGTGATTTGCCAGCCATATGAGAGGCCCTAATTAGATGGAAGTGTATTCTGCACCCTAAGTCAAACCTTCAGATGACTGTAGCACTGACCAATGTCTTGACTGCAGCCTCATGAGAAACCCCAAGCTAGAACAGCCACTCCCAAATTCCTAACCCATAAGAAGTACCCATTGTTGTTTTATGTTTTCAGGTAATTTGCTATGCAACAATGGAAAATTAATACAAATTTTGGTACCTAGACATAGGGTCCTGCTATAAGAAAAACTTAAAATGTGGGAGTGGCTTTGGAATCAGTGAGTCAAAGAAATTTGAAGAAATTATTAGGACATGTTTGATAGACTCTAAGGAGGCTATGGGTAAGTGCTTAAAGCAATGTGAGGAAATGTTACTGAAAACTGGAGGAAAGATTTTTGCTATGGTAAGAAGTTTAGGAACACCATCACTTTCTGTAATAGAAATGTGCCCAAATAAATGGGATGATCTAGCTAAGTAGATTTCCAGGTAGAGTGTTGAAGGTGTCACCTGGTTTCTTCTTGCTGCTTATAGTAAGATGTGAGAGAAGAGCAATAAGATAAAAGAAAGGCTGTGAAACACAGAGAAGTAAGGACTTGCTGGTTATAAAATTTCCCAACCTTTCCAGGCGGCAAATGATGATAAGGTTTAAAAATGGCTTCCAGGCAAAGATCAAACCAAATACTGCCAGGAAAATTTGGTCTAAAGGTGAAGCTCAGCCTTCGTTGAACTGTGATATAAGCCAGAAATAAATATTTGTCATGTTCAGGCACTGAAATTTGGGCTTTTAATCGTTACTGCAAAATAGCATAGTGTAATCTAACCAATATAACGAAAAAAGCCAGCAATACAGCTTAGGAGGGAACAGACCATATCAGAGGGTCTCTAACAAACCAGTGTGTCAGGGTTATCTTCAGACATGTTGCTAAAATTCTCCTATCTGCTTCTCCTCCCTACCCCTATCTTTAAAGAATTTCTTTTTTATATAAGTGGTCCATACTGAATAGAATAGCAAGGAATGGATAACTGTAGATGGAAGAATAAGGAAGTAATTGGACAACTAGAGTGGTATTACATCTTAAATTACTGAAATTCTTTTCTTTCTTTTTCTTTCTTTCTTTTTCTTTCTTTCTTTCTTTCCTTTCTTTCTTTTCTCTCTTTCTTTTCTTTTCTTTCTTTCTTTTTTTAGAGAAGGGGGTGGCAGAGTGAGAGGGAGAGAAAGAATCTTAAGCAGACTTATGCCCAGAGCAGATCCTTATCTCATGACCCTGAGATCATGACCTGAGCTGAAATCAAGAGTCAAATACTTAAACAACTGAGCCACCCAGGGGCCCCCAAATTACTTAAATTTTTCTTGAAATTATTCTACAACTCAGAGGTATGTGCCTACTGATTAAAGGAAGCTAGTTTTGTGTGCTTTGAAGCCAGGCCATGTCAGTAGAAATCCCATCCTGTTAGATAATTTTCCTCACCTCTCTCTGGCTCTGAGAAGTTGCATCTACCTCCTGAGCTTGTTTTAAGATTTACACCCATTTATACATAAAAAATGCTTAGAATAGAGCCTGTTATGATAGCCTGAGACAAAGGCTTTTCTACATACAACAAGTCTCAAAGATTTGAGATCTTAAAGATTAAGAATATAGACACAGGAGGTTTGAATCCCAGTTCTACCACTTACTTATTCTGTGATCTTTCATTTAATTTTTCCATCCCTCAATATCCTCATTTGTAAAATGGATATAATAGGAGTTCTTACCTCTTCAGTTTGTTAGAAGAATTGAGTTAATATTTGTGGATTAAATGAGTTGATTTGTGATTGAATAAATTAATTTATAATTAAATAAGTCAATATTTTGGAAGTGCCTGGCTCACATATTATAAATCTAATTTTAAATAAATTTAAAAGCATCATGTTTGTAAGGCCTCATGGAGATTATAGATTTTCATAATTAATGTAGCTCCTGTTCTTCACCTCTTTATGCCCTTTTGGCTTGACAATAAGACATATTAAATAATTCTGTGGTTTTTTCCCCTGTAATATCTATTAGGTTTTATCAATTTTTTCTTCAATTGAAGCATATATCAATGGAAGTTAAACACTTCTCTTGTTAGTCACCTGGAAGTTTTTGACAGATCTTTGATTGGCATCTGAGTGATACAGTTTTTTATGACACGCTAATCAGTCACTCCAACCTCTCCTAGCTTTGAAAAATTCTATGTTCTATTCTGAGAGATTTGGCAATTTCTTCTGTCTTTAAATTACTTGGCTTGTGACAGGTAATCTTCTGTACACAATGTAACTTTACATTTCAATGCTGCATCACAATGCAATCTTTTCAAAGACATTTTAAGCAAAAATTAGGAATCCAGAATTAACTTAAAATTCAATTGCCCATGGAGTTATCAATGTAAGTATCTCTATTGAGGTGACAATCAAAAGAACCTCTGTAAAAAGCAAAGTTCTCACAAGCAAAGGCAATGAAAACTTACTCCTTGCCCTGATGGCCAGCAAGTTTCTTTAACATTTCCAAGATACATCCCAATTTCAGAAAAAAGGTAGAGAAAAATGTGCAATTTGGAAGACAGGAAAGAACGAATTTTTGAATGCCTTGCACAGACTCTGGGCTACTTATTTTATGCATTTTATCTCTATTCTTTATAAAATGAAAGATTGCAATTTTTATTTTTCTCTTTACCCAGAAGAAAAAAATACAACCTCAAGACAAACTTTTAGCCCATAGTCACATAATGAGACACTCACATATACCTAAAATACAGCAGAAATGGGAGTTGAAGCCAGGCATTCCACTATGTTACCTTACCTATCAAAGTAATATGTGCTATTATATAGTGATTAATGAATTATATAAAATCTTTTAATTTTCCATTAACATAACTGGCATACTATGACCTTAACTAGAAAATCAAAACTTATTGAAATGAAAGCATTTTAGTAATCTACACATAAATATTCCCTGTATCTCCTCCTTAAATCCATTTTCCTTACATTCTCATGGAATAATTTGTTTTTGATCTATTTTATATTGATGTATCTTGGTTGCTCAATATTTGAGCTAGTTTTGTCTACCTCTACAAAGACACTCTTGGATAAAATCTTGTTATCATAGTGATTTTTTTTTAATATCCTCTCTTTCCCTTTTCTAAGGTATCATTGTTATTATTCTTGTTTTATTTTTGTTCCCATATCAACATTTTTATAGTTTCATATTTTTACTAATTTTAACTGCACCCAGAAGTGGTCCTAGGCAATCATCAAGGATTGCATCTATGGGGAAAGTATATTGAGTCTTTTTTGATCTGCTGTCTATTTTCAAAACTTTAAACCTATTAACAAAATTACTCTGTTGTTCTTTGATTTTACTATTTTTGTCTCAATCTCTTCACTGTTAGTTCTTCAGTCCATAATTTAATTGAGCTTATAGGAAAGAATCTCAATTTTTGCTCTTCAAAACCTCACATTTTGCCCCTTTTTTTTTGAGAACTTTCTTCATTTGCTATTTTTTAAGTCTCATCACTTTCTGACCTCCTGAAAAGAAAATAAGACTTTCTTCTTGTAATTAAATTGACCTATATATCATTTTTTCCCATTCCCACAAGAATTTTCTAATCTTCCATATACTCTGCATAATTAATGATTTTACTATTTTCAGAGCATTTAAAAATACAGTGCATACCACAGTGTACATTCATATATGTATCTTGATCCTACTGCTGCCCTACGTCTTTATGTCTCTCAACTAGACAATTCACTTATAAAGTTAAACATACTTAGTATTCTATTCTTTAAAATATATTGTAAATGCTATGTTTCAGAGGTTTCTTAATGTTGTGTCTGTTATTCTAAAATAGAGTCAAATTTCCCAACCCAGACTCTAAATTCTCAATTTTCCCTTTTCCTTCCTCTTTGCAGACTCTATATGTTAATATTTACAGATTTGACCCATTCCATTCCTTAGTTCATCTGCATGATTATACACCTGCAACCCAGGACTCACATATTTTGAACATCTGTGCTACATGAACCAAGCAGTTTTTGAAGTATTACTTTAACAAAACATACTAATCACCAACAATGTTCCAAGCCCTGTACTGTTTCCTGACAATATGGAAAAGTGCACCACTGCTCCAAGCACTTCCTGTATATTATAATGCTCAGGTCAATGCTCTCTAGCTAAAGACTACCAGGAACTAATTCCTGACATCCATAGACACATGGAGTTGGCCTCTTTGTTGGAAAGAGTGAGGAGGAGGAGATGGCAGCATGTTTCCATTTCCCGTCAGTCTCTTTTTAAGGTCTTGCCTTTTCTTTCTGACAATCACAAAAGAATTACAGG